>NC_040914.2:32819091-33189391 GCF_004126475.2 Phyllostomus discolor | reverse complement strand
TTGGTAATGTGGTTTAATGTACTAGGAGTCCAGTAGAGTCCAGTGGCACAGCCTCCCCTATCACCCAAGTTGAATACATGAGTTGCACCCTTCATGTGGGCTGAGTACACCCTCCTATTGTAGTTGAGCCTTGGTTGCTGTTGGCAGGTCAATGGGAGGGATTTACCCAGGCCGGTCAGCTGCAAGGACCTGCTGTGACCACTGACCACCAACCTCTGCCCTCTGTGGAGAATCATCAGGGCAGGGTCAGGTGGTGGTGCTGGGACTTGGCCTGTAGCTGTCCACTGGCTGTGCACATCAAGAAGTTTCCTGGGTTTTGCAGGCCAAGGTCAGCCTGCCCTGATTTTTTCCAGAACACTCTGGCTTTGCTATAAAGCAATCTGAGATGGCTACTGTTGTGCTGCACCTGGAGATTCCCAAGTGAATCAAGCTGTGAATCTAGGCTGGCTGCTGCTAGTGCATGGCCTGGGGCTCACAGAGTTTAGCTGCTGGTTCTCTGATAGGATTTAGGAAGTTTTGAAGCCTGTGCCAGGCCAGCCATTCTTGTGGAAAAGAATCTTGGGTGGGCCCATAAGTTGGATGGGGCAGAGTCATGGGGATCTCCAAGGTGGGTCAAACAGAGTTGCCAAGTAGATGGAGTCTCAGATACAGCACCAGCTTGCCAGTTTTATTAGGGGAGGGTTTAGAAAAGGGACAGTGGCCTCTGCTCACCTTCATGCCAGCCACTTCAGTTTCTCCCCGTATAACACTGGTACCTTTCCAAATCCTGCCCTGTTGCTGGAGCTCAGAGGGTGTGAATCTGAGTAGGTGAGTCCATGTGTGTGTTCTTTCAGAGCAACAGCCTGGGGCTCCAGAAGTTTCTTTCACTGACTCATTCCGACTTGTTTTTGCAGCCAGAAGTTGAGGGGACTTACATCCTGGAACTGGAACCTTAGGTTGTGGGTTCTCTGTTGGGACTTACATTCCTCCCTCCCGAGATCTCTCTCCCGATTTTATCCACTACTCAGGGATATGGGACCAGCCCGACTAAGTCTGTACCACTGCTACAATTCTGGATGGATGTGGTTTCGTTAATTCCATATTTGTTAGACATAATTTCAATTCAATATCTGATGGTTCAGAGTGATGGTTACTCTATATTTTAGTTGCAATTTTGATGTGCTTGTGTGATGAGGTGGGCCATGTGTACTAAGCTGCCATGGTTACCGGAAGTCCAATGAGTACGTCTTTAAGTGAATGGTGTAGTGTTCCTTTGTGTGACATCATACCTACGTCATAATGGACAGCTCATCATCCATGGTAACCTGGTGACCTGTGTGAATACATTCTTTGTTTGAAACCATGGAAACCCTTTGGGATAAACCACACTACATTTTGAGGGGCACTTACAATGCCTTTCCCTGAATTTTTTTATCTTTTCACCTATGAGTTTTTTGGGTTTCAGAGAGGTTGCACCTGTGATGGAAAACCCTGGAAGCCCAGCTTTCCTGCAGCTCCCTGTGGGCTGTATCCTGTGAAGATGGGACCACTATGAATACAAATTCCTGTGCAGGTTGTCACAGCCCAGTGACCCATGAGTATCAGCTTCCCCAGCATCTGGGTCCAGTTTCACCTCTTTCTGTGAGACTCAGAGGTAAGGACACCTCAGACTGTTTGCAGCCCTGTAGTCCAATGTCCACACACTTTCTCTGTCATGACACGAGGGACAGAGGATGGGGATCCATAGATTCTAGTTTTGTGGCTGTAGAAGATATCAGAGGCGAGGAAGGACCCATTTTTCTCCATTTCATTCCTGCACTTCCACACATGAAGTATGGTTGCCAATGTTGACTCAAAAAATAAGGTGAAGCCTTTTTATTCAAAAGGACAGAAGTTATTTGTGTGTGATATGGAGACCTTGACTGAGAATCCTGAGCATCTACCCCAGCACTCAGCCCCAGGTGTTCCTCAGGCTGCATACAGAGCCTCTGTCCACCAGTGACACTTGTAGGACCATCAAGTCTGCAGCAACTCATGGCCAAGGTCACTGGGCTGCTGGCACAGCAGGCTGGACCTGTCACAAATCAGAGTGGGGACAGTTGTCCTGGCTTCTGTTTAGACATTCCCATCGTATAAGCTGACATCCCAGTAAACCAGTGTGGGGATCTACCAGCTTGTGCATCTGTTTCCCTTATGCTTCTAGAATGACGAGAGAATGATGAATCTCCAATCTTTTTTTCTAAAATGTATTTCTCAATGTGATGGTGGAATGTATGCCATATGTACATTTTCAGGTTGCAAAACAGGACATAAAAGACCCTCCCCATCATTGCTGTCCCTCCAAGCTCTTGGATTCTCACCTCCACATCGAAGGAAGGAGCAGTAGTTTTTCCATGTCACACCTTCTGCGCTGTCACTGAGTGCATTCTTGAGTATGTTTGCCAACTGGACTCAAAAGATAAGGTCACCTGTTTTTACACAAGACGACAGTAATTTATGTTTGATATCGACATCTGGCCGAACATCCTGAGTATCTACACTGCGGTTCAGCCCCAGGTTTTCCTCAGATGGCAAACAGAACCTCTGTCCACCAGTGACACTTGTAGGACCATCAAGTCTACAGCAACATGAGGCTCTGGTCACTGAGCAGCTGGAACAGCAGGATGCCCCTTTTCCAGAGCCCTCTGTGTTTCTCAGCCAGTCTCCAACTGAGCATCTTCTCAGCTCCCCCCACACCTGGGCTGAAGACCCTGTTGCAGCTGAGCAATGTGCTGCCTCCAGCAACAGAGGCTTCCTGGGCACTGAGCCTCTTCCTATGTTGCAGGAGGGTCCACATTCCATAGATCACTACTTACCTTGCAGCTGTTCCCTGTCCTGCTCAGTATCACTGGAGTGTAAATATTTCACTGAGTGAGAAGCCCCCTGAATTTGAGTCACATTCTTTGTGAACTTCTGACCCTCAGAGTCTGTCAGCAAGTCCTAGCAGCACTGTGCCCACTCACTGGTCCAGGCAGGGTCACGTCATCCTCCTCCTAGAACAGCGGGAGGGATGTACTTGGATAGAAAAGGCAGCAGGACCTCTGCAGACAAGGTGGGGACACAGGGCTGCAGAGGGGATGCACCACAAAGTGGGACAGTGAAGGGATGTGGAGGTCTGCCAGCTGAGTGACAACCTCTTTAGTCACCTTTGGTTCACATGACTGGAAAGGCATTTGCAGGTTAGTGGGAACACGCAGGTACCAGGGGATGCAGGGACCTGGAGATGCCTGAACTTAGGTTGTTCAACCACAGTGACCATGTGGCTGCCTCAACAGTTGAATCACATGCACTTGAAGTTTGCCTCAATTTACTGTCATTTTCTAAGTTTCTTCTCCTCCTCTTCTGTCTTTTCATTCTTTCCTTCATCTGCTTTTCCTCCTCCTCCTCCTCCTCTCTTTTTCCCCAAGTCTAATTAGAAGTGGGATGTTGATGTGGTGGGAATCAGTACTCCTGCATCTTCTAAATCCTTGTGTGTAGAGAACAAACCGCTGACCTCCACCCAGGTGTGAGTACAGCTTCTGAGTCACTACTTTCCTGAATACAGACACTTGTCATGGCTTCTGTTTAGAATTTCCCACCATATAACCCAGTGAAAAAGTATAGAGAATCTTTCAGCTGCTACTTCTATTTCTCTTATGCATTCTAAGTTGAGGGGACAATGACAAAATGGGTCAGACAACATTTGGACTGATATCCCAATGGTCCCGATCTAAAATTTCATTGGCCAGGTCCCCTAAAATCTCCTAATGTTAGTGCAGGGTCACAGTGACACTCTCGATTCCTAGTCCAATTCAGTTGAGAACCAGGGTCCTGTGATCTGTGGCTTATCTATTTCTCTGCTTTCTCTGCAATACACAGTGACCCTGGTGAAGGCTCTCATTTTCCCGGGGATGAAGGAAGGGTGACAGTTGACATGTTGTGTTGTCTGTTGGGGTTTTGTCCAGAGGATCAGGTCGTTCCTACTGAAAAATTCTAAAAATGTGTCTATGTCAGGACAGAGTTGGTAAAGCACAGACTGAGTGTCTTTATGATTCCAGCTACACCCCTGTTCACTTCACCCAACATGTTTCTGCTTGTACAGATTATGGAGGAATGCAGGGGTGGGGGCTTGCTGTCTTCACGTCTAGGTTCCCCTGGATTAATTACCAAGCCCGCAGTTCAGTTCAGTCAGACTCATTTCCTGGTGCTTTGATTTGCTGGGTCTATGGTGATCATTTCTACTGAGTGTTTAGTGATAGGACAAGGCCTTTTGGCCCCTGCTACCCCGGGACCCATTTTATCCCTAGATGATGATTTGCTTTTTATTGAACTTATTGGGGTGACACTAGTTAACAAAATGACACCATTTTTGGTGCACAGTTATTCATTCGTACTTTTATTGTCCATTTACAACTTTAAGTCTTCATTTTCATCACTTAACACCCCTATGCCCTCCCCCTGCACCCTCGTTACCATTCCCCCAACAGTCACCAAAATGTCTCTGTGTATATGGACCTTTCTCTTTTTCTTGCTCAATGTCACACCCCTCCAGCCCATGCCTTCCATCAAGGCGTTCCCCACAGGTGTGAACCTGCTCTCTACCTGTCACATTAGACTTGATTATTGAGATGCTTCAGTTTCCCATGCCAGGTGTGGCCCTGAGAGAAGAGTGATCATGGAGGCCTTCAAATATTTTATGTTTTTCTGTAAAATGTATTTATCAATGTACTGGTTGAATGTACACCATGTGTACCTCCCAGATTGCAAAACAGGCTTAAAAGAAAAACCCATCCCATCATTCCCGTCCCCCTAACTCCTGAATTTCTACCTCCACATCAAAGGAAGGAGCTATAGTGTTTCCATGTGACAGTTTCTGGGCCGTCACTGAATGGTTTTTGAGCTAACCACCCCCTAAACATTAACAGCCTTTTCTGTTGGTGCAAAGGCAGAATCTCTGCCTTGTGGGTCTGAATTAATAAATTCAATTAAACTAAATTTCTGTTTCTTTTTAATGTTATTATACACTGTTCATTATTCACAGATATACTCTATATTTCTCTTTGTATGTATTTCAAAACGCAGGTTGTCTTCTAGTGGAGCAAACTTCCTCATGGCTCCCTCTCTGTCTCTACTTTTCGGGCCCTACACGGTCATGATCCAAAGTTGCAATGGCCAACAGAGAGGTCACTACTATTCTCATCTTTGTGTGTTTCCTGTTGCACATTTGTCCAGTCTGTGACAAGTCCTGAATTGTTCTAGTTTGCTTCAGTATGAGTCACATCTCTACAATGAACCATTCCCAGTTTTCAAACCTCTGGTTTGGAACCATTGAGACCTAACACAACTCTTTTGCTGAAGCTTTTCAACTGAATCGGGGTATTGGATATAATTATGGAGACCGTCCCAAGTGACTGTAAAGAACATGACCAGTCCTTGCTGGTGTAGCTCAGTGGACTGAGCACAGGCCTGCAATCCAAAGGGTCACAGGCTCGATTCCCAGTCAGGACGCATGCCTGGGTTGCACCCCTGACCCCTAACAGGCGGTGTATGAGAGGGAACATACATTTATGTTTCTCTCCTTTCCTGTCCTTTTCTTCCCCCTTTCTAAAAATAAACCAATAAACTCGTGAAAAAAGATCATGTCCACGTTCACATTTTTGGAACATTCAGAAAGTCCTCAGCACCTGTCTGCCATCACCTCAGACACTGGAACTGGAGACCGGGAAGCCCCAGTGGGCCTCACCCATGCATCAAGTGATGCTGTGGCCCAGGACTTAGATGTTGTCCTGATTGGCTGGACTCTGAAGCAGAAATGGGTTTTTACACTTATTCACCGAGTTTCTTTTATTTTCACAGACACTGTTGCTCATGATGTGTCTGATGGCTGACACCATACAGTACAGCTTCTACTAATGAGTCTAAACCAATGATATGCCTGATCCTTAGCAAACAAAAGGTAAGTAAACAAAAACCTGTTTCTGTTACTCAAAGAAAGAAAACATCTATTCCTGATTCACAGATGACCAACTAAAGGTCTTTTCAGTTTTTTTAGAGTGAAATGTATTGGGATACCATTGGTTAACATTATATAAACTGGAGGTGTATAATTTGTAACATGTCATCTGCCCACTCTGAGTGTGCTCACTCTCCAGGATCTGATCTCATCTGTCACCTGGGGTTTGACCCTTTAGTTCCTTCATCCTTCTTTACCCCTTTTCCTCTGTAATCAACCATACTACTGTCTGTGTCTCTGAGCCTGTCTGTTGTTTACCAACCATACCACTGTGTTTGTCTGTGAGTGTGACAGTTGTTTGTTTGTGGCTTTTATTTATACAGTTAATAGAAGTGAAAGGACAGAATGTATCATCTTGTCCACTTGATTATCAGTGTCCTCTGTGAGGTCACCCTGTGATAGGAATCCCATGACAGAGAAGTGTCTCCTGGATTTTTGCCCATGGTGGGAGAGTCTTTCTGCATACTAATTCTCCAATTTTTTTGTCAACAAAATTAACATTTTTTTTTTTACGGTTGTTTTTATTTTTATTTATTGATTGATTTTTAGTTTTTTATTTTTTATTTCCTTTGTTGTTCAAGTACAGCTTTCTGCCCCTTACCCCCATCCCAGCCCTCCCCCGCAACCCTCCCCACCTCCCTCACGTCTGTACCCCATCCCTTTTTATTGTCCACGTGTCCTTTATAATAGTTTCTTCAAACACTTCCTCACTTCCCCTGAAATTCCCTCCCCTCTCCCCTCTGGTCGCTGTCAGCCACTTGTCAATGTCAGTGTCTTTGGTTATATTTTGCTTGTTAGTTTTTTTTTTATTAGATTCCTGTTAAGGTGAGATCATATGGTATTTGTCTTTTACCACCTGGCTTATTTCGCTTAGCATAATGCTTTCCAGTTCTGTCCATGCTGTTGCTGAGGGTAGGAGCTCCTTCTTTCTTTCTGCTGCATAGAATTCCATTGTGTAAATGTGCCCTAGTATTTTGGTCCATTCATTGACTGATGGGCACTTGGATTGCTTCCAGCACTTGGCCATTGTAAATTGTGCTGCTATGAACATTGGGGTGCATAGGTTCTTTTGGATTGGTGTTTCAGGGTTCTTAGGGTGTAATCCTAGCAGTGGAATTGCTGGGTCAAAAGGCAGTTCCATGTTTAGTTTTCTGAGAAAATTCCATACTGTTTCCCATAGTAGTTGTACTAGTCTGGAATCCTACCAACAGTGCACTAGGAATGCCATTTCTCCACAGCCTCTGCAACCCTTGTTGTTTGTTGCTGGTTTATAATGGCCATTCTCATCAGTGTGAAGTGCTATATCTCATTGTGGTTTTAATTCCATCTCTCTGATAGCTAGCAATATTGAGCATCTTTTCATGTGTCTCTGGATCCTCTGTATGTCTTCCTTGGAGAAGTGTGTGTTCAAGTCCTTTGCCCATTTTTTAATTGGGTTGCTTGTCTTCTTAGAGTGGAGTCCTGTGACTCCTTTCCATATTTTATAGATGAAACCCTTGTCTGAAGTATCATTGGCAAATATGTTTTTCCATATGGTTGATTCTTTTTTTTATTTTAATACTGTTTTCTTTAGCTGTGCAGAAGATTTTTATTTTGATGAGATCCCCTTTGTTTACTCTTTCCTTTATGTCCCTTGGTCTAGGGGGCATATTGGTGAAAACACTGCCGTGTGAAACATCTGAGATGTTGCCGCCTATGTTTTCCTCTAGGACTTTAATGGTGTCACAACTTACATTTAAATCTTTTATCCACTGTGAGTTGACTTTTGTGTATGGTGTAAGTTGGTGCTTGAGCTTCATTGGTTTGGCATGTAGCTGTCCAGCTCTCCAAACACCATTTGTTGAGGAGGCCATTTTTACTCCATTTTATGTTGCTGCCCCCTTTGTCAAATATTAATTGACTGTAGAGACTTGGGTTTATTTCTGGGCTCTTTATTGTGTTATGTTGGTCTATGTGTCTGTTTTTATGCCGTTACCAGGGTGTTTTGATTACAGTGGCCGGGTTATAAAGTTTGGTGTCAGGTTTTGTGATCCCTACTACTTTGCTCTTCTTTTTCAAAATTGTAGCAGCTATCAGAGTTGCTTATGGTTCCATATAAATTTTTGAAGTGTGTGGTCTATGTCTGCGAAATGTGCCATTGGTACTTTAGTAGCTATTGCATTGAATTTGTAAATTGCTTTGGGTAGTTGGACATTTTGATGATGTTAATTCTTCCAATGCATGAACACGGTGTATGTTTCCATTTGTTTGTGTCTTCCTTGAATTCTTTCTTCAGTGTTGTGTAGTTTTCTCAGAACAGGTCTTTTACCTCCTTGGTTAGGTTTATTCCTAGGTATTTTATTTTTCTTGTTGCTATATAAAATGGGATTTTTTTCTTGATTTCTGCTTCTGATGTTTCATTGTTATACAAAAATGCCTTTGATTTCTGGATATTGACTTTGTATCCCCCTGTTTTGCCAAGTTCATTTATTAGGTCAAGCAGTTTGTGGTGGAGTCTATAGGATTTTCTATGTACACTATCATGTCATCAGTGAACAGTGACAGTTTTGTTTCCTCCTTTCCCATCTGGATGCCTTTTATTTCCTTTTGTTTTCTGATTGCTGTGGCTAAAACTTCCAATACTATGTTGAATAGAAGTGGTGAAAGTGGACAACCTAGTCTTGCTCCTGATCTTAGTGGAAATGATTTTAGTTTTTGCCCATTGAATATTAGGTTGGCTGTAGGTCTGTGATATATGGCCTTTATTATGTTGAGGACTGCTCCCTCTACTCCCACTTTGCTGAGTGTTTTTATCATAAATGGGTGCTGTACCTTATCAAATGCTTTTCCCCATCTATTGAGGAAAATGTGATCATGTGATTTTTGTCTTTGCTTTTGTTTATGTGATGTATTACATTTATTGATTTGCAAATACTATACCATCCCTGTGTCCCTGGGATGAATCCCACTTGGTCGTGGTGTATGATCTTTTTAATGTATTGTCGGGTGCAGTTTACCAATATTTTGTTGAGGATTTTAGCGTCCATGTTCATCAGTGAGATTGGCCTGAAGTTTTCTTTCTTTGTTGTGTCTTTTTCTGGTTTTGGGATTAGGATGATGCTGGCTTCATAAAAAGAGTTTGGGAGTCTTCCATCATTTTGGATGTTTTTGGAATAGTCTGTGAAGGATAGGAGTTAGCTCCTATCTTTAAAGCATCTTTAAATGCTTTGTAGAATTCTCCTGTGAAACCATCTGGTCCAGGGCTTTTGTGTGTCAGGAGTTTTTTGATTACTGCTTCAATTTCATCAGCTGTTACTGGTCTTCAGGCTTTCTGCTTCTTTTTCATTGAGTTTTAGAAGATTATATTTTTCTAGAAATTTGTCCATTTCACCCAGGTTTTGAAATTTCTTGGCATACAGTTATTCACAGTAGTTTCTTACAGTCCTTTGTATTTCTGTGTGTCAGTTGTAATCTCTCCTCTTTCATTTTTGATTGTGTTTATTTGAGCCCTCTCTCTATTTTTCTTGATGAGCTTCCTTAAAGGCTTGTCAATTTTGTTTATCTTTTCGAAGGACCAGCTCTTGGATTCATTGATCCTTAGGATTGTGCTTTTTAGTCTCCATGTCATTTAATTCTGCTCTGATGTTGGTTATTTCCTTCCTTCTACTTGCTGTGGACTGTCTTTGTTGTTGTTCCTCTAGTTCTTGTAGGCGTAGGGTTAGGTTGTTTCTGTTTTCTATAAGTAGGCCTGTATCACTATCAACTTCCCTCTCAGGACTGCCTTTGCTATGTCCCATAAGTTTTGGGTTATTGTAAGTTCATTTTCATTTGTTTTCAGAAACTTTTTGATTTCTTCCCTAATTTCATTCTTGACCTCTCAGGGTGCTCCTCTTGCAGCCCCCCACCCTGCTGTGCCCTTGTCCACCACAGATGTGAATAACTCTATCAAGAAGTGATCTGCTTGGGGAGGAAAGGAGGCCTATCTCTCAAAGGGGAAGGGCCAAGAGCCTTTTCCTCAGTGGGCTTTTGTTGGGTTCATTTGCACAAGAATACAGGTAAAGCTCATTAATTATTGTCAGGCAGTAAGGATCAAACAATAGATAACAAAGAGCTCTGAGGGCCTATTCTGAGGCAGGATCAGATAGCTAAAGAGCTAGAAAACTTTTAGGAACAAACTCACTTGTTGTTTGGACTCTTATTTAATGGAGAGCATTCTAAACAAAGGTTTCACAGGATTTTACATATTCTTTCTTGGGCCTGGTTGCCCGGTGGAACCCACCCTTTCCAGCACTGGGGTGCACCGCCCTCTGTCATTGTTTCATGGTTAAGTCAGGCAGGGAAAGTAAGGCAGCCCAGAGATTCGGAGATTCCTTACGAACAGAATGAGGACTCAAGCTTTGTCAAAGCTGAGGGGCAAGGGTCCATCACCCCTTTTTACTGTAGCCCCCCAAGTCCTTCCCTGGAGCCTCTACGTGATCATGCCCATGTTAGGACATTCCCGGATGGGGAATCTTACCCATCATTGGCTAACCAACCAAGCATTGGGGGCCAGTTATGGATAAAGTAAAAAGAGCAGAAGTGCTACTCCTGCCAGTGGCATAAGCTTTGTCTCCTTAGTGGCTTCTGGTCCGAAGGTCGCTCACTCAGCCTTAGCCATGGGAGGTTACAGCTTGTGAAACAAGGCGAGGTGGTTCCCAACCTTGACCCATTCATTGTTTAATAGCATGCTATTCAATCTCTATGATTTTGAATGTTTTGGGTTGTTTCCTTAGGGTTCATTTCTAGGTTCTGTCCCCTGTGGTTGGAGAAAATGCTTGATATGATTTCAATTTTCTTGAATTTGTCGAGGCTTGTTTTGTGTTGTATCATGTGGTCTGTCTTTGAAAATGTTCCATGTACATTTGAAAGGAATATGTATTTAGCATCTTTGGGATGAAAGGCTCTCTTTATATATATATCAGTTAAGTCCATTTCATCTACAGCATTTTTCAATGCCACAGTATCTTTGTTGATATTTTGTTTGAAAGATCTGTGCATTTTTTACAGTGGGGTGTTAAAATCCCCTACTATAATTCTGTTGCTGTCAATATCTTTCTTTCAGTCCTCCAGGATTTTCTTTATGTATTTGGGTGCTCCTGTGTTGGGTGCATATGTATTTACAGTGTTTATGTCTTCCTGGTGGATTCTTCTTTTGAGTATTTTGAAGTGACCTTCTGGGTCTCTCTTTATGGCCCTTTTTGTGAAGTCTATTTTGTCTGATATAAGCATTGTTATCCTGGCTTTTTTTTCCTGTCTGTTTGCTTGGAAAATTGTTTCCAGCCCTTCACTTTCAGTGTGTGTAGATATTTGTTCATGAGGTGGGCCTCTTGTAGGCAGCATAAGTGTGGGTCATGCTTTCTTATCCATTCAGCTATTCTATGTCTTCTGATTGGAGCATTTAATCCATTTACATTTAAGGTTACTATTTATAGGTACTTATTCATGGCCATTTTTGCACCTGTGTTCCCTGTGTTCCCTCTTCTCTTTTGCTTTCTTTCCTTTAGCAGTCCCTTTAGCATCTCTTGCAGAGCTGGTTTGGTGGAGGTGTATTCTTTCAGACTTCTTTTGTCTGGGAAGCTCCTTATTTGGTCTTCTATCTTGATTGAAAGCCTTTCTGGGTAAAGGAGCCTTGGTTGCAGACCTATGGTACTCATTCCTTGGAATATTTCTTGCCATTCTCTTCTGCCTCTGGTTTGGAGCATTTCCAGTAAGAAATCGGCTACTATCTTTATCGAGGTCCCCTTGTATGTTGCTTCCTGCTTCTCCCTTGCTGCCTTTAAGATTCTCTCTTCATCTTGTAATTTTACTATTTTAATTATGATGTGTCCTGAAGTGGCCTCTTAGGGTTCCTCTTGACTGGGACTCTCTGTGTTTCCTGGATTTGTGTAACTTTTTCTCTCATCAAATTAGGGAAGATTTCTATTATTACTTTTTGAAACAGGTTTTCTATCCCTTGCTCTTCTTCTTCTTCTGGTATCTGTATTATATTGATATTATTACGTTTCATATTGTCCTGCATTTCACTTAATCCCTTTTCATTCTTTCTGAGCCTCTTTTCCTTTTAAAATTATATGTTTTAATGAAGTTCCTAAATATTTATTTAAAATACTGGCCATCCTTGGCCAGGCAGCTCAGATGCTGAGAGCACCTTCCCAATAGGCCAAGGATGCGTATTAATTCCCCTCCCAGGGCACATGCAGGAATCAACTAGTTGAATGTGTCACTGAATGGAACAAGTTGATGTTTGTCTGTCTTTCTTTCGCTCTCTATCCTGTCTCTCTCTCAAAAATCAAGACATATTTGAAACAATAATAAAAATGAAGTAAAATATTGGCCAGAGGAGAGAAATGACGTACTTGCATATCTGGTGCATTATGCTCCCTATCAAAGTTCATGGTGAGGGGCACTTGTTCCCATGGGAGGTACTTCTTGACCCTCTCTCCTTCAAGAATGTCCCATAGATGTCCTATCACTTCGGAGCCATCCACTTCCTGGTGGGGCTTCCAGATTTTGCTAAATGATCTGAAAACCAGGCCAAGATTTTCCCTCTTCTGCCCACAGTCATCAGAGCTCTCAATGTGCCCATAGCTGCAAGACTGATTGAAAGACACTCTGAAGATCAAGGCATCTGGGCCACTTCATTAAATACTTTACCTGTGCCCTAGTGTTAGCCCAGGTGCAATGGCGTATGTACCACTTTAATGGATGCCATAGTCTTTCTGTGCATGACATCACACCCAGGTCATAATGTGCTTAGATTCCATGGTAACCTAGTGACCCTTGGTTAAACATTCTTCCTCTGAAACCAAGAAAACCCTTTGGGGCAAGTCACAGTCCATTGAGAGGGGCAATGGCAGTACTTTTCCCTGAATTCTTGGTGTTTTTATCTACAACAGCTTTGGACCTCACAGGGAATGAACTGACCTGTTATGCCCCCCATGGACCTCAGCCAGAGCCTGGAAGCCCCGCCTCCCTGCAAGTCCCTGTGGCCAGGAGCCTGCGGAGATCAGACCCTGTAGATCCAGATCCTTCCCAAGTCTCCACAGCTTAGTGACCCATCAGTATCAGCTTCCCCATTATCTGGGTCCATTTTCTGCTCTTTTTCCAAGACTCAGAGGTAAGGATATATCAGAGGGCCTGCAGCCCTGCATTCTGCCCTCCACACTCTTTTTTAGTAATGACACAAGGAACAGACGTTTCTCTCACTTAGATGTTATTTTCTGGGTGGAAATGATTTCTGAGTAAAGCTGATGGTTAAACCACCTACATTGATGTCCTTTTTCAGAATGAAGTATATCTCACAATTTTGCCTCAAAAATAAGGCCAATAGTATTTTCCTCAAAAGGACAGCAGCTTATTTGTGTGTGATGTCAAGACCCTTGGTTATAACTGCTGAGCATATGCCCTGCCTAAGGTTTCTAACAGGAAACCCTTATCCAACCAGTTGACACTTGTAGGACCATCCAGTCTACAGCAACACACGGCCAAGGGTCACAGCGGCAGCTGGCACAGAAGCTGGGCCCTGTCACAGAGACTTCTGGGTTTCTGGGCTTTGACTCTGAGCAATCTTTCTCAGCTCCCTCCATACTGGTCTTGAGACCCTGGCACAAGCTGAGGAAATTTGCTGCCTCTAGCATCAGGGGTCCTCTGGGTACGGGCCTATTTATCCTCTGTGTTGCAGGAGGGGCCACATTGCATTACATTACCTTGCAAGCTTTTACCGTCTCTGTCAATATCACTGAACTATAAATATTTGACTGAGTTAAAAGCCCCTCAATTTGAGTCAGATTTATTCTGAAATTCAGGCAGTCCTAGCAGCACTGTTCCCACTCACTGGTCCAGGCAGCATCACCTCATTCTCCCCTGGAACAGTGGGAAGGACTTGCTGTGGATGGAAAAGGCAGTCATTTCCTCTGAAGACTAGGAGGAGACAGAGTGCTGCAGGGGAACATGCCCCAAAATGGGACCCTGAAGGAATTTGAAGGCCTGCCGGCTCAGTAAAAATAACTGTGTTGACCTTTGGTCCACATGACTGGAAAGGCATTTGCCAGATGAGTCGGTGCTCTCAGGTACCAGGGGATGGGGGTTCCAGTAGATTAGGGTATCTGTGGATGCCTGAACTGAGGTTACTCATCCAGGTTAACCACATGGGTACCACAGCAGTGAGAATCATGTGTAGTTACAGTTTTCCTTAATTTAGTGTTGTTTTCTAAGTTTCTCCTGTTTCTTTTTCTCCTTATTCTTCCTGTTCCTCTTCTTTTCCTCCTCCTCCTTCATCCTTTTTTTGCACCAGTCTACTTAGAAGTGGAATGTTGATGTGGTGAGAATGAGCATCCCTGCGTATTCTAAATCCTTGTGTGTAGGGTACACATCTCTGCCGTGCACCCAGGTGTGTGTCCAGCTTCTGACTCATTAGTTTCCTGAATACGGACAGTTGTCCTGGTTTCTGTTTAGACTTTCCCACCATAGAACCCTCACTGCCCAGTGCACAAGTGTACAGAATCTTTCAGCTGCTACATCAGTTTCTGTTGGTATTCTACATCAAGGGGACAATGACAAGTTGGTTGTGATGACATTTGGACCCACTTCAACATGGTCCTGATCTAAAATTCCATTGTTTAGCTTCTGTAAGCTCTCCTAGTGTGAGTTCAGGGTCACGGTGACACTCTGGATTTCTAGTCCAAGTGCAGTTCATAACCAGGGTCCTGTAGGCTCTGGATTATCTGTTTCTCTCCGTTCTCTCCCATATACAGCGACCCTCATGAAGGCTCTCTTTTTGTTAGGTATGAATGAAGATTGACAGTAGAAATGTTCTGTTGTGTGTTAGGGATTCCTCCATAGGATCTGGTCTTTCCTTCACTGGAGAATTCTAAAAATGTAACTGTCTCAGAACAGGGTATTGGTTAAGGCACAGACTGAGTGTCCTTATGATCCAGCTACACCATTGTTCTCTGCACCCGGGATTTTTCTGCTTCTACAGATCACATTGAATGCAAGAGCCTGCTTCCTTCATGGAAGGAAGGACACCGGGGATTAGTTATCCAAGCCCGCAGCTCACTAGTGGTTGGATTCATTTGATACTTTGATCTGCTGCCTTTTAAGTGATCAGATCCACCGAGTGTCTAGTGATGGGACAGGGCCCTTTGCCCCCTGCTACCCTGGAACCCTGTTTATCTGCAGATGATTATATTGGCTCTAATTGAATTTATTGGAGTGACCCTGGTTAACACAAGGATTCAGGGTTTTGGTGTACAGTTTTAAATCACATCTTCTCTATGATTTATTGTGGGTTTACCCACTTAAGTGAAGTCTTCTTTTTCACCATTTATCAAATTATACCCTTATTCGCCCCTCCTTCTTCTTCCTCCACAAACTCTAAAGCTTTTTCTGTGTCTATGAGTTAATCTTTCATATTTTCTGCTCAATCATACCCCTCCCTCTGCTGTCCATTGAGCCCTTCCCCAGAGCTGTGAGCCTGCTCTCTCCCTGTCACATTCGATTTTATCATTGAGAGGCTTTAGTGTCCCATGCCAGGTGTGGCCTTGAGAGAAGAGTGAACATGGGGGCCCTCAAATATTTTATATTTTTTCACTACAATCTATTTCTCAATGTGCTGGTGGAATGTATGTCTTTTGGACACTCCCAGATTGCAAAACAGAATGTCAAGACAAACTCACTCCATCTCTGCTATTTTTCTAAGCTCTTGAATTCCTACCGCAACATCCAAGGGTGGAGCAGTAGCTTTTCCATGTCACAGTCTCTGAGCCATCACCAAATGTATTCTTGAGACAACTACCCCATCAACATTCAGAGCCTTTTCTGTTGGCCCAGATATACCTGCAAATATCTGGAAAAAGCAGAATCTCTGCCTTGTGGGCCCAAATTAATAAATTCATTTAAACCAAACTTATGTTTCTATTTATGATTAGTATTCACCACTCATTATTCACACACATATTACATATTTCTCCTTTCGTATGTATTTCAAAACACAGGTTGTCTTCTAGTGGAGCAAACTTCCTCGTGGTTCCCTCCCTGTCCCTCACTTTTAGGGCCCTTCAGGGACCTTAGCCAAGGTGACAATGACTACAGAAGAGGTCACTACCATTGTTATCCTTGTATGTTTCCTTTTCACATTTGTCCAGTCTGTGACAAGTCCTGAATTATTCTAGTTGACTTCAGTATTTGTCACATCTCTACAATGAACCATTCCCAGATTTCCACACGGAACCCTTGAGAACTAACACCACTCTTTTCCTGAAGCTCTCTTCTTCAGCTGAATTTGAGGACTTAGATATGATCACCAGACCATCCCAAGTGACTATAAAGAACATGTCCACGTTCACATCTGTGGGTGAGGCAGAAAATCCTGAGCACATCTCTGCCGTCCTGCAGACACTGGAACTAGGGAGCAGGAAGCCCATGGGGCTGCCCCAGCAGGCCTGACTCCTGCATCGAGTGATGCTGTGACCCAGGACTTAGATGACATCCTGATTGGCTGCACTTTGCAAGCTGAAATGGGTTTTAACACTTATTAATTGATTTTCTTTTATTTTCACAGGGGCTTATGCTCATAATCTGTCTCATGGCTGACACCACACAGCACAGCTTCTACTACTGAGTCTAAACCCACCTGATCCTTAGTGAACAAAAGGTAAGAGACCAAAAACATGTTTTTGTTACTCAAAGAAAGAAAACATCTGTCTTATTCCTCATTCATGGGTGACCAACTAAAGGTCTTCTAATTTCTTTTAGAGTGAAATTTGTTGGGATACCATTGCTTAACATTATACAAACTGGAGGTGTACAATTTTTAACGTGTCATCTTCCCACTCTGAGTGAGATCACTCTCCAGGGTCTGATCTCTCTCACCTGGTGTATGACCCCTTTAGTCTCTTCATCCTTCTTCACCCCCTTCTTCTCTGTAACCAACCATACTACTGTCTGAGTCTGTGAGCATGTCTGTGGTTTGTGTTTTCATTTATACGTTTTATAGATGTGAAAGGATGGAATGTGTCATCTTGTCCACTTGATTATCAGTGTCCACCTGTGTGATCTCACCCTGTGATGGGAATTCCATGACAGACTAGTGTCCTCTGGGTTTTTGCCAATAGGGAGAGAGAGATCTTTCTGCATACCTTTTTCCCATTTTTATTGCCAACAATAAATGTTTCAGTGAAGTTTCTAAACATTGACTTAGAATCAGGCAGATCAGTTGATAGAGCACCCTTCTGATATGCCAAGGTTGTGGATTGATCCCCTGTCAGGGCACATGCAGGAATCAACCAGTGAGTGTGTCACTAAATGGAACAAATTACTGTTTGTTTGTCTCAAAGTTAACGATGAGGGCCATCTCCCTAAATTGCTCATATTAGAGAATTTTCATGACCCTCTGTCCTCCATGAATGTCCCCGAGATGGTTTGTTGTGTTTCAGCTGTCCACTTCCTGGTGGTCCCTCCCTGTGGTGCTGAATGATCTGGAAACGAGACCACTGCTGTCCCTCCTCTGCCCACAGGTCTGGGAGCTCCCCACGTGCCCACAGGTGCAGGCTGAGAGAGGGACACACACTACAGACCAAGTCATCTGGGCCACATCTTTACACACGGTATTTTGCCATGTATAATACATTCCTATATTTTGGCCAAAACATTTAGTAAGAAAATCTTCCATTTTAATGATTTAATTCAATTTTTATTTATTTATATTTAGATTCTTGCATTTATATATTATAAAGGATTCTTATCTTTTGTTTTTGAACATATACAATATAAGAAATTTTATGTAACAAACAATTACAAAACACAAGAAGAGGTACAAGCTATTTCAGTACTACTCATGTATAATGTGCCTCCTTATTTTCACCCTCAAAAATTTGGGCAAATAAGTGCACAGTATACACAGCAAAATGCAGTAAGTGATGCGTGTCCTAAATATTGGCCCAAGTGAAATGATATATACCACTTTTTTAAAATGATATTTTATTGATTATTCTATTACAGTTGTCATGATCTCTCCCCCTTTGTCCCCCCACACTCCCTAGTCCTTCAGGCAATCCCCCACCATTGTTCATGTCCCTGGGTCATGTGTATTAGTTCTTTGGCTGCTCCATTTCCTGTACTGTTCTTTACATCCCCATGGCTCTTCAGTATCTACCTTTTGGTGCTTCCTTTTTTTTTAAGACTTTATTTATTCATTTTTAGAAAGAGGTGAAGAGAAGGAGAGAAATATCCAAGTGTGGTTGCCTCTCACACGCCCCATAATGGAGACCGAGCCTGCAACCCAGGCATGTGCCCTGACTAGGAATTCAACTGGCAACCCTCTGGTTTGCTGCTCATGCTTAATCCACTGAGCTACACCAGCCAGTGTCCTATTGGTGCTCCTTAATCCTCTCACCTCTTCACCCATCGCCCACAGCCCCCTTCCATCTGGCAGCCATCAAAACACATTCTATAACCATGATTCTGTCTCTGTTCTTCTTATTTGCTTAGTTGGTTTTTTAGATTCAGTTATTGATAGATACGTATTTTTTGCCGTTTTATTGTTCCTAGTTTTGATCTTCTTTTTCTTAAATAAGTCCTTTTAACATTTCATACAGTTATGGCTTGGTGGTGATGAACTCCTTTAGTTTTTTCTTGTCTCATAAGCTCTTCATCGGCTTTTCATTTAAGTGATAGCTTTGCTGGGTAGAGCAGTCTTGGCTGTACTTCCCTGCTTTCATGAGTTGGAGATTTTTGGCAGTCACCTCTTGCCTGCAAAGTCTGTTTTGAGAAATCAGCAGACAGTCCCTTGAGAACTCCCCTGTGGGTAACTTCTTTTCCCTTGCTGCCCTTAAGATTCTCTCTGTACCTTTAACCTTTGACATTTTAATTATGATGTTTCTGGGAGTGGGCCTCTCTGCATCCATCTTGTTTGGGACTCTCTGTGCTTCCTGGACCTGCATGTCTATTTCTTTCACCAGATTAGGGAGGTTTTCTTCCATTATTTCTTCAGATCAATTTCCAGTGTCTTGCTCTTTCCCCTATCCTTGGCACCCCTATGATGCAAATGTTGGACTTCTTGAAGTTGTCCCAGAAGCTGCTTACACTACCCTCATTTATGTATTCTTTTTTCTTCTTGTTATTTTCATTGGCTGGTTTTTGGTTCCTCATGTTCCAAATCATTGATATGATTCTACACTTCATCAAAATTACAGGTAGTCTCCCTGTAATTTGTGATTTCAATTAGTGTATCCTTCATTTCTGATTGGATCTTTTTTATGCTGTTGAGGTCCTCACTAGGTTCCTTGAGCATCCTGTATCACCATTGTTTTTGAACTCTGCATGAGATAGATTGCTTATCTCCATATCATGTAGCCCTTTTTCTGGAGATTCATCTGTTCTTTGATTCTGGCCATGTTTCTTTGTCTTTTCATTTTGACAGTCTCCCCATTTTTGTTTCTATGTATTAAGTAGACCTGCTTGATTCTGTGTGTTGGTAATGTGGCCTAATGTAGTAGGAGTCCTGTAGAGTCCAGTGGCACAGCCTCCCCTATCTGCCAAGGTGGGTGCTCCCGGTATATTCTTCATGTGGTCTGAGTACACCTTCCTCTTATAGTTGAGCCTTGGTTGCTGTTAGCAGGTCAGTGGGAGGGATTTACCAGGCCAGTCAGCTGCAAGGAATGGCTGTGACCACTGACCACCAACCTCAGCTCTCTGTGGAGGATCAGCTGTGCAGGGGCAGGGTGACAGTGCTAGGATGTTGCCGGTAGCTGTCCCCTGGGTGTGCAGGCTCTGAGGTATCCTGGGTGGTGCAGGCCAAGGTCAGCCCCCACCTGAGTTTATCCCATAACACCATGGCTAAGCTATAAAGCATTCTCAGATGGCTGCTATTGTGCTAGGCTTGGAGATTCCTAGGGGAACAACCTGTGAATCTAGGCTGGCTGCAGCTAGAGCCAAGCCTGGGGTCACTGAGTTCAGCTGCTGGTGGTCTGATAGGATTTAGGACGTTGTGAAGCATGTGCCAGACCAGCTATTCTTGTGGAAAAGCATCTTGTGTGGGTCCATAGTTGCGAGGTGACACTGGGCAGAGTCTCTGGTCAAACAGAGATACCCAGAGGATGGAGTCTCAGATATGGCAGCAGCTTGCCAGCTCTGTCGGGGGTGGATTTAGAAAAGGGACAATAGCCTGTGCTGGCCTTGATGCCAGACACTTAAGTTTCTCCCTGTATAGCACTGGTGCCTTTCCAGGGGCTGCCCTGGTGCTGGAGCTCAGAGACAATGAATCTGAGTAGGTGAGTGCATGTGTGGGTTCTTTCAGAGGAACTGCTTGGGGCTTCAGCAGTTTCTTCCACTGACTCATTCCAACTTGTTTTTGCAGCCAGAAGTTGTGGGGACTTATTTACTGGAACTGGAACCATGGGCTGTGTGTTCTGGGTTGAGAGTTAGACTCCTTCCTCCCAAGATATCCCTCCCGATTTTATGCGCAACTCAGGGATGTGTGACCAGCCCGACCATGTGTGCACCCCTGCTACCAGTCTGGATGGCTGTGGTTTCTTTAATTCGGTAGTTGTTAAACATCATTTCCATTTATTTCTGATGGTTCAGAGTGATGGTGGCTATATATATTAGTTGTAATTTTGATGTGGTTGTGTAAAGAGGTAGGCCATGTCTACTCAGCTGCCATCGTCACTGGAAGTCCAATATGTACCACTTTAAATGGATGTCATAGTCTTCCTTTGTGTGACATCACACCCAGGTCATAGTGGGCAGCTCGTCATCCATGGTAACCTGGTGACCTGTGTCAAAACATTCTTTCTTTGAAACCAAGGAAAGCCTTTGGGATAAATCACAGTCCATTTCAAAGGGCAATAACATTGCCTTTCCCTGAATTTTTGTGCTATTCACCTATGACTTTTGGGGGGCTTTGAGGGAATAGAAATTACCTGTGATACAAGATGCCCTCAGCAAGAGCCTGGAAGCCCTGCCTACCTCCAGGTCCCTGTGGCCTGTATCCTGTGAAGATGAAACCACTGTGAATGCAAATTCCTGTCCAGGTCTCCACATCCCAGTGACCCCTGAGTATCAGCTTCCCGAACATCTGGGTCCTGTTTTGCCCTTGGTCTGTGATTGAAAGGTAAGGACATATGTCATGATTTTCAGTCCTGTGGTCCAGACCTCCACACACTTTCTCAGTAATGACGCAAGGGACAGAGGATGGGGACACTTAGACTCTAGTTTTGTGGCTGGAGAAGATTTCAGAGGGTGAGGAAGGTCACATTTTGTTCCATTTACATTCCTGCACTTCCACACATGAAGTATATTTGCCAATGTTGACTCACAAAATAAGGCCAAGCCTTTTTATTCATAAGGACAGCAGTTATTGGTGTGTGATATGAAGACCTTGACTGAAAATACTGAGTATCTACCCCAAAGATTCAGCTCCAGGGCTTCCTAAGGCAGCAAACAGAACCTCTATCCATGAATGAAACTTGTAAGACATTCATGTCTAGAGTAAAACATGGCCCAGGTCCCACAGCCCTCTGTGTTTCTAGGCCTGTCTCCAAATGACCATCTTCTCAGCTCCCCCCATACCTGGGCTGGAGACCCCAACACAGCTGAGGAAGGTGCTGCCTCCAGCATTAGAGGCCCCTGGACACTAGGCCTTTTCGTCTTCTGTTGCAGGAGGGGCCGCATTCCACAGATCACTACTTACCTTGCAGCTGTTCCCTGTCCTGCTCAGTATCACTGGACTGTAAATATTTGACTGAGTGAGAAGCCCCCTGAATTTGAGCCACATTCATTGTGAACTTCTGACTCTCAGAGTCTGTCAGCAAGTCCTAGAAGCAGTGTGCCCACTCACTGGGCCAGACAACATCAGGTCACACTCCTCCTGGAACAGCAGGAGGTCTTTGCTGTAGATGGAAAAGGCAGCAGGACCTCTGCAGACCAGGAGGTGACACAGCTGCAGGGGGGGTCATGCCCCGAGGTAGGACAGAGAAGTGATATGAAGACTTTGATACCTGAGTGAGAACCTCTTTAGTGACCTTTGTTCACATGACTGAAAAGGCATTTGCCAAATCAGTGGGTGCTGCCAGTACCAGGTTATGTGTGAACTGAGGTTATTCAACTAGGGTGACCACGTGACTGCCACTTGACTTAGAGTCACGTGTAGTTGAAGTTTGGCTCAATTTACTTGCATTTTCTGTTTTATCTCCTCCTCCTTATTCTTCCTGTTCCTCTCCCACTCCTTCTTTTCTTTATGGACAAATGTATTTAGAAGTGGAATGTCCATGTGGTGGGAATCAGCACCGCTGCATCTCCTAAATCTTTGTGTCCTGGGCACACACCTCTGCTGTCCACCCTGGAGTGTGTCCAGCTTCGGGCACACACCTCTGCTGTCCACCCTGGAGTGTGTCCAGCTTCTGACTCACTGGTTTCCTGGGTGTGAGCACTTCTCACGGCTTCTTCTTAGACTTCCCCACCATAGAACCCTCACTGTGCCATAAACAAGTATGAGGAATCTTTCAGCTACTACATCTGTTTCTCTTACATATTGTAGATCAAGGGGACAATGACAAGTTGGTTTGAACCACATTTGGACCTGCGTCCAAATGGTCTTGATCTAAAATTCCACAGGTCACCTGCCCTAAGAGCCCCTAGTGTTAGTGCAGGGTCATAATGACACTCTGGATTCTTAGTCCAGTTCAGTTGATAAACAGGGTCCTGTAGTCTGTGGATTATCTGTTTCTCTTTCTCTGCAATACAGTTTTGCCAGTGAAGGCTCTCTCTTTCTTGGATATGAAGGAAGAAATGAAGGAAGGTTGACAGTAGAAAAGTTCTGTTGTCTGTAGGGATTCATCCAGAGGATCTGGTCTTTCTTTCACTGTAGAATTCTAAAAATGTGACTGGCTCAGGACAGGGGATTGGTTACAGGACAGACTGAGTGTCTTTATGATTACAGCTACACCTCTGTTCACTTCACCCAGGATGTTTCTGCTCACACAGATCATGTAGGAATGCAGGGGACTTACTGTCTTTACTTCCAGGAGCCCTGGGATTAATTAGCCAACTCCCAGTTTAGTTCCAAGAACAGTCACTTCATGGTGCTTTTATTTGCTGTCTTTTAGGTGATCAGATCTGCTGAGTATTTACTGATAGGCCAAGACCCTTTGACCCCTTGTTACCCCAAGACCCAATATATCCCTAGATGATTATTTCCTTTTTATTGAACTTCTTATGGTGACAAGGGTTAACTAAATGTTACAGATTTCGGTGCAGAATTTTGCTTTTTTACATTTTATTGTGTTTACTACTTTAAGTCAAGTCTTCATTTTCACCATTTATCAGCCATATGCCATCCTCCTGCACCCTGGTTACCATTCCCCCAACAGTCAGCAAATGTTTTCTGTGTCTTCAATCTTTCTGTCTTGCTCAATTTCATACCTCTCCTCCTTCCACTTGTGAGCCTGCTCTCTCCCTGTCATATTTGATTTTATTGTTGAGAGGCTTCAGTTTCCCATGCCAGGTGTGGCCTTGAGAGTAAAGTGAACATGGAGGCCCTCAAATATTATATGCTTTTCTCTAAAATGTGTGTTTCAGTGTGCTGGTGGGATGTATGTCATCTGAACACTCCCAGATTACATACAAAGCAGAACTCAAAATACAAACCCATCCATCATCCCTGTCCCCCTAAACTCTTGAAATCCCACCTCCACATCAAAGGAAGGACCACTGCTTTTACCATGTGACAGTTTCTAGGCCATCACTGAATGCTTTCTTGACTATGTTTGCCAACTTGACTCATAAGATAAGGCCACCTGTTTTTACTCAAGGGGAGAGTAATTTATGTGAGATATCAACATCTGGCTGAACATCCTGAGGATCCACCCAGGGATTCAGTCCCAGGTCTTCCTCAGGCTGCAAACAGAACCTCTATCCACCAGTGACCCTTGCAGGACCATCAAGTCCACAGCAACACATAGCCCAGGTCACAGAGCAGCTGGCATAGCAGGCTGCCCCTGTCACAGAGCCCTCTGGGTTTCTGGGCCCTTCTGCAACTGAGCAGCCTCTCAGCTCCCCCGACACCTGGCCTAGAGACCCCAGCACAGCTAAGGAATGTCCTGCCTCCAGCATTAGAGGCCCCCTGGGTGGTGGGCTTCTTCATCTTGTGTAGCAGGAGGGGCTGCATTCCACACATTACTACTTACCTTGCAGCTGTTCCCTGTCCTGCTGAGTATCACTGGACTGTAAATATTTGACTGAGAAGCCCCCTTAGTTTGAGTCAGATTCATTCTGAACTTCTGACCCTCAGAATCTGTCAGGAAGCTCTAGCAGCACTGAGCCCATTTACTGGTGCAGGCAGCATCCCGTCCTCCTTCCCCTGTAACAGCGGGAGGGACGTGCTGTGGATGGAAAAGGCAGTCAGTTCCTCTGCAGACTAGAAGGAGACACAGGGCCACACAGGGTTGGTACAGTTAAGGGATGTGGAGGCCTTGCATGCTGAGTAAAAACCACATTGGTGACCTTGGTTCACATGACTGGAACGGCATTTGCAGATCAGTAGGTATTATGGGTACCAGGAGATGCAGGGACCAGGGAAAGTGGGTTCCAGGAGATGCCTGAAGGCAGGTTGCTCAACCAGGGTAAAACATGGCAGCTGCAGCAGCAGTTAGAGTCACGTGTAGGTATAGTTTGCCTCAATTTACTGTCCTTTTCTAAGTTTTTCTCCTCCTTCCCTTCCTTATTCTGACTTTTTTTTTGTACACCTCTAATTAGAAATGAAATGTTGATGTGGTCGGAATAAGCACCTCTGCACCTCGTAAATCCTTAGTTGTGAAGCCCAAACCTGTCCCATCCACCCAGGTATGTGTACAGCTTCTGACTCCGTAGTTTCCTACACTTCAGCGTTCTTATGGCTTCTGTTTAGATTTCCCCACCATATAACCTTACCCACCGTCTACAGCTGCTGTGTCTATTTCTCTTGTGCATTGTGGAATGAGGGGAGATGACAGGATGGGCCTGATAACATTTGGACCCACTTCCTAATGATCCTGAGCTAAAATTCCATTGGCCACCTGTCCTCAAAACATCCTAGTGTTAGTGCACAGACACTGTCACATTTAGGATTCCTAGTCCAAGTCCAGTTGAAGGTCAGGGTCCTGTAGTCCATGGATGATCTTTTTCTTTGCTTTCTCTCCACTACAGAGTTACCCTGGTGAAGGCTCTCATTTTCCTGGGGATGAAGGAAGGGTGACAGTAGAAATCTCCTATTGTCTGTTGGGGTCTTGTCCCGAGGATCTGGTCTTTCCTTCACTGAAAAATTCAAACATGTAACTGGCTGAGGGCAGGGTATTGGTTAAGGGACACACGGAATGCCCTTATGATTGCAGCTACACCCCTGTTCGCTTCTCCTGGGATGTTTCTGCTTACGCAGATCACATAGGAATGTGGGGGCTTGCTGTCTTCACTTGTAGGAGCCCCGGATTCAGTGAGCCAACCTTGCAGCTCAGTTCTGGTCAGACTCATTTGACAATACTTTGATTTGCTATCTTATAGGTGATCAGATCTACCATGTGTTTAGTTATAGGTCAAGGCCCTTTGGCCCTACTGCCCCAGGGACCAGTTGATTCCCAGATGATTATTTGCTTGTATACTGGGGTGACACTTGTGGACAAAATGATGCACGGTTCTGGTGGACAATTTTACATCATGTCATCTGTACAATTTATTGTGTGTTTACCCACTTAAGTCAACTCTTCTTTTTCAGCATTTATCAACTTATACCCTTCCTCTCTCCTCCTCCTCCCTCTTCTGCCACAAACACTAAAGTGTTTTCTGTGTCTATGACTTTATCTTTCATATTTTGTGCTCATTCATACTCCTCCCCCTGCCACCCATCGAGCCCTTCCCCAGAGCTTTTAGCCTGCTCTCTACCCGTCACATCAGATTTTATTATTGAGAGGCTCCCAGATTGCGAAATAGGACTTAAATGATAAACCCACTCCATCATTCCTGTCACCCTCAACGAATGCTCTCCAGAGTGAACGGTCCCCTAAACATGCAAAGACTTTTCTGTTGGCCCCGACATTGCTGCAGATATAACTGCAGAATCTCTGCCTGGTGGGCCCGGATTAATAAAATTCATTTATATCAATTTGTGTTACTTTTAACATTACTGTTCACCTTTCATTATTCACTGACATGTTGCCCACTTTTCTTTTTGTGTATGTGGATAAGTCGCACAGTTCTTCCAAATTAACCACACTTCCTCATGGTTCCCTCATTGTCCCTCACCTTAAAGATCCTGCTGGGACCTGAGCCAAGGCGGCAAAGGCCTCGAATGGTCACTGCCATTCTTACCCTCGTGTGTTTCCTCTTGCACATTTTCCATTCTGTGACAAGTCCTGAATTATTCCGGTTTACTTCAGTATCACTTACATCTGTGTAATTAATCGTTGCAACTTTTCTCACCTCTAGTTTGGTACCATTGAGAACCAACAAGCTCTTTTCCTGAAGGTCTTCAAGCTGAATCGGGAGTCTTGGATATGATCACGGAGACCGTACCAAGTGAGTGTGAAGAGCACGTCCACGTTCACATCTGTGGGCCCCTCAGGAACTGCTCAGCACGTCTCTGCCGTCACCGCAGACACTGGAACGAGAGAGCAGGAAGCCCATGGGGCTGCTCCAGTGGGTGTCACCCCTGCATCAAGGGACGCTGTGGCCCAGGACTTAGACATTGCCTTCATAGGCTAGACTCTGGAAGGAGAAATTATGTTTTAATGCTTATTGATTGATTTTCTTTTATTTTCACAGACACTCTTGCTCATGGACTGTCTGATGGCAGACACCACAGAGCACAGCTTCTACTACCGAGTCTCTACCAGTGATAGGCCTGATAATTAGTGAACAAAGGGTAAGTAAACCAAAATATGTTTATGTTAATCAAAGAAGGAAAACATCTGTTCTCTTAATTAAGTGGTGAGAAGTTAATGATCTTTTAAGTATTTTTAGAGTGAAATTTGTTGGGTACCTTTGGTTCACATTATATAAACTGGATGTGTACAGTTTGTAAGGTGACATCTGCCCACTCTGTGTGAGCTCACTCTCCAGGGCCTGATCTCCTCTGTCACCTGGTGTGTGACCGACCCCTTTAGTCCCTACATCCTCCTTCACCCCCTTCTTCTCTTTAACCAACCATACTACTGTCTGTGTCTGTGAGCATGTCTGTGGTTTGCTTGTGGTTTTTATTTATACGTTTTATAGAAGGGAAACGACAGAATGTGGCATCTTGTCCACCTGATTATCAGTGTCCTCCTCTGTGAGGTCACCCTGGGAAAAGAATCGCATGACAGATCAGTGTCTCCTGGGTTTTTGCTCATGGAGAGAGATTTTCTGCATACCTGCTCCCCAGTTTTATTCTCAACAATATTAACACGTTTTAATGAAGTTTCTAAATATCGATTTAAAATACTGGCCATCCTGGCCGGGCAGCTCAGGTGGTGAGAGCACCTTCCTTATACTCTGCATGTTGCCAAAGTTGTGGATCGATTGCCCCTCAGGGCACATGCAAGAATCAACCAGTGAGTGTGTCACTAAAGGGACAAGTCACTGTTTGTCTGTCTCTGTCTCTGTCTATCTTTTCTCTTTAAAATCAGTACATTTTTAAAAAAATAATAATAAAAATAAAATAAAATAGTGGCCAGAGGAGAGAAATCATACGCTTGCATATCTGGTATTCATGTTCCCTATAAAAGTTAACAATGAGGGCCACTTCCCTAAGTTGTTCCTCCTGGAGGATTTTCATGACCCTCTGTACTCCACGAATGTCCCCAAGATGATCTGTCACGTTGCAGCTGTCCACTTCCTGGTGGTGCCTCCCTGTGGTGCTGAATGATCTGGAAACCATGCCAGGGCTTTCCCTCCTCTGCCCACAGGTCTGGGAGCTCCCCACGTGCCCACGGGTGCAGGCTGAGAGAGGGACACGCACTACAGACTAAGTCATCTGGGCACTGCGTTGCATACCTTAGGTGAGCACTACTGTTTGCCCAGGGGAGATGGCGAATGTGGTTGGAGAAAACGCTGGATATAATTTCAATTTTCTTGAATTTGTCGAGGCTTGTTTCGTGTCCTGTGATGTGGTCTGTCTTTGAAAATATTCCATGTGCATTTGAAAAGAATATGTATTTAGCATCTTTGGGATGAAAGGCTCTCTCTCTCTATATATGTATGTATCATTTAAGTCCATTTCATCTAGGGCATTGTTCAATGCCACAATATCTTTGTTGATATTTTCTTTGAAAGAGCTCTCCATTTTTTACAGTGGGGTGTTAAAATCCCCTACTATAATTCTGTTGCTGTGAACATCTTTCTGGAAGTCATCCAAGATTTTTTTTATGTATTTGGGTGCTCCTTTGTTTGGTGCATATGTATTTACAGTGTTTATGTCTTCCTGGTGGATTCTTCTTTTGAGTATTGTGAAGTGACCTTCTTGGTCTCTCTTTATGGCCCTTTTTGTGAAGTCTATTTTGTCTAAGTATTGTTATCCTGGCATTTATTTTTCCTGTCCTTGGAAAATTGTTTCCAGCCCTTTACTTTCAGTCTGTGTATGTATTTTGTCCTGAGGTGGGCCTCTTGGAGGCAGCATAAGTGTGGGTCATGCTTTCTCATACATTCAGCCATTCTATGTCTTTTGATTGGAGCATTCAAGCCATTTACATTTAAGGTTACTGTTGATGGGTACTTATTCATTGCCATTTTCGTACCCGTGTTCCCCTGTCTCTCTTTTGCTTCCTTTCCTTAAAGCAGTCCCTTTAGCATCTCTTGCAGAGCTGGTTTGGTGGAGGTGTATTCTTTTAGACTTCTTTTGTCTGGGAAGCTTCTCTTTGGCCTTTGGTCTTGATTGAGAGCCTTACTGGGTAAAAGTAGCCTTGGTTGCACACCTCTGGTTCTAATTACTTGGAATATTTCTTGCCATTCTCTTCTGGCTCTGGCTTGGAGCATTTCCATTGAGAAATCAGCTGCTAACTTTATCGAGGTCCCCTTGTATGTTGCTTCCTGTTTCTCCCTTGCTGCCTTTAAGATTCTCTCTTTGTCTTGGAATTTTGCCATTTTAATTGTGATGTGTCTTAAGGTAGGCCTCTTAGGGTTCCTCTTGACTGGGACTCTCTGTATTTCCTGGATTTGTGTGACTTTTTCTCTCATCAGATTAGAGAAGTTTTCCATCATTACTTTTTCAAACAGGTTTTCTATCCCTTGCTCTTCTTCTCTTTCTTGTATCCCTACTATATGGATATTATTACATTTCATATTGTCCTGCATTTCCCTTAATCCCTTTTCAATGCCCAACCAGGCATGCCTCTCAGATGCTGAGAGCATCTTCCCGATAGGCCAAGGTTGCATATTAATTCCCCTGCACATGCAGAAATCAACTAATTGAATGTGTCACTAAATAGAACAATAAGTTGATGTTTGTCTATCTTTCTGTCTCTGTCTATCCTGTCTCTCTCTCTAAAAATCGAGACATACTTAAAAACAATAGTAAAAATGAAGTAAAATATAGGCCAGAGGAGAGAAATCATGTACTTGCATATCTGGTCCTTTATGCTCCCTATTAAAGTTCATGGTGAGGGGCACTTGTTCCCATGGGAGGTACTTCTTGACCCTCTGTCCTTCACAAATGTCCCATAGATGTCCTGTCATTTTGGAGCCATCCACTTCCTGGTGGGGCCTCCCCATTTTGCTAAATGATCTGGAAACCAGGCCACAGTTTTCCCTCCTCTGCCTATGGTCATCAGAGCTCCCAACGTGCTCACAGGTGCAGGCTGTTGGAAAGACACACTAAAGACCAAGGCATCTGGGCCACTTCATCGAATATTTTGCCTGTGCCCCAGTGTTAGTCCAGGTGCAATGGCGTATGTACCAGTTTAATGGATGTCGTAGTCTTCCTGTGGTGATATCACACCCAGGTCATAATGTGCTTAGATTCCATGGTAACCTAGTGACCCTTGGTTAAACATTCTTCCTCTGAAACCAAGAAAAGCCTTTGGGGCAACTCACAGTCCATTTACAGGGGTAATGGCAGTACCTTTCCCTGAATTCTTGGTGTTTTTATCTACAACAGCTTTGGACCTCACAGGGAATGAACTGACCTGTGATGCCTCCCATGGACCTCAGCCAGAGCCTGGAAGCCCTTCCTCCCTGCAAGTCCCTGTGGCCAGGAACCAGTGGAGATCAGACCCTGCAGATCCAGATCCTGCCCAGGTCTCCACAGCCCAGTGACCCATCAGTATCAGCTTCCCCAGCAGCTGGGTCCAGTTTCTGCTCTTTCTCTGAGACTCAGAGGTAAGGACACGTCCGAGGGCTTGCAGCCCTGCATTCTGCCCTCCACACTCTTTTTCAGTAATGACCTAAGGGACATAGGATTCAGGCACTTAGATCTTCTTTTCTGGGTGGAAATGATTTCGGAGTAAAAGCTGGTGGTTAAACCAGTTACATTGATGCCTTCTTAGAGATGAAGTGTATTTCACAGTTTTGACTTAAAAATAAGGCCAACAGATTTTCCTGAAAAGGACAGTACTCATTTGTGTGTGATGTCAAAACATTGGCTCTATACACTGAACATCTGCCCTGCGACTCACCCCCAGGTGTCCTAAGTTTCTAAACAGAACCTCTACCCACCAGTGACACTTGTAGGACCATCAAGTCTACAGCAACACATGGCCCAGGTCACAGGGCAGCTGGCACAGCAGGCTGCCCCTGTCCCAGAGCTCTCTGTGCTTCTGGGCCCATCTCCAACTGAGCATCTTCTCAGCTCCCCACACCACCTGGGTTGGAGACCCCAGCACAGCTGAGGAATGTGCTTCCTCCAGCATCGGAGGCCCCTGGATGCCGGGCCTCTTCCTCTTGTGTTGCAGGAGGGGCCCCATTCCACAGATCACTACTTACCTTGCAGCTGTTCCCTGTCCTGCTCAGTATCACTGGACTGTAAATATTTCACTGAGTGAGAAGGCCCTGAATTTGTGTCAGATTCATTTTGAAGTTCTTACCCTCAGAGCCTGTCAGGAAGTCCTAGCAACACTGTGCCCACTCACTGGTCTAGACAAGTTCACGTCCTCCTTTTCTGGAACAGCGGGAGGACGTGCTGTGGATGGAAAAGGCAGTCAGTTCCTCTGCAGCCTAGGTGGGGCCACAGGTCTGCAGGGGGACATGCCCCAGTGCGGGGCAGTGAAGGGATGTGCACGCCTCCTGGCTCAGTAAAAATAACTGTGGTTCACGTTGGTCCACATGACTGGAAAGGCATTTGCCAGATCAGTAGGTGCATATGTGTACCTGGAGATGAGGGTATAAGGTGATGCCTGAGCTTAAGTTACTCAACCAGGGTAACCACGTGGCTGCCACAACAGCAATTAGAGTTACTTGTAGTTACACTTTTCCTCAATTTACTGTCATTTTCTAAGTTTTATCTCCTCCACCTTCTCCTTATTCTTCCTGTTCCTCTCCTTCTTCTTCATTTTCTTTTACACAAGTCTGATTAGAAGTGGAATGTCCATGTGGTGGGAATCAGCTCTCCTGCATCTTCTAAATCTTTTTGTGCAGAACACACACCTCTGCCATCCAACGCCCAGGTGTGAGTGCAGCTTCTCACTCACTAGTTTCCTGGGTGCCGGCAATTCTGATGGCTTCCGTTTAGACTTTCCCACCATATAACCCTCACTGCCCAGTGAACAGTGGTAGAGAATCTTCTAGCTGCTACATTTATTTCTCTTATGCATTCTAGAACAAACAGATAGGGACAACTTGGATTGGTCCAAATTTCTACCCATGTCCAAATGGTCCTGATCTAAAATATCATTGGTCAGCTCCCCTAAAAGCTCCTAGTGTTAGTACAGGGACACGGTGACGCTCTGGATTCCTTATCCAATTTACTTCAGAACAATGGTCCGGTCCCGTAGTGTGTGGATTATCTGTTTCTCTGCTTTCTCTCACATACACAGTTACCCTGGTGAAGGCTCTGATTTTCTTGGGCATGAAGGAAAGCATGAAAGAAGGCTGACAGTATAAATATTCTGTTGTCTGTTAGGGATTTGTCCAGAGGATCTGGTCTTTTCTTCACTGGAGATTCTAAAACTGTAACTGTTTCAGGACAGGATACTGGTTAAGGGACAGAGTGAGTGTCTATGATTCCAGCTACACCACTATTCTGTTCCCCCCAGATGTTTCTGCTGGTACAGATCCTATAGGAATCCAGGGGGCTTGGAGCCTTCATGTCCATGAGCCCCGGAATTAATTAGCCAACCCCCCAGCTTAGTTCCAGCCACTCATTTCCTCCTGCTTTAAGTAGCTGTCTCTAAGGTGATCAGATCTACTGAGTGTTTAGTGATTAGACAACGCCCACTGGCCCCTGCTACCCTGGGACCCAATATATCCCAAGATGATTATTTCCTTTTAATTGAATTTATTATGGTGACACTATTTAACAAAATCATACAGTTTTCCTTATACAATATTACAAAATCTATACTTTTTCATGTACATTAACTACGTTTAGTCAAGCCTTCATTTTCACCATTTATCACCCTTATGACCTCCTCCTCCACCCTCCTTCCCATTCCCCAACAGTCACCAAAATATTTTTGTGTCTACGGATCTTTCTCTTTTTCTGCTCAATTTCATACCTGCCCACCCTCTGCCATCCATCAAGCCCTTCCCCACAGCTGTGAACCTGCTCTCTCCCTGTCACATTGGATTTTATCATTCAGAGGCTTCAGTTTCCCATGCCAGGTGTGGCCTTGAGAGAAGAGTGAACACGGAGGCCCTCAAATATTTTATGTTTTTTCCCTAAAATGTATTTCTTAATGTGCTGGTGGAATGTATGCCATGTGGACACTTTCAGGTTAAAAAACAGGACATAAAAGACAAGCCCCCTCCATCATTCCTGTCCCTCCAAGCTCTTGGATTCCCACCTGCACATTGACGGAAGGAGCTATAGCTTTTCTATGTCACAGTTTCTGGGCCATCACTGAATGCATTCTTGAGTATGTTTGCCAACTTGACTCATAAGATAAGGCCACCTGTTTTTACTCAAGGAGACAGTAATTTATGTGATAAATCAACATCTGGCTGAACATCCGCATTCTAGATCAAGGGGACAATGACAAGTTGGTTGTGATGACATTTGGACCCACTTCAACATGGTCCTGATCTAAAATTCCATTGTTTAGCTTCCGTAAGCTCTACTAGTGTTAGTTCAGGGTCACGGTGACACTCTGGATTTCTAGTCTAAGTGCAGTTCATAATCAGGGTCCTGTAGGCTGTGGAGTATCTGTTTCTCTGCCTTCTCTCCAATACACAGTGACCTGGGTGAAGGCTCTCATTTTCTTAGGTATGAACGAAGGTTGACAGTAGAAATGTTCTGTTGTGTCTTCGGGATTTGTCCACAGGATCTGGTCTTTCCTTCACTGGAGAATTTTAAAAATGTAACTGTTTCAGAACAGGGTATTGGTTAAGGCATAGACTGAGGGTCGTTATGATCCAGCTATACCATTTATTGTTCACTGCACCCGGGATATTTCTGCTTGTACAGATCACATCGAATGCGAGAGCTTTGCTTCCTTCATGTCCAGGACAGCCAGGATTAGTCATCCAAGCCCACAGATCACTAGAGGTTGGATTCATTTGATGATACTTTGATCTGCTGTCTTTTAAGTGATTAGGTCTACCAAGTGTCTAGTGATGGGACAGGGCCCTTTGCCCCTTGCTACCCTGAAACCCCATTTATACACAGATGATTATATTGGCTCTAATTTAATTTATTGAAATGACCCTTACAGGGTTTTGGTGGACAATTTTAAATCACATCTTTTCTATGATTTATTGTGGGGTTACCCACTTAATTGAAGTCTTCTTTTTCATCATTTATCAACCTATACCCTTATTCACCCCTCCTCCCTCTTCCCCCAAAAACACTAAAGTGTTTTACGTGTCTATGAGTTAATCTTTCATATTTTCTGCTCAATCATACCCCTCCCACTGCTGTCCATTGAGCCCTTCCCCACAGCTGTGAGCCTGCTCTCTCCGTCACATTAGATTTTATCATTGAGAGGCTTCAGGGTCCTATGCCAGGTGTGGCCTTGAGACAAGAGTGAACATGGGGGCCCTGAAATATTTTATGTTTTTTCTCTAAAATGTATTTCTCAATGTGCTGGTGGAATACATGTCTTTTACACACTCCCAGGTTGCCAAACAGAATGTAAAGACAAACCCACTCCATCTCTCCTCTTTTTCTAAGCTCTTGAATTCCTACCGCCACATCAAGGAAGGAGCAGTAGCTTTTCCATGTCACAGTCTCTGAGCCATCACTAAATTTATTCTTGAGACAACTACCCCATCAACATTCAGAGCCTTTTCTGTTGGCCCAGACATAGCAGCAAATATCTGGAAAAAGTAGAATCTCTGCCTTGTGAGCCCAAATTAATAAATTCATTTAAACCAAAGTTATGTTTCTTTTTAACGTTATTATTCACCATTCATTATTCACAGACATATTACATATTTCTCTTTTTGTGTGTATTTGAAAGCACAGATTGTCTTCTAGCAGAGCAAACTTCCTCATGGTTCCCTCTCTGTCCCTCACTTTTAGGGCCCTTCAGGGACCTTAGCCAAGGTGACAATGACTACAGAAGAGGTCACTACCATTCTTATCTTTGTGTGTTTTCTCTTGCATATTTTTCCAGTGTGTGACAAGTCCTGAATTATTTCAGTTGACTTCAGTATCAGTCACCTCTACAATGAACCATTTCTGACCATTGAGAACTAACATGCCTCTTTTCCTGAAGCTCTTTCCTTCAGCTGAATTTGAGGACTTAGATATAATCACCAGACCATCACAAGTGACTATAAAGAACATGTCCCCGTTCACATCTGTGGACGAGGTAGAAAATCCTGAGCACATCTCTGCTGTCCCGCAGACACTGGAACTAGGGAGCAGGAAGCCCATGTGGCTGCCCCAGCGGGCCTCCCTTCTGCATGGAGTGATGCTGTGACCCAGGACTTAGATGACGTTCTCGTTGGCTGCACTTTGCAAGCCGAAATGGGTTTTAACACTTATTAATTGATTTTCTTTTATTTTCACAGACACTTATGCTCATAATCTGTCTGATGGCTGACACCATACAGCAATCCACCTGATCCTTAGTGAACAAAAGGTAAGAGAACAAAGCCATATTTCTGTTACTCAAAGAAAGAAAACATCTCTTCTTCTCCTGATTTACAGGTGACCAACTAAAGGTGTTTTAATATTTTTTAGAGTGAAATTTATTTGGATACCATTGGTTAATGTTATATAAACTGGAGGCGTACAGTTTGTAAGGTGACATCTTCCCACTCTGTGTGAACTCCCTCTCTAGGGTCTGATCTCCTCTGTCACCTGGGGTTTGACCCCTTTAGTCTCTTCATCCGTCTTCACCCACTTCTTCTCTGTAGCCAACCATACTATTGTCTGAGTCTGTGAGCATGTCTGTTTGTTTGTGTTTTCATTTGTACCTTTATAGGAGTGGAAGGACAGAATGTTCCATCTTCTCCACTTGATTTTCAGTGTCCTCCTGTGTGATATCACCCTGTGACAGGAATCTCATGACAGACCAGTGTCTCCTGGGTTTTTGCCCATGGAGAGAGAGATCTTTCTGCATACCTGCTCCCCAGTTTTATTGTCAACAAAAGTAATTTCCCTCAGTGAAGTTTCTAAATATTGATTGAAAATACTGTCCCAGGCTGGCGTAGCTCAGTGGATTGAGCACGGGTTGCGGGCTGCGAACCAGAGTGTCACAGGTTTGATTCCCAGTCAGGGTACATGCCTGGGTTGCAGGCCATGACCCCAGAAACTGCAGACTGATGTTTCTCTCTCTCTCTCTCTCTCCCTTCCTTCCCTCTCTAAAATAAAATAAATAAAATCTTTAAAAGGAAAAAAAGAAAATACTGGCCATCCCTGGCCGGACAGCTCAGGTGGTGAGAGCACCTTCCTGATACTCTGTGTGTTGCCAAGGGTATGGATTGATTCCCCCTCAGGGCACATGCTGGAATGAAGCAGTGAATGTTTCACTAAAGGGACTGGTCGCTGTTTCTGTGTTCCTGTCTCCGTCTCTGTCTGTCTTTTGTCTTTAAAATCAATACATTTTTTAAAGGAATAATAAAAATGAAATAAAATAGTGGCCAGAGGAGAGAAATCATACACTTGCATATGTGGTGTTCATGTTCCCTATCAAAGTTAACGATGAGGGCCACCTCCCTAAGTTGTTCCAACTGGAGGATTTTCATGACCCTCTGTCCTCCACGAATGTCCCCGAGATGGTCTGTCATGTTGCAGCTATCCACTTCCTTGTGGAAGCTGAATGATCTGGAAACCAGGCCATGGCTGTCCCTCCTCCACCCACAGGCGTGGGAGCTCCCCACGTGCCTACAGATGCAGGCTGAGAGGGGGACACGCACTACAGATCAAGTCATCTGGGCCACGTCTTTATACATGATATTTTCCCACGTATAACACACATCCATATTTTGGCCAAAACATTTATGAAGAAAATCTTCCATGTTAATGATTTAATTCAATTTTTATTTATTTATATTTAGATTCTTGCATTTATATGTTGTAAAGGATTTTTATTTGTTTTTGAACATATACAATATAAGAAATTTTATATAACAAATCATTACAAAACACAATTAAAGATATGATCTATTTCAGCACTACCCATGTATAATGTGCCTCCTTATTTTTCCCTAAAAATTTTGGGCAAAAAAGTGCACAGTATACACAACAAAATGCAGTAAGTGACGTGTCCCCAGTCCCCACGTCCCCTAAGTGACGTGGCCCAGGTGAAATGACATGTATACCACTTTTTAAAATGATATTTTATTGATTATTCTATTACAGTTGTCATGATTTCTCTCCTTTTGTCACCCCACACTCCCTAGGTTTTCAGGCAGTTCCCCACCATTGTTCATGTCTCTGGGTCATGCATATTAGTTCTTTGGCTGCTCCATTTCCTATATTGTTCATTATATCTCCATGGCTATTCAGTATCTACCTTTTGGTGATTCTTTCTTTTTAAGACTATTTATTGATTTTTAGAAAGATGTGAAGAGAAGGAGAGAAATATTCAAGTGTACTTGCCTCTCACACGCTCCATAAAGGAGACCGGAACTGCAACCCAGGCATGTGCCGTGACTAGGAATTCAACTGGCGACCATCTGGTTCGCTGCTCGTGCTTAATCCACTGAGCTACACCAGCCAGTGCTCTATTGGTGCTTCTTAATCCTCTCACCTCTTCACCCATTGCCCACAGCCCCCTTCCATCTGGCAGCCATCAAAACACACTCCATAACCATGATTCTGTCTCTGTTCTTCTTGTTTGCTTAGTTGGTTTTTTAAATCAGTTATTGATAGATAGGTATTTTTTGCCATTTTACTGTTCATAGTTTTGATCTTCTTTTTCTTAAATAAGTCCTTTTAACACTTCATATAATTCTGGCTTGGTGATGATGAACTCATTTAGTTTTTTCTTGTCTCATAAGCTCTTCATCGGCTTTTCATGTAAGTGGTAGCTTTGCTGGGTAGAGCAGTCTTGGTTGTACTTCCCTGCTTTCATGAGTTTGAAGATTTCTTGGCAGTCACCTCTTGCCTGCAAAGTCTGTTTTGAGAAATCAGTAGACAGTCCCTTGGGAACTGTCCTGTGGGTAACTTCTTTTCCCTTGCTGCCCTTAAGATTCTCTCTGTACAGACAAGTAGCCCAGTTAAAAAATGGGCAAAGGACTTGAGCAGACACCGCTCCAAGGAGGACATATAGAGGATCCAAAGACACATGAAACGATGTTCAATATCACTAGCTATCAGAGAGATGCAAATTAAAACCACAATGACATACCACTTCACACCAGTCAGAATGGCCATCATAAACAAAGCACCAACTACAAGTATTGGAGAGGTTGTGGAGAAAAGGGGGCTCTAGTGCACTGTTGGTGGGACTGCAGACTGGTACAACCACTATGGAAAGCAGTATGGAACTTCCTCAGAAGACTAAAAATGGATCTGCCTTTTGACCCTGCAATCCCACTGCTGGGACTATATCCTAAGAACACTAAAACACCAATACAAAAGAACCTTTTCACCCCGATGTTTATGGTAGCACAATTTACAATAGCTAGGTGCTGGAAGCAACCTAGATGCCCATCAGTAAATGAATGGATCAAGAAACTATGGTACATTTACACAATGGAATTCTATGCAGCAGAAAGAAAGAAGGAGCTCCTACCCTTTGCAACAGCATGGATGGAGCTGGAAAGCATTATGCTAAGTGAAACAAGCCAGGCAGTGAAAGACAAATACCACATGATATCGCCTTTAACAGGAACCTAAACAACAAAACAAAGAAACAAGCAAAATATAACCAAAGACACTGAAATAGGGGACAGGCTGACATTGACCAGAGGGGAGAGAAGAGGGAATTTCAGGGGGAATGCATAGAGTTTACAGGAACAAATTTAAAGGACGCATGGACAAAAATTAGGGGTGGGTGGTAATGGGAGGGAAATAGGGAGGGTTGGTTGGGTGGACTGCAAAGGGAGTAAAAGGGAGAAAACTGTACTTGAACAATGATTAAAATAAAATAAAAAAAAGATTCTTTCTCTACCTTTAACCTTTGACATTTTAATTATATTTCTTGGAGAGGGCCTCTCTGCATCCATCTTGTTTGGGACTCTCTGTGCTTCCTGGACTTGCATGTCTATTTCTTTCACCAGGGAGGTTTAGAGAGGTTTTCTTTCATTATTTCTTCAAATCAGTTTCCAATGTCTTGCTCTTTCTCCTCTCCTTGGCACCCCTATGATGCAAACGTTGTCCCAGAAGCTGCTTACACTACCCTCATTTTTGGGGTTCTTTTTTCTTCTTGTTGTTTTCATTAGCTGGTTTTTGGTTCCTCGTGTTCCAAATCATTGATTTGATTCTACACTTCATCAAAATTACAGGTAGTCTCCCTGTAATTTGTGATTTCAAATAGTGTATCCTTCTTTTCTGATTGGATCTTTTTTATGCTGTTGAGGTCCTCACTGGGTGCCTTCTGCATCCCTATCACCAGTGTTTTTGAACTCTGCATCTGATCCATTGCTTATATCGATTGCTTATCTCTATATCATGTACCTCTTTTTCTTGAGATTCATCTGTTCTTTCATTTGGGCCATGTTTCTTTGTCTTTTCATTTTGACAGTCTCCCATTTTTGTTTCTATGTATTAGGTAGAGCTGCTTGATTCTGTGTCTTGGTGATGTGGCGTAATGTAGTAGGAGTCCTGTAGAGTCCAGTGGCACAGCCTCCCCTATATCCCAAGGTGGGTGCTGCCCCTGTACCCTTTGTGTGGTCTGGGTACACCTTCCTCTTATGGTTGAGCTGTGGATGCTGTTGGCAGGTCAATGGGAGGGATTTACCAGGCCAGTCAGCTGCAAGGAATGGCTGTGACCACTGACCACCCACCTCAGCCCTCTGTGGAGGATCAGCTGTGCAGGGGCAGGGTGATGGTGCTAGGACATTGCCTGTAGCTGTCCCCTGGTTGTGCAGGCTCTGGGGTATCCCAGGTAGTGCAGGCCAAGGTCAGCCCCCGCTGAGTTTCTCCCAGAACACCTTGGCTAAGCTATAAAGCAATCTCAGATGGGGGCTATTGTGCTGGGCGTGGAGATTCCCAGGGGAACAAGCTGTTAATCTAGGCTGGCTGCTGCTAGAGCCAAGCATGGGGTCACTGAGTTCAACTGCTAGGATTTAGGACATTGTGAAGCATGTGCCAGGCCAGCTATTCTTGTGGAAAAGCATCTTGGGTGGGTCCATAAGTTGGATGGGGCAGAGTCTCTGGTCAAAGAGAGTTACCCAGAGGATGGAGTCTCAGATATGGCACCAGCTTGCCAGCTCTGTCGGGGGCAGATTTAGAAAAGGGACAATAGCCTCTACTTGCCTTGATGCCAGACACTTCAGTTTCTCCCCATATAGCACTGGTGCCTTTCCAGGTGCTGCCCTGGTGCTGGAGCTCAGAGGGAATGAATCTGAGTAGGTGAGTGCATGTGTGAGTTCTTTCAGAGGAACTGCTTGGGGCTTCAGTAGTTTCTTCCACTGACTCATTCAGACTTGTTTTTGCAGCCAGAAGTTTTAGGGACTTATTTCCTGGAACTTGAACCATAGGCTGTGTGTTCTGGGTTGAAACTTAGACTCCTTCCTCCTGAGACATTCCTCCCGATTTTATGCACCACACAGGGATATGCGACCATCCCAACCATGTCTGCACCCCTGCTACCAGTCTGGATGGCTGTGGTTTCTTTATTCCGTAGTTGTTAGACATCATTTCAATTTATTTCTGATCCTTCAGAGTGATGATTGCTGTATATTTTAGTTGTAATTTTGATGTGCTTGTGTGAAGAGGTGGGCCATGTCGACTCAGCTGCCATGGTTACAGGAAGTCCAATGAGTACCTCTTTAAGTGAATGTCATACATAGTCTTTCTTTGTGTGACATCACACCCAGGTAATAATGGACAGCTCATCATCCATGGTAACCTTGTGACCTGTGTGAAAACATTCTTTCTTTGAAACCAAGGAAAGCCTTTGGGATAAATCACAGTCCCTTTCAACGGGCAATGACAGTGCCTTTCCCTGAATATTTGTGCTTTTACCTATAACTTTTTGGGGCTTTGAGGGGATAGAAATCACCTGTGATGCAAGAGGCCCCTCAGGAAGAGCCTAGAAGCCCTGCCTCCCTGCAGATCCCTGTGGGCTGTACCCTGTGAAGATGGGATCACTGCGAATACAAATTCCTGTCCAGGTCTCCACTGGCCAGTGACCCCTGAGTATCAGCTTCCTGAGTGTCTGGGTCCTTTTTTGCCTTTGGTCTGTGATTGAGAGGTAAGGACATGTGTGATGGCTGGCAGCCCTGTGGTCCAGACCGCCACACACTTTCTCAGTCATGACACAAGGGACACTTGTGTCCCTTGAGGATGGGGACACTTAGACTCTAGTTTTGTGGCTGGAGAAGAATTCGGAGGGTGAGGAATGTCCCATTTTGTTACATTTCCATTCCTTCACTTCCACACATGAAGTATATTTGCCAGTGTTGACGCACAAAATAAGGCCAAGCCTTTTTATTTAAAAGGACAACAGTTATTTGTGTGTGATATGGAGACCTTGACTAAGAATACTGAGCACCCATGGGATTCAGCCTCAGGTCTTCCTCAGGCTGCAAACAGAACCTCTGTCCACCAGTGAAACTTGTAGGACCATCAGGTCTAGAGTAACACATGGCCCAGGTCCCAGAGCTGTCTGTGTTTCTGGGCCCGTCTCCAACTGAGCAGCTTCTCAGCCCCCCCAACACCTGGGCTGGAGACCCCAGCACAGCTGAGGAATGTGCTGCCTCCAGCATCAGAGGCCTCTGGACACTGGGCCTCTTCATCTTCTGTTGCAGGAGTGGCCGAATTCCACACATCACTACTTACCTTGTAGCTGTTCCCTGTCCTGCTCAGTATCACTGGACTGTAAATATTTGACTGAGTGAGAAGCCCCCTGAATTTGAGTCACATTCATTGTGAACTTCTGACCCTGAGGGTCTTTTTGGAAGTCCTGAGGGTCTGTCAGGAAGTCCTAGCAGCCCTGTCCCCCCTCACTGGTCCAGGCAACATCAGGTCACACCCCTCCTGGAACAGCAGGAGGGACGTGCTGTGGATGGAAAAGGCAGCAGGACCTCTGCAGACTAGGAGGTGACACAGCTGCATGGGGGTCATGCCCCGAGATAGGACAGTGAAGTGATACAAAGACTTTGCTACCTGAGTGAGAACCTCTTTAGTGACCTTTGGTTCAGGTGACTGGAAAGGCATTTGCCAGATTAGTAGGTGCTGCGGGTACCAGGTGATGCGTGAACTGAGGTTATTCAACCAGGGTGACCACGTGACTGCCACTGCACTTAGAGTCACGTGTTGTTGACATTTGACTCAGTTTATTGGCATTTTCTAAGTTTTATCTCCTCCTCCTCATTCTTCCTGTTCCTCTCCCATTCCTTCTTTTCTTTTTGGACAAATGTATTTAGAAGTGGAATATCCATGTGGTGGGAATCAGCACTGCTGCATCTTCTAAATCTGTCTCTAGAGCACACACCTCTGCCGTCCACCCAGGAGTGTGTCCAGCTTCTGACTCACTAGTTTCCTGGATGTGGGCACTTCTCACGGCTTCTCTTTAGACTTCCCCACCATATAACCCTCACTGCCCCACAAACAAGTGTGAGGAATCGTTCAGCTACTACATCTATTTCTCTTACGTTTTGTAGGTCAAGGGGACAATGACAAATTGGTTTGGACCACAATTGGACCTACGTCCAAATGGTCCTGATCTAAAATTCCATTGGTCAGCTCTCCTACTAACCTCTAGTGTTAGTGCAGGGTCATAGTGACACTTTGGATTCTTAGTCCAATTCAGTTCAGAATCAGGGTCCTGTAGTCTGTGGATTATCTGTTTCTCTGCAATACAGTTATGCCAGTGAAGGCTCTCTTTTTCTTGGAGATGAAGGAAGGCATGAAGGAAGGTTGACAGTAGAAGGGTTGTCTTGTCTGTAGGGGTTCATCCAGAGGATCTGGTCTGTCTTTCACTGAAGAATTCTAAAAATGTGACTGGCTCAGGACAGGGGATTGGTTACGGGACAGACTGAGTATCTTTACAATTACAGCTACACCCCCCTGTTCACTTCATCCAGGATGTTTCTGCTCACACAGATCATGTAGGAATGCAGGGGACTTACTGTCTTTACTTCCAGGAGCCCTGGGATTAATCAGCCAACTCCCAATTTAGTTCCAGGAACAGTCACTTTATGGTGCTTTTATTTGCTGTCTTTTAGGTGATCAGGTCTGCTGAGTATAGGCCAACACCCTTTGACCCCTTGTACCCCAAGACCCAATATATCCCTAGATGATTATTTGCTTTTTATTGAACTTCTTGTGGTGACAAGGGTTAACTAAATGTTACAGATTTCAATACACAATTTTGCTTTTGTACATTTTATTGTGCATTTACTACTTTAAGTCAAGTCTTCATTTTCACCATTTATCACCCCTATGCCCTCCTCCTGCACCCTCCTTTCCATTCCCCCAATAGTCACCAAATGTTTTCTGTGTCTTGAATATTTCTCTCTTTTCTTGCTCAATTTCATACCTCTGCTCCTCCCACAATCCATCGAGCCCTTCCCCACAGCTGTGAGCCTGCTCTCTCCCTGTCACATTAGACTTTATCATTGAGAGGCTTCAGTTTCCCATGGCAGGTGTGGCCTTGAGAGAAGAGTGAACATGGGGGCCTTCAAATATTTTATATTTTTCTTGTAAAATGTACTTCTCAGTGTACTGCTGGAACATATGCCATTGGAACACTTCCAGATTGTGAAATAGGACTTAAATGATACACCCACCACAACATTTCTATCCCCCTAAACTCTTGAAATCCTCCCTCCGCATCAAAGGAAGAAGCTGTAACTTTTTCATGTGACAGTTTCTCAGCCCTCACTGAATGCTTTCTTGAGTCAACCATCCCCTAAACATTCAGAGGCTTTTCTGTTGGCTGAGTTATAGCTGCAGATATAAGTGCTGAATCTCTGCTTCATGGGTGCAAATTAATAAATTCACTTAAACTAAAATTATGTTTCCTTTTAACATTATCATCCACCATTTATTATTCACAGACATACTGCGTATTTTTCTTTTTGTATATATATCAAAACGCAGGTTGTCTTCTAGTGGAGCACACTTCCTCGTGGTTCCCTCTCTGCCCCTCATCTTTAGGGCCCTGCAGGGAACTGAGCCAAGCTTGCAACGGCCACAGGAGAGGTCCCTCCCATTCTTACACTTGTGTGTTTCCTCTTGCACATTTTCTAGTCTGTGTGAAGACATGAAGTATACTCGTTGACTCAGTCTCTGTTACATCTCTGCAATGTGGTTTTTTTTTTTTTTTTTTAAATATTTTATTTATTTATTTTTAGGGAGGGAAAGGAGGGAGATAGAGATAGAGAGAGAGAGAGAGAGAGAGAGAGAGAGAGAGAGAGAGAAACATCAATGTGCGGTTGCTGGGGGTTATGGCCTGCAACCCAGGAATGTACCCTGGCTGGGAATCGAACCTGGGACACTTTGGTTCCCAGCCCGCGCTCAATCCACTGAGCTACACCAGCCAGGCATCTCTGCAATGTGGTTTTTTATGTCTACTCAGCTGCCTTCATCACCAGAAATCCTGTATGCATGTCTTTAAATGGATATCATAGTCTTCCTGTGTGTGACATCACACCCCGGTCATAATGGACAGCTCAGGTTCCATGGTACCCTGGTGTCCTGTAGCAAAACATTCTTTTTTTCAAATGAAGGACAGCCTTTTGGACAAAACACACTCCATTTTCAGCAGCATTGACAGTGCATTTCCCTGAATCTTTGCTCTTCTCATCTGCTACTCCTTTGGTCTTCAGAGGGAGTGAATACCAGCTGCCATGCCCCAGTGGCCTTCAGACAGAGTTGGAAGCCCTGCCTCCCTGCAGGTCCCTGTAGCAGGATCCTGCAGAGATGCACCCCTGTGAATAAAAATTCCTGCCCAGGTCTCCACCACCAGTGACCAATGAGTATCACCTTCCCCAGCATCTAGAACCAGTTTTACCCTTGCTCTGTGACTCAGAGGTAAGGACATCTCAGAGGGCTTCCAGCCCTGTGGTCCAACCTCCAGTCGCTTTTTCAGTCATGACACAAGGGAGAGAGGATGGGGAACTTAGATTCTTGTTTTGTGGCTAGAGAACATTTTGGAGGGTGAGGAAAAGATGGTAGGTGCTCTGTTCATGCTGAGGCATACTTCAGAGATGAAACCGTCTCTGCCGTCACCGCAGACACTGGAACGAGAGAGCAGGAAGCCCATGGGGCTGCCCCAGTGGGTGTCACTTCTGCATCAAGTGACGCTGTGGCCCAGGACTTAGACATTGCCTTGATAGGCTACACTCTGGAAGGAGAAATTGTATTTTAATACTTATTGATTGATTTTCTTTTATTTTCACAGACACTCTTGCTCATGGACTGTCTGATGGCCGACACCACAGAGCACACCTTCTACTACCAAGTCTCTACCAGTGATAGGCCTGATAATTAGTGAACAAATGGTAAGTAAACAAAAATGTTTATGATAATCAAAGAAAGAAAACATCTGTTCTCTTAATTAAGTGGTGACCAGTTAATGATCTTTTAAGTGTTTTTAGAGTGAAATTTGTTGGGGTGCCTTTGGTTAATGTTACATAAACTGGACGTGTACAGTTTGTAAGGTGACATCTGCCCCTCTGTGTGAGCTCCCTCTCCAGGGTCTGGTCTCTTCTGTTACCTGGTGTGTGACCCCTTTACTCTCTTTGTCCTGCTTCACCCCCTTCTTCTCTGCAACCAACCATACTTCTGTCTGTGTCTGTGAGCATGTCTGTGGTTTGTTTGTGGTTTTTATTTATATGTTTTATAGAAGGGAAATGACAGAATGTGCCATCTTGTCCACTTGATTATCAGTGTCCTCTTCTGTGAGGTCACCCTGGGATAGGAGTCCAATGACAGACCTGTATCTCCTGGGTGTTTGCCCATGGAGAGAGATTTTCTGCATACCTGCTCCCCAGTTTTATTCTCAACAATATTAACACATTTTAATTAAGTTTCTAAATATTTATTTAAAATACTGGCCATCCCTGGCCAGGCAGCTTAGGTGGTGACAGCACCTTCCTGATACTCTTCATGTTGCCAAGGTTGTGGATTGAGCCCCCCTCAGGGCACATGCAGGAATCAAGCAGTGAGTGTGTCACTAAAGGGACAAGTTGCTGTTTGTCTGTCTCTGTCTCTATCTTTTCTCTTTAAAATCAATACACTTTTAAAAACAATAATAAAAATAAAATAAAATATTGGCCAGAGGAGAGAAATCTAACACTTGCATATGTGGTGTTCATGTTCCCTATCAAAGTTAACGATGAGGGTCACCTCCCCAAGTTGTTCCAACTGGAGGAATTTCATGACCCTCTGTCCTCCATGAATGTCCCCAAGATGATCTGTCATGTTGAAGAGGTCCACTTCCTGGTGGTCCTTCCCTGTGATGCTGAAGGATCTAGAAACAGGCCATGTCTGTCCCTCCTATACCCACAGGTCTGGGAGCTCCCCATGTGCCCACAGGTGCAGGCTGAGAGAGGGACACGCACTACAGACCAAGTCATCTGGGCCACTGCATTGCATACCTTAGGTGAGCACTACTGTTTGCCCAGGGGAAATGGTGAATGTACCACTTTACATGGATGTCGTAGTCTTCCTGTAGTGATATCACCTCCAGGTCATAATGGACAGTTCAGTTTCCATGGCAACCTGGTGTCCATGATCCAGTGTTTATTCTTTGAAACCAAGGAAACCTGTGGGACAAATTACTGCTTATTCTGAGGGGTGATGAGAGCCCCTTCCCCTGACGGTCTGCCCCTCTGAGGTGGGACTGACTGCTTTGGGCCTCAGAGGGATGAATGCACCGTGATGCCCAGATGGACCTCAGCCTGTGTATAAACAAACAAACTTGGAGAGTGACCTGTGTGTGAAATGTGTGATCATGGACGGCCATTCTCCAAGTTTGTTTGTTTATTCATGTTTTGCTCAAGCAGAGGAGGATTAGATGAAGACCTGCTGGGAATCAGTACCCCTGCACCTTTCACATCCCTAATGGTGGCCCACACCTCTGCTGTCCCCTCAAGTGTGTGAGCAGCTTCTGATGCACTGGTTCCCTGGGTGCGGGCAGTTCTTCCAGCTTCTGTTCAGACTTTACACCCAGCACCTCACTGCCCACTGTGAGGATCTTTCAGCTGCTATGTCTGTTTCACTTGTACGTTGTAAAACTAGGGGACAATGATAGGATGGGGCCTGGATAGACTAGGCAGACCTGAGCTGGAACCTCATTGGTCAGCTGACCCTCAATGCCTTTTCTTTGACCTAGGGTCACAGTCACCTTTTGGGTTCATGGGAGCAATGTCAGTTCTGAACGTGTCCCCCAGCGTTATCAGTTCCATGACACCCCACCAGGAAGCATTCCCACACACATTCCTCTTTCTCTGAGTTGGAAAACTCAAAAAGTCCTCTGAAAGTGTTGCACACTTCCTAGGTCCAGTCCATGTCCCTCACCTTTAGTGTCCGGTAGGCACTTGACTCTGGTCAACATCGCACCTGGCTGCAGGGAGGCCATCACTGTTCTTACATTTCAGTGTTTTTTCTGCACATTTTGCCAATCTGTGACGAGGCCTGAATTATTCCAGTTTTGTCTAAGATATGGTCACAGCTCTCCCAATTGACCTTTCCACTTTTTTCTCTTCTGAGTTGGGATCACTGACACCTACAAGTCTTCTGTTACTGAAACTTCTCAAGCTGAATCTGGGCCCTTGAGTGGGATCTTCAAGGAGATCAACACCCGTGATTACACACCACAGACCCCACGCCTGCTGCTGTGGGGACCACACAGGGAGTCTAGAGCATCACTGTCTTCCTCACAGATGTGGGGTCTGCGCCCAGGAAATACAGTGGATCCTCAGGCAGTTCTCACAGCACCATCTGATGATGCCTCACCCTGACATGTGGAGTCCTCTTGACTGTCTGATCTCTGGAATCATAAATTGCCTTTTTAACTGTTCATCTTTGTATGTTTTTATTTTCATAGAAACTCTTCCTCATTTCAAATATCTCCCAAATATCTGATGGATACACCATACAACACACTCTCCACTGCCAAGTTCAACAGAGATTTCACCAGATCCTTAGTGAACTCAGGTAACTAAACAAATATAATCTTATGTTATTTTTTAAAAAAGAAGAATGTCTTTATTTTTTATTTTTGTGTTTCTTTTTCCTTTTTATTGTATTTAGTGAGTGACATGAATTGACAGGATTCACTGGTTTCAGGTGCACAGTTGTATAGCACATTGTCAGTATGCTGTACTGTGAGCTCACCACCCAAATCAGTTCTCCTTCCTCCACCATTTATCCTCCAGCACCCCAGCTCCTCCCCTCAGTCACCAGACTGTTGTCCATGTACATGACATTGGTGAATAACATGACATGAATTTGAGGTGTGCAACTCCACGTATACAACACCTACATACTCTAATGTGAGCTCAACCCTAAAGTCTTATCTTGTTTGATTATGTTGAATTTGACGTCTATTTTCTTTGTGCTCCTCCACTCCCTGCCCTTCTGATCACCTCCATCCCCTGTGTGCATCTATTTTGGTTTTCTGTTTATTATCTTTGTGACTTTTGGTGTCATATCCCACACCTGAGTGAAATGCCAGAATGTGTCCCCCTGTCCACGTGAGAACTGAAGTCTTCCCCTCCAAGGCCATGCTGTCCCAGCATCACCTGAGACACATGGTCTTCAAGGTCCAAATGCCCACTGAAGAGCTCTGTCCACACACTTGCCCCCACAGCTCAGTGCCCACATGCTCATTATCTCGTTCCCTCAGGTCCCTAATCACTGATAGAGACTGCAGCCCATAGCCATGAACCACCTGTTACTATGATGGTGCATCTAGTAATTATCCTTCCCTGCTATGTGAGTGATGAGGGGAACTGCCCACATGTATGTCCCTGTGCAGGGGGTTTCCCTGACCCACTGTCCTTCATGCATGTCCCCAGATGGCCTGTCCTCCTGCCACTGTGCCATTTCTGACACTCGTCCACATCCTGTGAAAGGACCTAGAAATCAGCTACGATTCTCTGTCCTCTGTGCACAGAGCACAGGGGCCCCCTGAGGTCCTGAGGTCAAGACACATACACATTGTACAATGTGGGTTCCAAGGGCATTGGTACCACTGGTGACACAGCTGCTTCCTCCTGCAGGGTCTGCCCAAGTGGCATGCTGAGGGACCACAGGGAGTGGGTGCTGTGGTCTCCCTGTGTGTGTCCTCTTTGTGACTGTGTGGGTGACATCATACTGGGTTACAATGGACAGCTTAGGTTCCATGGTAACGTGGTGACCTGTAGTCAAACATTCCCCCTCTAAAACCAAGGACACCCTTTGGGACATGTCATAGTCCATTGGGAGGGGTAATGTTAATACCTTTCCCTGAATCTTTGGTCTTTTTAGTTCATCCTGCCTTGGACTTCAGAGGGGATGAGTCCACCTATGCTCTTTGATGGACCTCAGCCAGAGCCTGGAAGCCCAGGCTCCTGTGCAGATTGGACTCCTGATTCAGTTGGGGTATCTTTGGTTAATGTTATATAAACTGAGGTGTACAGTTTGTAAGGTGACATCTGCCCTCTCTGTGTGAGCTCACTCTCCAAGGTCTGATCTCCTCTGTCACCTGGGGTTTCACCCCTTTAGTCTCTTCATCCTTCTTCACCCCCTTCTTCTCTGTAACCAACCATACTATTGTGTGTGTCTGTGAGTATGTCTGTTGTTTGTTTGTTGTTGTTGTTTTATTTTTACCTTTTATAGAAGTGAAAGGACAGAAAGTGTCATCTTGTCCACTTGATTATCAGTGCCCTCCTCTGTGAGGTTGCACTGTGATAGGAATCTCATGACTGACAAGTGTCTCCTGTTTTTTTGCCCATGGAGAAAGAGATCTTTCTTCATACGTCCTCCCCAGTTTTATTCTCAACAATATTATCATGTTTCTTTGAGGTTTCTAGGTATTGCTTTAAAATACTGGCCATCCCTGGATGGGTATCTCAGTTGGTTAGAGCATCTTCCGGATCTACCAAAGTTGTGAATTGATCCCCTGGCAGGGCACATGCTGGAATCAACCAGTGAATGTGTCACTGAATGGAACAAGTCGCTGCTTGTATTTCTCTCTGTGTGTGTATCCCTCCTCTCTACAAAACAATATGCTTTTCAAAACAATGATAAAAATGAAATAAAATAGTGGCCACAGGAGAGAAATCATACACTTGCATATCTGGTAATCATGTTCCCTATCAAAGTTAATGATGAGGGCCACCTCCCTATGTTGTTCCCACTGGAGGTTTTTTGTGACCCTCTGTCCTCCACGAATGTCCCCGAGATAGTCTGTTGTGTTGCAGCTGTCCACTTCCTGGTGGTGCCTCTGTACTATGCTAAATGATCTGGAAACCAGGCCACCGCTTTCCCTCCTCTGCCCACAGGTCTGGGAGCTCCCCACATGTCCACAGGTGCAGGCTGAGAGAGACCAGTAGCCTGCATCTCTTCTACACCTGTATTTTGCCATGTATAACATACACCATTTTTTAGGCAAAACATTCAGGAAGAAAATCTTCCTTTTTAATGTTTCAATTCAATTATTTATTTCTATTTAGATACTTGCTTTTATGTTATATAAAGGATTTCGATCATTTGTTTTTGAGCATTTTATGGTACAAGAAATTTTATGTAAGAAATAATTACAAAACACAAGTTCTCCTTATTCTTCCTGTTTCTGTCCTCCTTCTTCATTTTTCTTCACAAGTCCACTTAGAAGTGGAATGTCCATGTGGTGGGAATCAGCTCTCCTGCATCTTCTAAATCCTTGTGTGTAGGGCACACAGCTCTGCCATCCACCCAGGAGTGTGTGCTGCTTCTGCCTCACTAGTTTCCTGGGTTCGGGCAGTTGTCATGGCTGCTGTGGAGACTTTCCCACCATATGACCTTACCCACTGTACACAGCTGCTGTGTCTGTTTCTCTTGTGCATTCTAGAATGAGGGGACAATGACAGGATGGGCCTGCTGACATGTGGACCCACTTCCAAATGGTCCTGAGCTAAAATTCCATAGGTAACTTGCCCTCAAAACCTCCTATTGTTAGTGCAGGGTCACAGTGACACTCTGGATTCCTAGTCCAAGTGCAGTTCAGAACCAGGGTACTGTGGTCTGTGGATTATCTGTTTCTCTGCTTTCTCTCACATACACAGTGACCCTGGGGAGGGCTCTCATTTTCTTGGGATGAAGGAAGGCGTGAAGGCAGATTGGCAGTACAAATGTTCTGTTTTCTGTTGGGGTTTCATATGGAGGATGTGGTCTTTTCTTCAATGAGGAATTCAGAAATATCACTGGCTCAGGAAAGATTATTTGTAAAGGACAGACTGAGTGTCTTTATGATCCCAGCTACACCAGTGTTCACTGTACCCGGGATGTTTCTGCTTGTACAGGTCACATAGTAATGTGGGGGACTTGCTCTCTCTATTTCCAGGAGCCCCAAATTAATCAGCAAAGCCCACAGCTCAGTACCTGGCAGACTTTCTGCTTTTTGTTGATTTTATGGGGGTGACACCACTTACAAAATGAAACAGGTTTTTCAGTGCACAATTTTACATTTGTACATTTTATTGTGCATTTGCTACCTTAAGTCAAGTCTTTGTTTTCACCATTTATCACCGGTACGCCCTCCTCCTCCACCCTCCTTCCCATTCCCTTAGCAGTCACCAAATGTTTTCTGTGTCTATGGATCTTTCTCCCTTTTTTTTGCTCAGTCCCACACTCCTCTCCCCCACCATCCATCTAACCCTTCCCCACACCTACAAAACTCTCTATCTGTGACATTAGATTTTATTATTAGGAAGCTTCAGTTTCCCATGCCAGCTGTGGTCTTGAGAGAAGACTGAACTCAGAGACTTTCAAATACTTTATGTTTTTCTCTGCAATGTATTTCTCAATGTGCTTGTGGGATGTATGCCATGTGTACACTCCTAGATTGAAAAACAGGACTCAAAAGACAAACCCTCTCCATCACTCCTGTCCCCCTAAGCTCTTGGAGTCCCACCTGCACATCAAAGGAAGGAGCTGTAGCTTTTCCATGATACTCTTTCTACGCTGTCACTGAGTGCAAACTTGAGAACGTTTGCCAACTGGACTGAAAAGATATGGCCACCTGTTTTTACTCAAGGGGACAGTAATTTATGTGTGATACCAACATTTGGCTGAACATCCTCAATATCCACCTCAGGGTTCTGTCCCAGGTCTTCCTCAGGCTGCAAACAGAGCCTCTGTCTACCAAGTGACACTTGTAGGACCATCAAGTCTACAGCAACACATGTCCCTGGTCACCGAGCAGCTGGCACAGCAAGCTGCCCCTGTCACAGAGCCCTCTGTGTTTCTGGGCACATCTCCAACTGGGCATCTTCTCAGCTACCCCCACACCTGGGCTGCAGACCCCGGCACAGCTGAGGAATGTGCTCCCTCCAACATCAGAGGCCCCCTGGGTGCTGGGCCTCTTCCTCTTCTGTTGCAGGAGGGGCCGCATTCTACACATTACCTTGCAGCTTTTCCCTGTCCTGCTCAGTATCACTGGACTGTAAATATTTCACTGAGTGAGAAGACTGCTGAATTTGAGTCTATTTTATTCTGAAATTCTTATCCTCAGAGTGTTTCAGGAAGTCCTAGCAGCACTGTGCCCACTCACTGTTCCAGGCAGCATCATGTCATCCTCTCCCTGGAACAGCGGGAGGGACGTGCTGTGGATGGAAAAGGCAGTCAGTTCCTCTGCAGACTAGGTGGGGACACAGAGCTGCAGGTGGACGTGTCCCAAGGTGGGACCATTAAGGGATGTGCAGGACCATTAGGGCCTGCTGGCTCAGTAAAAAGAACTGTGGTGACTTTTGGTCCACACGACTGGAAAGGCATTTGCCAGATCAGCAGGTGCTGCGGGTACCAGTGGATGCCTGAACTGAGGTTGCTCCAACAAAGTAACCACTTGGCTGCCACAGCAACAGTCATGTAGTTAAAGTTTCCCTCCATTTACTGCCATTGTCTAAGTCCCTTCTCCTCCTTCTCCTTATTCTTGTTGTTCTTCGACTCCTTTTTCTTCGTTTTCTCCCACACAAGTCTAATTAGAAGTGGAACGTCCACGTGGTAGGAATGAGTACTTCAGCGTTTTCTAAATCCTTGTTCCTAAGGCACAAATCTCTGTCGTCCACCCAGATGTGTGTCCAGCATCTGAGTCACTGGTTTCCTGGGTGCAAACAGTTGTCATGGATTCTCTTTAGACTTTTCCACCATATAAACCTAACTTCCCAGTGCACAAATATGGAGAATCTGTTAGCTGTTGCATCTGCTTCTCTTATCCATTCTAGATCGAGGGGACAGTGACAAGTTGGGCCCAACAATATTTGGACCCACGCCCAATGGTCCTGATCTAAAATTCCATTGGTCAGCTCCCCTAAATCTCCTAGTGTTAGTGCAGGGTCACGGTGACACTCTGGATTCCTAGTCCAGTTCAGTTAAGAACCAGTGTCCTGTGGTCTGTGACTTACATGTTTCTCTGCTTTCTCTCCACTACACAGTGACCCTGGGGAGGGCTCTCATTTTCTTGGGGATGAAGGAAGGTTGACATTAGAAATGTTCTGTTGTCTATTAGGGTTTTGTCCAGAGGATCAGGTCGTTCCTTGACTGAAGAATTCTACAAATGTATCTGTCTCAGGACAGGGGTGGTAAAGGACAAACTGAGTGTCTTTATGATTCCAGCTCCACCACTGTTGACGTCCCCAGGGCTGTTTCTGCTCACACAGATCACATAGGAATGCAGGGGGCTTGCTGCCTTCACTTCCAGGAGCCCCTGGATTGATTACCAAGCCCACAGCTCATGGGGTTCTGGTCAGACTCATTTCCTGGTGCTTTGATTTGCTGTCTCTTAGGTGATCAGATCTACTAAGTGTTTAGTGATAGGACAAGACCCGCTGACCCCTGCTACCCTGGGACCCAATTTATCTCCAGATGATTATTTGTTTTTTATTGAACTTATTGGGGTGACCCTGGTTAACCAAATGATACAGGTTTTTGGTGCAGCTTTACATTTGTACATTTTATTGTGCATTTACTACCTTACGTCATTTATTTCACCATTTATCACCTCTGTGCCCTCCTCCACCCTCCTTCCCATTCCCCCAGCAGTCACCAAATGTTTGCTGTGTCTATGAATCTTTCTCCCTTTTTTTTGCTCAGTCTGCCACCCCTCACCCCCACCATCCATCTAACCCTTCCCCATACCTGTAGAACTCTCTCTGCCTGTCACATTAGATTTTATCATTGAGAGGCTTTAGATTCCCATGCCAGGTGTGGCCTTGAGAGAAGAGTGAACATGGAGGCCTTCAGGTATTTCATGTTTTTCTCTAAACTACACTTGGAATATAGGCCTGTGGACACGCCCAGATCACAAAACCGAACTTAAATGATAAACCCACTCCATCATTCCTGTCCTCCTAAGGTGTTGAGTTCCTACCTCCACATCAAAGGAAGGAGCTGTAACTTTTTTATGTGACAGTTTCTGTGTGGTCACTGAATGCTTTCTTGAGTCAACCGTCCCCTAAACATTCAGAACCTTTTCTGTTGGCCTAGATATACCTGAAGATATAAATGCAGAATCTCTTCCTTGTGGATCTGAACTAATAAACTCCATTTAAACCAGATTTATGTTTCTCTTCAACATTATTATCAACCATTCATTTTTCACTGACCTATTGTATTTTTTCTTTTTGTATATATTTCAAAATTCACAAAGTTCTTCCAAATTATTCCCTACTTTCTCATCGTTCCCTCTTTGTCCCTCACCTTTCTGACCCTGCAGGGACCTAAGTCAAAGCAGCAACAGCCATAGAGAGGACACTACCATTCCTACCCTTGTGTGTTTCCTCCTGCACATTTTCAGGTCTGTGCCAATTCCTGAATTGTTCTAGTTTACTTCAGTGTCAGTCACATCTCTACAATGAACCATTCCCAGATTTCTAGCCTCTGGTTTGGAACCATTGAGAACTAACACAGCTCTTTTCCTGAAGCTCTTCAGCTGAATCTGGAATCTTGGATATGAACACGGAAACCGTCCCCAGTGACTGTAAAGAGCATGTCCAGGTTCATCTCTTGGGGCCACTCAGAAACTGCTCAGCACATCTCTGCTGTCACCGCAGATGCTGGAACTAGGGAGCAGGCAGCCCTTGGGACTGCCCCAGTGGGTGTCACTCCTGTGTCGAGTGATGCTGTGGCCCAGGACTTAGACGTTGTCCTCATTGGCTGGACTCTGAAGCACAAATGGGTTTTCACACTTATTCATTGATTTTGTTTTATTTTCACAGACACTGTTGCTCATGATCTGTCTGATGGCTGACACCGTACAGCACAGCTTCTACTAGTGAGTCTAAAGCAATGATATACCTGATCCTTAGTGAAGAAAAGGTAAGTAAACCAAAGCATACTTCTGTTACTCAAAGAAAAAAAACATCTCTTCTATTCCTGATTCACAGGTGACCAACTAAAGGTCTTTTCAGTTTTCTTAGAATGAAATTGGTTGGGGTACCTTTGCTTAATGTTATATAAACTTGGGTATACAGTTTGTAATGTCCCATCTGCCCACTCTGTGTGAGCTCACTCTCCAGGGTGTGATCTCCTCTGTCACCTGGGGTTTGACCCTTTGGTCTCTTCATCTGTCTTCACCCCCTTCTTCTTTGTAACCAACCATAGTACTGGTTGAGTCTGTGAGTACGTCTGTTATTTGTTTGTCATTTTTATTTATACATTTAATAGAAGTGAAAGGACAGAATGTGTCATCTTGTCCACTTGATTATCAGTGTCCTCCCATGTGAGGTCACCCTGTGATAGGAATCATATGACAGACCAGTGTCTCCTGGGTTTTTCCCATGGGGAGAAAGATCTTTCTGCATACCTCCTCCCCAGTTTTATTGTCAACAATATTACCGTATTTCTTTGAAGTTTCTAAGTATTCATTTAAAATACTGGCCATCCCTGGCCGGGCAGCTCAAGTGGTTAGAGCATCTTTCTGATAGACCAAGGTTGTGTATTGCTTCCGCTGCCAGGGAACATTCAGGAATCATCCAGTTGAGTGTGTCTAAATGGAACAACAAGTTGATGTTTATCTGTGTCTTTGTCTCTGTCTATCATGTCTCTCTCTCTAAAAATCAATACATATTTAAAAACAATATTAAAAGTGTCCCTGGCTGGTATAGCTTAGTGGATTGAGCTCTGACCTGCAATCCAAGGGGTTGCTGGTTCAATTCTCAGTCAGGGCACATGCCTGGGTTGCAGGCCAGGTCCCCAGTAGGGGCCGCCTGAGAGACAACCACACACTGACGTTTCTCTCCCTCTTTCTCTCTTCCTTCTTCTCCGTCTAGAAATAAAGAAATAAAATTAAAGAAAAAAAATAATAGTAAAAATGAAGTAAAATATTGGCCAGAAGAGAGGAAAATCATGTACTTGCATATCTGGTCCTTTATGCTCCCTGTGAAAGTTACTGGTGAGGGGCACGTGTTCCCGTGGGAGGTTTTTCTTGACACTCTGTCCTTCACGAATGTCCCCTAGATGTCCTGTCATTTTGGACCCATCCACTTCCTGGTGGGGCCTCCTGATTTTGCTAAATAATCTGGAAACCAGGCCACGGTTTTCCCTCCTCTGCCCACGGTCATCAGAGCTCCCAACGTGCCCACAGGTGCAGGCTGATGGAAAGACACACTGAAGACCAAGGCATCTGGGCCACTTCATTGAATACTTTGCCTGTGCCCCAAGTGTTAGCCCAGGTGCAATGGCGTATGTACCACTTTAATGGATGCTGTAGTCTTCCTGTGGTGACATCACACCCACATCATAATGGACAGCTCAGGTTCCATGGTAACTGGTGGCCACGGTCCAGTATTTATTCTTTGAAACCAAGGAAACCCTGTGGGACAAATTACTGCTTATTCTGAGGGGTGATGAGAGCCCCTTCCCCTGACTGTCTGCCCCTCTGAGGTGGGACGGACTGATTTGGGCCTCAGAGGGATGAAGGCACCGTGATGTCCAGATGGCCCTCAGACTGGGCCTGGGGCCCCTGCCTGCTCCAGGTCCCTGCAGAGCCAGGGTCCCTTGGAGATTTGGAATCAGACGTCCATCAATTAAGCCCTCACAACCGAGTGACCACGAGGACGAGGTTGCCAGCACCTGGGCCCAGGCCCTGCTGTCTCTCTCTCTGCCTTCAGAGATAAGGGCCTCCTGCAGGGGCTGCAGCCCGGTGACTGTCCTCCACAGGCTTTCTCAGTTGTGACACCACAGTGACAGAGGATCAGGTTTCTTGACTACTTTGTTTCTTCCGAGCATAGATTTTAGAGTTTGAGTAAAGGCCTGGGAGGGTTTCACTCCCAGGGCTGCATTTTCATGAATGAACTCTGTTTGCCAAATGTGACTGATGTCAAAATGCTGACTTGTTACTCAAAGATGCCATCATTGTTTTTCTGAGACAGCAAGTCCTCCATTCCAAGTCCTGTTCATCCTCTCTTTGATCCACCTCCAGGTCCTCCTGAGGCTCCAGACACACTCCCTGTCCACCAGTGACACTGTAGGACCATTGCATCTGTGGCAACACATGGCCTGGGTCACAGAGCAGCTGGCACAGCAGCCTGGACCAGTGACAGAGCCCTGTGTTCTCCTGGGTCCAACTGTAACTGAGCAGCGTCTGAGGTCCCTGCACTATGTGGTGCAGAAAGTGGTCCTGGGAAATGTGCTGCGTCCGACACACAGGGACAGCTGGGTGCTGGGATCCATGTTGGTTGCAGGAGGGAGCAGATGGCATGAGTCACTGTTTTCCCTGAAGCCGTTTCCTGTCCTGCTAGGTACACTGGACTGTAAATGTTCCCTGAGGAAGAAGACTCCTGAATTTTAGTCGGATTTCCCACAAGTGCTGACTCTCTGGGTGTCCAGTGTGGAGCACAGCAGTACCGTTCTCACTGCTGGGTGCTGGCAGGGAGACCTCATCCTTGTAATGGAGCAGTGGTCAGGGCAGCCTGTGCAGGGGAGAGGCAGCCAGGACTCTGCAGACAAAGAGTGACATGGGGCCGAGGGGTGGACGTGTCCCTGAGGTGAGAGCCTGAGGGTGCATTTCCTGCTGTGACCCAAGAGGAAACTTCCCTGGTGGACTTGGATACGTGTGCAGGAGAAGACAGTTTCCAGGTCAGTGGCTGCACATGGTTGTCAGGTGAGGTGTGAGTGTGCTCCCCAGCAGTCCACGTTGTGTGGCAGCAGGAGGTGGGTGACCTGTGTGTGAAATGTGTGATCATGGACGGTCATTCTCTGAGTTTGTTGTTTATTCATGTTTTGCTCAAGCATATGAAGAATAGATGAAGACATGGTGGGAATCAGCACCCCTGCACCTTTCATGTCCCTCATAGTGGTGCACACTCTCTGCTGTCCACCCAGGTGTGTGAGCAGCTTCTGACGCACTGGTTTCCTGGGTGCAGGCAGTCCTCATGGCTTCTGTTCAGACTTTCCCACCCCAGCACCTCACTGCCAAGTCAACCAGTGTGGGGATCTTGCAGCTGCTATGTCTGTTTCAGTTGTACGTTCAAAAATGCGGAAATGATAGGATGGGGCCCTGGATAGACTAGGCAGACCTGAGCCAAAACCCCATTAGTCAGCTGACCCTCAATGCCTTTTCTTTGACCTAGGGTCACACTCACCTTTTGGGTCTCATGGGAGCAATGTCAGTCCTGAACCTGTCCCCCAGCGTTATCAGTTCTGTGATACCCCACCAGGAAGCATTCCCACACACATTCCTCTTTCTCTGAGTTGGAAAACTCAGAAAGTCCTCCGAAAATGTTGCACACTTCCTAGGTCCAGTCCATGTCCCTCACCTTTAGTGTCCGGTAGGCACTTGAGTCTGGTCAACGTCGCACCTGGCTGCAGGGAGGCCATCACTGTTCTTTACTTTCAGTGTTTTTTTCTGCACATTTTGCCAATCTGTGACGAGTCTTGAATTATTCCAGTTTTGTCCATGATGTGGTCACAACTCTCCCAATTGACCCTTCCATTTTTTTCTCTTCTGAGTTGGGATCACTGAGAACTACAACTCTTATGTTACTGAAACTTCCCAAGCTGAATCTGGGCCCTTGGGTGGAATCTTCAAGGAGATCAACACCCGTGATTACGGATCACAGACCCCACGCCTGCTGCTGTGGGGACCACACAGGGAGGCTAGAGCATCACTGTGTTCCTCACAGATGTGGGGACTGCGCCCAGGAAATACAGTGGATCCTCACGCTGTTCTCCCCCCACCATCTGATGATGCCTCTCCCCGACATGTAGTCTTCTTGACTGTCTGACCACTGGAATCATAAATTGCCTTTTTAATTGTTAATCTTTGTATGTTTTTGTTTTCATAGAAACTCTTCCTCATTTCAAATATCTTCCAAATATCTGATGGATACACCATGCAACACACCCTCCACTGCCAAGTTCAACAGAGGTTTCGCCAGATCCTTAGTGAACTCAGGTAACTAAAAAAAAATAATCTTATGTTATTTTTTAAAAAGAAGAATGTCTTTATTTTTTCTTTTTGTATGTTTCTTTTCCTTTTTATTGTATTTAGTGAGTGACATGAATTGACAGAATTACACTGGTTTCAGGTGCACAATTGTACAGCACATTGTCAGTATGCTGTACTGTGAGCCCACCACCCAAATCAGGTCTTTTTCCTTCACTATTTATCCCCATGACCTCCTCCAGCACCCCAACTCCTCCCTGACACTTCACCACAGTGTTGTCCATGTACATGACATTGGTGAATAACATGACATGAATTTGAGGTGTACAACTGCACTTACATAACACTTACATACTCTAATATGAGCTTACCCCCAAAGTCTTATCTTGTTTGATTATGTTGAATGTGACCTCTATTTTCTTTGTGCTCCTCCAATCCCTGCCCCTCTGATCACCTCCATCCCATGTGTGTATCTATGAATGTTGTTTTTGGTTGTCTGTTTATTATCTTTGTGACTTTTGGTGTCATATCCTACCTTGAGGGAAATGGCAGAATGTGTCCCCCTGTCCACGTGATAACTGAAGTCTTCCCTTCCAAGACCGCACTGTCCCAGCATCACCTGAGACACATGGTCTTCAAGGTTTAACTTCCCACTGAGGAGCCCTGTCCACCCACCTGCCCCCATAGCCTAGTGCCCACATGCTCAGTATCTCGTTCCCTCAGGTCCCTAATTACTGATACACACTGGGGCCAGACCGTGAACTTGCCTATGATAGTGCATCTAGTCTTTATCCCTCCCCGCTAAGTGAGTGATGAGGGGAACTGCCTGAAAGTATGTCCCTCTGCAGGGGGGTTTCCCTGACCCACTGTCCTTCATGCATGTCCCCAGATGGCCTGACCTGCAGCCGCTGTCCCATTTCTGACATTTGTCCACATCCTGTGAAAGGACCTAGAAATGAGCCATGATTCTCTGTCCTCTGTGCACTGAGCACAGGGGCCCCCTGAGGGCCCGAGGCCAAGAGACATACACATTGTACAATGTGGGTTCCAAGGGCATTGGGGCCACTGGTGACACACCTGCTTTTTCCTGCAGGGTCTTCCCAGGTGGTGTCCTGAGGGGACCACAGGGAGTGGGTTCTGTGGTCTCCCTGTGTGTGTCTTCTTTATGACTGTGGGTGACATCATACTGGGTGACAATGGACAGCTCAGGTTCCATGGTAACCTGGTGACCTGTGCTCAAACATTCCTCCTCCCAAACCAAGGACACCCTTTGGGACAAATCACAGTCCATTTGGAGGGGCAATGATAATACCTTCCCCTGAATCTTTGGTCTTTTTAGTTCATACTGCTTTGGACTTCAGAGGGGATGAATCCACCTATTCTGCTTTGATGGACCTCAGCCAAAACCTGGAAGCCCAGGCTCCTGTGCAGATTGGACTCCTGATTCAGAGGTAACCAACTCAAAGTTTTTTTAATTTTTTTTAAAATGAAATTTGTTGGGGTATCTTTGGTTAATGTTATATAAACTGAGGTGTACAGTTTGTAATGTCTCACCTGCCCTCTCTGTGTGAGCTCACTCTCCAGGGTGTGATCTCCTCTGTCACCTGGTTTGAGACCCTTTAGTCTCTTCATCCTTCTTCACCCCCTTTTTCTCTGTAATCAACCATAGTACTGGCTGAGTCTGTGAGCATGTCTGTTGTTTGTTTGCGGTTTTTATTTATATGTTTTGTAGAAGTGAAAGGACAGAATGTGCCATCTTGTCCACTTGATTATTGGTGTCCTCCTCTGTGAGATCACCCTGTGATAGGAACCACATGACAGACAAGTGTCTCCTGGATTTTCCCCATGGAAACAGGGAGATCTTCCCGCATACCTCTTTCCCACTTTTTATTTCCAACAAAATTAACATGTTTCAGAGAATTTTGTAAATATTAATTTAAAATATGGGCCATCCCTGGTTGGGAATCTCGGTAGGTTAGAGCATCTTCCAGATCTGCCACAGTTGTGGATTGATCCCCTGTCAGGGCACATGCAGGCATCATCCAGTGAATGTGTCACTGAATGTGACAGCAAGTTGATGTTTCTCTCTTGCTGTCTCTGTCTATCCTTTCTCTCTACAAATCAATACACTTTAAAAACAGTAATAAAAATGAACTAAAATATTGGCCACAGAAGAGAAATTGTACACTTGCCTATCTGGTGATCATGGTCCCTATCAAAGTTAATGATGAGAGCCACCTCCCTAATTTGTTGCCACTGCAAGTGTTTCATGACCTTAGGTCCTCCATAAATGTCCCCGAGATGATCTGTCATGTTGCTGAGGACCACTTCCTGGTGGTGCCTCCCTACTGTGCTAAATGATCTGGAAACCAGGGTATGGCTCTCCCACCTCAACCCACAGGTCTGGGAACTTTCCTCATGCCCGCAGGTGCAAGCTGAGAGAGGGACACAGTACAGATCAAGTCATCTGTGACATGTCTTTATACACTGTATTTTGCCATGTATAACACACACCCATGTTTTGGCCGAAACATTCAGGAAGAAAATCTGTCTTTTTAATATTTTATTTCAATTTTCATTTACTTATATTTAGATACTTGCTTTTATGTTATATAAAGGATTTTGATCATTTGTGTATGAACATTTATGGTACAAGAAATTTTATGTGACAAATAATTGCAAAACAGAACAGATACAATGGATTTCAGTACTACCCATGTATAATCTGCCTCCTTATTTCTCCCTCAAAAATTTGTGCAAAAAAAGTGCACATTATACATGGCAAAATGCAGTAAGTGATGTGTGTCCTAAGTGTTTGCGCAGGTGAAATGACATATGCACCAGTTGTTTAAAATGACATTTTATTGATTATGCTCTTACTAGTGTACTGATTTCCCCCCTTTGTCCCCCAACCCTTCCAACCTCCACTCCCTGAGGCAATCCTCCCGCCATTTTTCATGTCCCTGGGTCAGGTGTATAAGTTCTCTGACTGCTCGATTTCCTGTACTGTGCTTTACATCGCCATGGCTATTCAGTAACTACACATTTGTGACTCTTAATCCCCTCCTCTCTTCACCCATCACCCACAGCCCCCTTCCATCTGGCAGCCATCAAAACACTCCTCATACCTAGGATTCTTTCTCTGTTTTTCTTGTTTGCTTAGTTGGATTTTTAGATTCAGTCGTTGATAGATATGTATTTATTGCCATTTTATTGTTCATAGTTTTGATCTTTTTCTTAAATAAGTCCCTTTAACATTCCATAGAGTAATGGTTTGGAGATGATGAACTACTTTAGTGTTTTCTTGTCTGGGGACCTCTTCATGTGCCCTTCAATTGTAAATGATGTCTTTGCTGTCTTTGTAATGTTGGCTGTAGGTCCCTGCTTTTCATGAATAGTTCTTGCCACTGCCTTCTAGCCTGCAAAGTCTCTTTCGAGAAATCAGCTGAAAGTCTTATGAGAACTCCCATGTGAGTAACTAACTTCTTTTCCCTTGCTGCCCTTAAGACTCTCTGTGTCTTTAAGCTTTGCCAATTTAATTATGATGTGTCTCCGAGTGGGTCTCTTTGCATCCATCTTGTTTGGAACTCTGTGATTCCTGTGCTTGAATGTCTATTTGTTTCACCAAAGTAGAGGGGGGTCTTTTTTTTTCATTATTTTTTCAAAAAGATTTCCAATGTTTTGCTCTTTCTCCTCTCCTTCTTGCACCCCTATGTTGTGAATTTTGGACTTCTCTAAGTTTTCCCAGAAGCAGCTTATATTATACTCATTTTTACATTCTTTTTCTTGTTTTTATTCTGATTGGTGGGTTTTTGGTTCCTCATGTTCCAAATCATTGATTTGATTCTCAACCTCATCCAAATGACACATGTCAACCTATAATTTCTTATTTCAATTCGGGTGTCCTTCATTGCTGCCTGGATTTTTTTTATGCTGTTGAGGTCCTAGGTTCCTTGAGGAACCTTATCACCAGTGTTTTGAACTCTGCATCTGATAGATTGCTTCTCTCCATATTGTTTAGCTCTTTTTCTGGAGGTTTGATCAGTTGTTCATTTTGGGCCAAGTTTCTTTGTCTTCTCCTTCTGGCAACCTCTCTGTGTTTGTTTCTACATATTAGGTAGAGTTGTTTGGATTTTCTGTCTTGGTAGTGTGGTCCAATGTAGTAGGAGTCCTGTAGAGTCCAGTGGCACAGCCTCCCCTATCACCCAAGTTGAATAGTTGAGTTTCACTCTTTGTGTGGGCTGAGTACACCCTCCTATTGTAGTTGAGCCTTGGTTGCTGTTGGCAGGTCAATGGGTGGGATTTACCCAGGTCAGTCAGCTGCAAGGACTGGCTGTGACCACTGACCACCAACCTCTGCCCTCTGTGGAGGATCATCAGGGCAGGGGCAGGTGGTGGTGCTGAGACTTCTCCTGTAGCTGTCCACTGGCTGTGCACATCAAGAAGTTTCCTGGGTTTTGCAGGCCAAGGTCAGCCTGCCCTAAGTTTCTCCAGAACACCCTGGCTGAGCTATAAAGTAATCTGAGATGGCTGCTTTTGTGCTGCACTTGGAGATTCCCAGGGGAAGCAAGCTGTGAATCTAGGATGGCTCCTGCTAGTGCCTGGCCTGGGGCTCGCTGAGTTCAGCTGCTGGTTATCTGATAGGATTTAGGAAGTTGTGAAGCCTGTGCCAGGCCAGCCATTCTTGTGAAAAGCATCTTGGGTGTTCCCATAAGTTGGATGGGGCAGAGTCTCTGGGGATCTCCAAGGTGGGTCAAACAGAGTTGTCAAGTAGATGGAGTCTCAGATATGGCACCAGGTTGCCAGCTCTGTTAGGGGAGGGTTTAGAAAAGGGACACTGGCCTCTGCTCGCCTTGATACCAGCCACTTCAGTTTCTCCCCGAATAGCACTGGTACCTTTCCAGATGATTCCTTATTGCTGGAGCTCAGAGGGAGTGAATCTGAATAGGTGAGTCAATGTGTGTGTTCTTTCAGAGCAACAGCCTGGGTCTCCAGAAGTTTCTTTCACTTACTCATACCAACTTGTTTTTGCAGCCAGAAGTTGAGGGGAGGTACGTCCTGGAATTGAAACCGTGGGCTGTGTGTTCTGTGTTGGGACTTAGATTGCTCCCTCCCGAGATCTCTCTCCCAATTTTATCCACTACTCAGGGATATGGGACCAGCTCGACTATGTCTGTACCACTGCTACCAGTCTGGATGGATGTGGTTTCTTTAATACCGTATTTGTTAGACATAATTTCAATTCAATATCTGATGGTTCAGAGTGATTGTTACTCTATATTTTAGTTGTAATTTTGATGTGGTTGTGCAAAGAGGTGGGCCGGAAGTCCATTGAGTGCCTCTTTAAATGAATGGCGTAGTGTTCCTTTGTGTGACATCATACCTAGGTCATAATGGACAGCTCATCATTCATGGTAACCTGGTGACTTGTGTCAAAACATTCTTTCTTTGAAACCATGGAAAGCCTTTGGGATAAAACACACTCCATTTTGGGGGCAATGACAGTTCCTTTCCCTGAATTTTTTATCTTTTCACCTACGACTTTTTGCTTTCAGAGGGGTTGCACCTGTGATGCAAGATGCCCTCTGAAAGAGCCTGAAGCCAGCTTCCCTGCAGGTCCCTGTGGGCTGTATCCTGTGAAGATGGGACCCTGTGAATACAGATTCCTGTCCAGGTCTTCACAGCCCAGTGACCCATGAGTATCAGCTTCCAGCATCTGGGTCCTGTTTCACCTCTTTCTGTGAGACTCAGAGGTAAGGACATGTCAGAGACTTTACAGCCCTGTAGTCCGATGTCCACACTTTCTTAGTCATGACATGAGGGACACGAGGATGGGGAGTCCTTAGATTCTATTTTGTGGCTTGAGAATATTTCAGAGGGTGAGGAAGGGCCCATTTTCTCCACTGACATTCCTGCACTTCCACACATGAAGTATGGTTGCCAATGTTGACTCATAAGGCCAAGACTTTTTATTCAAAAGGACAGCAGTTATTTGTGTGTGATATGGAGACCTTGACTGAGAATCCTGAGAATCTACCCCAGAATTCAGCCCCAGGTGTTCCTCAGGCTGCTTACACAGCCTCTGTCCACCAGTGATACTTGTAGGACCATTAAGTCTACAGCAACACATGGCCAGGGTCACTGGGCTGCTGGCACAGCAGGCTGGCCCTGTCACAAATCAGAGTGGGAACAGTTTTCCTGGCTTCTGTTTAGACATTCCCACCGTATACGCTGACTTCCCAGTAAACCAGTGTGGGGATCTATCAGCTTATACGTCTATTTCCCTTATGCTTTCTACAATGACAAGAGAATGATGAATCTCCAATCTTTTTCTCTAAAATGTATTTCTGAATGTGCCGGTGGAATGTATGCCATGTGTACACTGCCAGGTTGCAAAACAGGACATAAAAGACAAACCCTCTCCATCATTCCTGTCCCTCCAAGCTCTTGGATTCCCACCTCCACATCAAAGGAAGGAGCAGTAGCTTTTCTGTGTCACACTTTCTGCGCTGTCACTGAGTGCATTCTTGAGTATGTTTGCCAGCTGGACTCAAAAGATAAGGTCACCTGTTTTTACTCAAGAGGACAGTAATTTCTGTGTGATATCAACATCTGGCTGAACATCCTGAGTATGTACACTGGGGTTGAGCCCCAGGTTTTCCTGACATCGCAAACTGAAACTCTACCCACCAGTGACACTTGTAGGACCATCAAGTGCACAGCAACACGAGGCCCAGGACACTGACCAGCTGGCACAGCAGGCTGCCCCTGGCACAGAGCCCTCTGTGTTTCTGGGCCCATCTCTAACTGAGCAGCTTCGCACCTCCCCCCACACCTGGGCTGCAGACCCTGGTGCAGCTGAGCAATGTGCTGCCTCAAGCAACAGAGGCCCCCTTGGCACTGGGCCTCTTCCTCTTGTGTTACAGGAAGGGCCACATTCCACAGATCTCTACTTACCTTGTAGCTGTTCCCTGCCCTGCTTAGTATCATTGGACAGTAAATATTTCACTGAGTGAGAAGCCCCCTGAATTTGAGTCACATTTATTCTGAACTTGTTACCCTCAGAGTCTGTCAGCAAGTTGTAACAGCACTGTGCCCACTCACTGGTCCAGGAGGGTCACGTCATTCTCCTCCTAGAGCAGCAGGAGGGATGTGCTTGGATGGAAAAGGAAGCAGGACCTCTGCAGACTAGGTGGGGACACAGGGCTGCAAAGGGGATGCACCCCAAACTGGGACAGTGAAGAGATGTGGAGGTCTACCAGCTGAATGACAACCTGTTCAGTGATCTTTGGTTCACATGACTGGAAGGGCATTTGCAGATCACTAGTTGCATGAGCGTACCAGGGGATGCAGGTGCCAGGAGATGCCTGAACTTAGGTTGTTGAACCACAGTAACCAGGTGGCTGCGTCAGCAGTTGAATCACATGCACTTGAAGTTTGCCTCACTTTACTGTCATTTTCTAAGTTTCTTCTCCTCCTCTTCTGTCTTCTCATTCTTTCTTTCATCTGCTTCTACTCCTCCTCCTCCTTCTGCTCCTCCTTTCTTTTTCCCCAAGTCTATCTATAAGTGGAATGTTGATGAGGTGGGAATCAGTACTCCTGCATCTTCTAAATCCTTGTGTGTGGAGAACAAACTGCTGACCTCCACCCAGGTGTGAATACAGCTTCTGAGTCACTACTTTCCTGAATACAGACACTTGTCATGGCTTCTGATTAGAATTTCCCACCATATAGCCCTCACTGCCCAGTGAACAAGTATAGAGAATCTTTCAACTGCTGCATCTCTTTCCCTTATGCATTCTAAGTTGAGGGGACAATGACAAAATGGGTCAGACAACATTTGGACTGACATCCCAATGGTCCTGATCTAAAATCAGATTGGTTAAGTCCCCTAAGAGTTCCTGGTGTTAGTGCAGAGTCACAATGACACTCTCAATCCTAGTCCAATTCAGTTGAGAACCACGGTCCTGTGATCGATGAATTATCTGTTTCTCTACTTTCTCTGTAGTACACAGTGACCCTGGTGAAGGCTCTCATTTTCCTGGGGATGAAGGAAGGGTGACAGTTGAATTGTTCTGTTGTCTGTTGGGGTTTTGTCAAGAGGATCAGGTGGGTCCTTAACTGACGAATTCTAAAAATGTGCCTGTCTCAGGACAGGGTTGGTAAAGCACAGACTGAGTGTCTTTATGATTCCAGCTGCACCCCTGTTCACTTCACCCAGGATGTTTCTGCTTGTACAGGTCACGTAGGAATGTGGGGGGTGGTGGGCTTGCTGTGTTCACATCTAGGCGCTCCAGGATTCATTACCAACCTGCAGTTCAGTTTGGTCAGACTCATTTCCTGGTGCTTTCTGTCTATGGTGATCAGATCTACTGAGTGTTTAGTGATAGGACAAGGCCTTTTGGACCCTGCCACCATGGGACCCAATTTATCCCCAGATAATTATTTGCTTTTTATTGAATTTATTGGGGTGACACTAGTTAACAAAATGACACCATTTTTCGGTGCCCAGTTATTTGTTCGTATATTTTATTGTCCATATACAACTTTAAGTCTTCATTTTCATCACTTAACACCACTATGCCCTCCTCCTGCAACCTCGTTACCATTCCCCTAAGATCACCAAAATGTCTCTGTGTATATGCACCTTTCTCTTTTCCTTGCTCAATGTCACACCCCTCCAGCCCATGCCATCCATTAAGCCCTTCCCCACAGCTGTGAACCTGCTCTCTCCCTGTCACAGTAGACTTGATTACTGAGAGGCTTCAGTTTCCCATGCCAGGTGTGGCCTTGAGAGAAGAGTGATCACAGAGGCCTTCAAATATTTTATGTTTTTCTCTAAAATGTATCTATCAATGTACTGGTTCAATAGATGCCGTGCTTACACTCCCCCATTGCAAAACAGGACTTAAAAGAAAAACCCATTCCATCATTCCTGTCCCCCTAAGTTCCTGAATTCCTACCTTCACATCAAAGGAAGGAGCTGTAGCGTTTCCATGTGACAGTTTCTGGGCTGTCACAGAATGGTTTTTGAGCGAACCACCTCCTAAATGTTCACAGCATTTTCTGTTGGTACAAATGCAGAATCTCTGCCTTGTGGGTCTGAATTGATAAATTCATTTAAACTAAATTTCTGTTTCTTTTTAACATTATTATACACTGTTCATTATTCACAGACATAGTCTATATTTCTCTTTGTATGTGTTTCAAAACGCAGGTTGTCTTCTAGTGGAGCACACTTCCTCATGGCTCCCTCTCTGTCCTTTACCTTTAGGGCCCTGCAGGGACATGATCCAAGGTTGCAATGGCCACAGGAGAGGTCACTTCCATTCTTATCTTTGTGTGTTTCCTCTTGCTCATTTATCCAGTCTGTGTCAAGACCTGAATTATTCTAGTTTGCTTCAGTATCAGTCACATCTCTACCATGACCCATTCCCAGTTTTCAGACCTCTGGTTTGGAACCATTGAGAACTAACACAACTCTTTTCCTGAAGCTCTTCAAGCTGAATTGGGGTCTTGGATATAATGATGGAGACCGTCCCAAGTGACTATAAAGAACATGACCAGCCCTTGCTGGTGTAGCTCAGTGGCCTGAGCACAGGCCTGCAATCCAAAGGGTCACAGGCTCGATTCCCAGTCAGGACACATGCCTGGATTGCACTCCAGACCCCTAACAGGCAGTGTATGAGAGGCCACCATACATTTATGTTTCTCTCCCTCCCTCTGCTTTTCTTCCCCCTCTCTAAAAATAAATAAACTCTTTAAATAAAGAACACGTCCACATTCACATGTTTGGAACACTCAGAAAGTCCTCAGCACCCGTCTGCCATCACCACAGACACTGGAACTGGAGACCAGGAAGCCGCAGAGGGCCTCACCCCTGTTTCGAGTGATGCTGTGGCCCAGGACTTAGATGTTGTCCTGATTCGAGGAGTCTGAAGCAGAAATGGGTTTGTACACTTATTCACTGATTTTCTTTTATTTTCACAGACTGTTGCTCATGATGTGTCTGATGGCTGACACCATACAGCACAGCTTCTACTACTGAGTCTAAACCAATGACATGCCTGATCCTTAGTGAACAAAAGGTAAGTAAACAAAAACATATTTCTGTTACTCAAAGAAAGAAAACATGTCTTCTATTCCTGATTCACAGGTGACCAACTAAAGGTCTTTTCAGTTTTTTTAGAGTGAAATTTATTGGGATACCATTGGTTAACGTTATATAAACTGGAGGTGTATAATTTCTAACGTGTTGTCTGCGCCCACTCTGAGTGTGCTCACTCTCCCGAGTCTGATCTCATCTGTCATCTGGGCTTTGACCCTGTAGTTCCTTCATCCTTGTCTACCCCCTTTCCTCTGTAATCAACCATACTACTGTGTTTGTCTGTGAGTGTGTCTATTGTTTTTTGTGGCTTTTATTTTTACAGTTAATAGAAGTGAAAGGACAGAATGTATCATCTTGTCCACTTGATCATCAGTGTCCTCCTCTGTGACATCACCCTGTGATAGGAATCCCATGACAGAGAATTGTCTCCTGGGTTTTTGCCCATGGTGGGAGAGATCTTTCTGAGTACCAATTCTCCAAAATTTTTGTCAATAAAATTAACATGTTTTTTATTACAGTTGTTTTTATTTTTATTGATTGATTGATTGATTTTTATTTTTTAGTTTTTATTTTAATTGTTTTTCAACTACAGCTTTCTGCCCTTTACCCCCATCCCACCCCACCCCTGCAACCCTCCCCACCTCCCTCCCCTCTGTACCCCATCCCTTGTTATTGTCCATGTCTCCTTTATAATAGTTTCTTCAAACCTTTCCCCACTTCCCCTGAAATTTCCTCCCCTCTCCCCTCTGGACCCTGTCAGCCTATTCTCAATGTCACTGTTTTTGGTTATATTTTGCTTGTTTGTTTTGTTGATTCGATTCCCATTACGGTGAGCTCATATGCTATTTGTCTTTTACCGCCTGGCTTATTTCGCGTAGCATAATGCTTTTCGATTCTATCCATGCTGTTGCCGAGGGTAGGAACTCCTTTTTTCTTTCTGTTGCATAGAATTCCATTGTGTAAATGTGCCCTAGTTTTTTGGTCCATTCATTGACTGATGGGCACTTGGATTGCTTCCAGCAGTTGGCCATTGTATATTGTGCTGCTGTGAACATTGGGGTGCATAGGTTCTTTTGGATTGGTGTTTCATGGTTCTTAGGGTATAACCCTAGCAGTGGAATTGCTGGGTCAAAAGGCAGTTCCATGTTTAGTTTTCTGAGAAAATTCCATACTGTTTTCCACAGTAGTTGTACTAGTCTGCAATCCTACCAACAGTGCACTGGGAATCCCGTTTCTCCACAACCTCTCCAACCCTTGTTGTTTGTTGCTGTGTTTATAATGGCCATTCTCATCAGTGTGAAGTGGTATCTCATTGTGGTTTTAATTGCATCTCTCTGATAGCTAGCAATACTGAGCATCTTTTGATGTGTCTCTGGATCCTCTGTATGTCCTCTTTGGAGAAGTGTCTGTTCAAGTCCTTTGCCCATTTTTTTAATTGGGTTGCTTGTCTTCTTAGTGGAGTCCTGTGAGTTCTTTACATATTTTGGAGATTAAACCCTTGTCTGAGGTATCATTGGCAAATATGTTTTTCCATATGGTTGATTCTCTTTTTATTTTAATACTGTTTTCTTTAGCCATGCAGAAGATTTTATTTTGATGAGATCCCTTTGTTTACTCTTTCCTTTATGTCCCTTGCTCTAGGGCACATATTGGTGAAAATACTGCTGTGTGAAATATCTGAGATGTTGCCGCCTATGTTCTTCTCTAGGACTTTAATGGTGTCACGACTTACATTTAAATCTTTTATCCATTGACTTTTGTGTATGGTGTAAGTTGGTGCTTGAGCTTCATTTTTTTGGCATGTGGTTTTCCAGCTCTCCCAACACCATTTGTTGAGGAGGCTATTTTTACTCCATTTTATGTTGTTGCCCCCTTTGTCAAATATTAATTCACTGTAGACACTTGGGTTTATTTCTGGGCTCTTTATTGTATTCTGTTGGTCTATGTGTCTGTTTTTATGCCGGTACCAGGGTGTTTTGATTACAGTGGCCGTGATATACAGTTTGGTGTCAGGTTTTGTGATTCTTAGAACTTTGCTCTTCTTTTTCAAAATTGTAGCAGCTGTCAGGGTCCTTTATGGTTCCATATAAATTTTTGAAGTGTGTGTTCTATGTCTGTGAAATATGCCATTGGTACTTTAATAGATATTGCATTGAATTTGTAAATTGCTTTGGGTCATATGGACATTTAATGATCTTAAATCTTTTGATCCATGAACACTGTGTATGTTTCCATTTGTTTGTGTCCTCCTTGATTTCTTTCTTCAGTGTTGTGTTGTTTTCTCAGGACAGGTCTTTTACCTCCTTTGTTAGGTTTATTCCTAGGTATTTTATTTTTCTTGTTCCCATTTCAAATGGGAGTTTTTTCTTGATTTCTGCTTCTGATGTTTCATTGTTGGTATACAAAAATGCCTTTGATTTCTGGATATTTACTTTGTATCCCACTGCTTTACCAAATTAATTTATTATGTCAAGCAGTTTTTTGGCAGAGTCTATAGGATTTTCTATGTACACTATCATATCGTCTGCAAACAATGACAGTTTTTTTCTTCCTTTCCGATCTGGATGCCTTTCATTTCCTTTTGTTGTCTGATTGCTTTGGCTAAAACTTCCAATACTATGTTGAATGGAAAAGGTGAAAGTGGACAACCTAGTCTCATTCCTGATCTTAGTGGAAAAGATTTTAGTTTTTGCCCATTGAGTATTATGTTGGCTGTAGGTCTCTCATATATGGCCTTTATTATGTTGAGGAATGCTCCCTCTACTCCCACTTTGCTGAGTGTTTTTATCATGAATGGGTGCTGTACCTTATCAAATGCTTTCCCCATCTATTGATATGTTCATGTGATTTTTGTCTTTGCTTTTGTTTATGTGATGTATTACATTTATTGATTTTCAAATATTGTACCATCCCTGCATCCCTTGGATGAATCCCACTTGGTCATGGGGTATGATCTGTTTAATGTATTGTTGGGTGTGGTTTGCCAATATTTTGTTGAGGATTTTAGCATTCATGTTCATCAGTGATATTGGCCTGAATTTTCCTTCTTTGTTGTGTCTTTATCTGGTTTTGGGATTACAATGATGCTGGCTTCATAAAAAGAATTTGGGAGCCTTCCATCATTTTGGATGTTTTTGGAATAGTCTGTGAAGGATAGGAGTTAGCTCTTTTTTAAATGCATTGTAGAATTCCCCTGTGAAACCATCTGGTCCAGGGGTTTTGTGTATCAGGAGTTTTTTGATTACTGCTTCAATTTCATCAGCTGTTACTGGTCTTTCAGGCTTTCTGCTTCTTTTTCATTTAGTTCTGGAAGATTATGTTTTTCTAGAAATTTTTCTATTTCACCCAGGTTTTCAAATTTCTTGGCATACAGTTCTTCACAGTAGTTTCTTACAGTCCTTTGTATTTCTGTGTATCAGTTGTAATCTCTCCTTTTTCATTTCTGATTGTGTTTATTTGGGCCCTCTCTCTATTTTTCTTGATGTGCCTGCTTAAAAGCTTGTCGATTTTGTTTATCTTTTCAAAGGATCAGCTCCGGGATTCATTGATCCTTAGGATTATGCTTTTAGTCTCCATGTCATTTAATTCTGCTCTGGTGTTGGTTATTTCCTTCCTTCTACTTGCTCTGAGCTGTCTTTGTTGTTGTTCCTGTAGTTCTTGTATGCGTAGCATTAGGTTGTTTCTATTTTTTTTTAGGTAGGCCTGTATCACTATGAACTTCCCTCTCAGGACTGCCTTTGCTGTGTCCTGTAAGTTTTGGGTTATTGTAAGTTCATTTTCATTTGTTTTCAAAAACTTTTTGATTTCTTCCCTAATTTCATTCTTGACCTGTGAGGGTGCTGTGTCTACAGTCCCCCACTCTGCCATGCCCCCAGCTGCCAAAGATGACAATAAGTCTACCAAGACATGATCTGCTTGGGGAGGAAAAGTGGCCCATCTCTCAAAGGAGAAGGGCCAAGAGACTTTTCCTCAATGGACTTTTGTTGAGTTCATTTGCACAGAATACAGGTAATGCTCATTAATCATTGTCAGGCAGTAAGGATCAAAAAATAGGTAACAAAGAGCTCTGAGGGCATATTCTGAGTCACGGTCTATTAGCTCAAGAGCTATAAAACTTTTAGGAACAAACTCACTTCTTGCTTGGACCCTTATTTAATGGAGAGCATTCTAAACAAAGGTTTCACAGGATTTTACATATTCTTTCTTAGTTAGGCCTGATTGCCCAGGGAACCTGCCCTTGCCAGCACATGGCTGCATCGCCCTCTGTCATTGTTTGAAGCTTAAGTCAGGCAGGGAAAGTAAAGCAACCAAGAGATTTGGAGACTTCTAGCAGACAGAATGAGGACTCAAGCTTTGTCAAAGGTGAGAGGCAAGGGTCCATCACCTCGTTTTGTGTAGCCACCCAAGTCCTTCCCTGGGGCCTGCACATGATCATGCCTGTCTTAGATCTTTCCCCCCATGAGGAATCTTACCCGTCATTGGCTAACCAATAAAGCATTGGGGGCCAGTTATGCATGAAGTGAAAGGAGCAGAAGTGGTGCTCCTACCAGGGAGGTCAGCTTTGTCCCCTTAGTGGCTTCTGGTCAAAAGGTCGCTCACTCAGCCTTAGCCATCGGGGGTTACAGCTCATGAAACCAGGCAGGGCGGTTCCCAACCTTGATCCATTCATTGTTTAATAGTGTGCTATTCAATCTTCATGATTTTGAGTGTTGGGTATTTTTCCTTAGGGTTCATTTCTAGGTTGTGTCCCTTGTGGCTGGAGAAAATGCTTGATATGATTTCAGTTTTCTTGAATTTGTCGAGGCTTGTTTTGTGTTCCATCATGATGTCTGTCTTTGAAAATGTTCCATGTGCATTTGAAAAGAATATGCATTCAGCATCTTTGGGATGAAAGGCTGTCTCTCTATAAATATATATCAGTTAAGTCCATTTCATCTAGGGCATTGTTCAGTGCCACAGTATCTGTGTTGATATTTTGTTTGAAAGATCTGTCCATTCTTTACAGTGGGGTGTTAAAATCTCCCACTATAATTCTGTTGCTGTCAATCTTTCTTGAAGTCCTCCAAGATTTTCTTTATGTATTTGGGTGCTCCTGCGTTGGGTGCATATGTATTTACAGTGTTTATATCTTCCTGGTGGATTCTTCCCCTGAGTATTATGAAGTGACCTTCTGGGTCTCTCTTTATGGCCCTTTTTGTGAAGTTTATTTTGTCTGATATAAGTATTGTTATCCTGGCTTTTTTTTTCCTGTCGATTTGCTTGGAAAATTTGTTTCCAGCCCTTCATTTTCAGTCTGTGTAGGTGTTTTGTCCTGAGGTGGGTGTCTTGTAGGCAGCATAAATGTGGGTCATGCTTTCTTATCCATTCAGCTATTCTATGTCTTTTGATTGGAGGATTCAATCCATTTACATTTAAGGTTACTATTGATGGGTACTTATTCATTGCCATTTTTGCATCTGTGTACCCCTGCCTCTCTCTCTTTTGCTTCCTTTCCTTAAAGCAGTCCCTTTAGCATCTCTTGCAGAGCTGGTTTGGTGGAGGTGTATTCTTTTAGACTTCTTTTGTCTGGGAAGCTTCTTCTTTGGCCTTTGGTCTTGATTGAGAGCTTTACTGGGCAAAGTAGCCTTGGTTGCAGGCCTCTGGTTCTAATTACTTGGAATATTTCTTGCCATTGTCTTCTGGCTCTGATTTGAAGCATTTCCATTGAGAAATCAGCTGCTACCTTTATCAAGGTGCCCTTGTATGTTGCTTCCTGTTTCTCCCTTGCTGCCTTTAAGATTCTCTCTTTGTCTTGGAATTTTGCCATTTTAATTGTGATGTGTCTTGAGTTAGGCCTCTTAGGGTTCCTCTTGACTGGGCCTCTCTGTGTTTCCAGGATTTGTGTGACTTTTTCTCTCATCAAATTAGGGAAGTTTTCCATCATTAGTGTTTCAAACAGGTTTTCTATCCATTGCTCTTCTTCTCCTTCTGGTATCCCTACTATATTGATATTATTACGTTTCATATTGTCCTGCATTTCCCTTACTCCCTTTTCATTCTTTCTGAGCCTCTTTTCCTTTTAAAATCACATGTTTTAATGGAGTTTCTAAATATTGATTTAAAATGCTGGCCATCCCTGGTTGAGCAGGTCAGATGCTGAGAGCATCTTCCCAATAGGCCAAGGTTGCATATTAATTCCCCTGCCAGGGCACATGCAGGAATCAACTAATTGAATGTGTCACTAAATGGAACAACAAGTTGATGTGTGTCTGTCTTTCTGTCTCTGTCTGTCCTGCCTCTCTCTCTAAAAATCAAGGCATACTTAAATATAATAGTAAATACGAAGTAAAATATTGGCCAGAGGAGAGAAATCATGTACTTGCGTATCTGGTCCTTTATGCTCCCTATCAAATTTCATGGTGAGGGGCATTTGTTCCCATGGAAGGTACTTCTTGACCCTCTGTCCTTCACAAATGTCCCATAGATGTCCTGTCACTTTGGAGCCATCCACTTCCTGGTGGGGCCTCCCGATTTTGGTAAATGGTCTGGAAACCAGGCCACAGTTTTCCCTCCTCTACCCAAGGTCTTCAGAGCTTTCAATGTGCTCACGGGTGCAGGCTGATGGAAAGACACACTAAAGACCAAGGCATCTGGGCCACTTCATTGAATACTTTGCCTGTGTCCTAAGTGTTAGTCGAGGTGCAATGGCGTATGTACCACTTTAATGGATGGTATAGTCTTCCTGTGCATGACATCACACCCAGGTCATAATGTGCTTAGATTCCATGGTATCCTAGTGACTGTTGGTTAAACATTCTTCCTCTGAAACCAAGAAAACCCTTTGGGGCAAGTCACAGTCCATGTAGAAGGGCAATGGCAGTACCTTTACCTGAATTGTTGGTTTTTTTATCTACAACCGCTTTCGACCTCACAGGGAATGAACCCACCTGTGATGCTCCCATGGTTCTCAGCCAGAGCCTAGAAGCCTTGCCACTGCACACCTTCCTGTGGCCAGGAGCCTTTGTAGATCAGACCCTGCAGATGCAGATCCTACCCAGGTATCCACAGCCCAGTGACCTCTCAGTATCAGCTTCCCCAGCATCTGGGTCCAGTTTCTGCTCCTTCTCTGAGACTCAGAGGTAAGAACATCTCAGAGGGCTTCCAGCCCTGCACTCTGCCCTCCACACTCTTTTTTAGTAATGACACAAGGGTCAGAGGATTCAGGCACTTAGATCTTCTTTTCTGGGTGGAAATGGTTTCGGAGTAAAAGCTGGTGGTTAAACCACTTACATTGATGCCTTCTTAGAGATGAATTGTATTTCACAGTTTTGACTCAAAAATAAGGCCAACGGTTTTTCCTCAAAAGGACAGCACTTACTTGTGTTTGATGTCAGTACCTTGGCTGTAAACACTGAGCATCTTCCCTGGGATTCACCCCCAGGTTTCCTAAGTCTCTAAACAAAACCTCTATACACCAGTGACACTTGTAGGACCATACAGTCTACAGCAACACATGGCCAAGATCACAGGGCACCTGGCACAGCAGACTGCCCCTGTCCCAAAGCCCTCTGTGTTTCTGGGCCTGTCTCCAACTGAGCTTGTTCTCAGATCCCCCCACACCTGGGATGGAGACCCTGGCACAGCTGGGGAATGCGCTGCCTCCAGTGTCATTGGCCCCTGGGTTCTGGGCCTCTTCATCTTGTGTTGCAGGAGGAGCTGTATTCCACAGATTACTATTTACCTGGCAGCTGTTCTCTGTCCTGCTCAGTATCACTGGACTGTAAGTATTTGACTGAGTGAGAAGCCCCTCAATTTCAGCCACATTCATTGTGAACTCTGACCCTCAGGATCTGTCAGGAAGTCCTAGCAGCACTGTGCCCACTCACTGGTCCAGGCAGCATCACCACATTCTCCCCCTGAAACAGTGGGAAGGATCTGCTGTGGATGGAAAAGGCAGTCAGTTCCTCTGCAGACTAGGAGGAGGCACCGGGCTTCAGGGGTCATGCCCCAAAATGGGAACCTGAAGGAATTTGCAGGCCTGCTGGCTCCGTAAAAATAACTGTGTTGACCTTTGGTCCATATGACTGGAAAGGCATTTGCCAGATCAGTGTGCACGCAGGTACCCGGAGATGTGGGCTCCAGGAGATTAGGGTACCAGTGGATGCCTGAAGTGAGGTTGCTCATCCAGGTTAACCATGTGAGTACCACAGCAGTGAAAGTCACATGTAGTTACAGTTTTCCTTAATTTACTGTTGTTCTCTAAGTTTCTTCTCCTTCTTTTTCTCCTTATTCTTCGTGTTCCTCATCTTTTCCTCCTCCTTCATGTCCCTTTTTTTTTTGCACCAATCTACTTACAAGTGGAATGTCGATGGGATGGGAATGAGTATTCCTGCATCTTCTAAATCCTAGTGTGTAGAGCACACACCTCTGCCGTCCACCCAGGTGTGTGTCCAGCTTCTACCTCATTAGTTTCCTGAATACAGACAGTTGTCCTGGCTTCTGTTTAGACTTTCCCACCATATAACCCTCACTGCCCAGTGCACAAGTGTAGAGAATCTTTCAGCTGGTACGTCTGTTTCTCTTGTGCATCCTAGATCAAGGGGACAATGACAAGTTGGTTGTGATGACATTTGGACCCACTTCAATATGGTCCTGATCTAAAATTCCATTATTCAGCTTCCATAAGATCTCCTAGTGTTAGCTCAGGGTCACGGTGACACTCTGGGTTTCTAGTCCAAGTGCAGTTCATAACCAGGGTCTTGTAGGCTGTGGATTATCTGTTTCTCTGCTTTCTCTCCCATACACAGTTACCCTCGTGAAGGCTCTCATTTTCTTAAGTATGAATGAAGGTTGACAGTAGAAATGTTCTGTTGTCTGTTAGGGATTTTTCCATAGGATCTGGTCTTTCCTTCACTGGAGAATTCTAAAAATGTAACTGTTTCAGAACAGGGTATTTTTGAAGGCACAGACTGAGTGTCTTTATGATCCAGCTACACCATTCTTCAGTGTACCCGGGATGTTTCTGCTTGTACAGATCACATCGAATGCGAGAGCCTTGCTTCCTTCATGTCCAGGATACCCGGGAATAGTCACCCAAGCCCGCAGCTCACTAGTGGTTGGATTCATTTGATGATACTTTGACCTGCTGTCTCTTAAGTGATCAGGTCTACTGAGTGTCTAGTGATGAGACAGGGCCCTTTGCCACCTTCTACCCTGGAACCCAATTTATCTGCAGATTATTCTATTGGCTCTAGTTGAATTTATTGGAGTGACCCTGGTTAACACAATGATACAGGGTTTGGTTGCCAGTTTTAAATCACATCTCCTGTATGATTTATTGTGGGTTTACCCACTTAAGTCAAGTCTTCTTTTTCACCATTTATTAACCTATACCCTTATTCACCACTCCTCCCTCTTCCCCCACAAACACTAAAGTGTTTTGCTTGTCTATGAGTTTATCTTTCATATTCTCTGCTCAATTATACTCCTCCCTCTGCTGTCCATTGAGCCCTTCCCCACAGCTGTGAGCCTGCTCTCTCCCTGTCACATTAGATTTTATCATTGAGAGGCTTCAGTTCCCTATGCCAGGTGTGGCCTTGAGAGAAGAGTGAACATGGGGGCCCTCAAATATTTTATATATTTTCTCTAAAATGTATTTCTCAATGTGCTGGTGCAATGTATTTCTTTCAAAACAGAATGTAAAGACAAACCCACTCCATCTCTCCTGTTTTTCTAAGCTCTTGAATTCCTACTGCCACATCAAAGGAAGGAGCAGTAGCTTTTCCATGTCACCGTCTCTGAGCCATCATTAAATGTATTCTTGAGCCAACTTCCCCATCAACATTCAGAGCCTTTTCTGTTGGCCCAGATATAGCTGCAGATACCTGGAAAAAGTAGAATCTCTGCCTTGTGGCCCCGAATTAATAAATTCATTCATTTCATTTTCGTTAATTCATTCATTAACCAAAGAACCATAACTTTGGTTATGTTTCTTTTTAACATTATTATTCACCATTCATTATTCACAGACATGTTACATATTTCTCTTTTTGTATGTATTTCAAAACACAGGTTGTCTTCTAGTGGAGCAAACTTCCTCGTGGTTCCCTCCCTCTCCCTCACTTTTAGGGCACTTCAGGGACCTTAGCCAAGGTGACAATGACTACAGAAGAGGACACTACCATTCTTATCTTTGTGTGTTTCCTCTTGCACATTTGTCCAGTCTGTGACAAGTCCTGAATTATTCTAGTTTGCTTCAGTATCAGTCACATCTCTACAATGAACCATTCCCAGGTTTCCAACCTCTGGTTTGGAACCATTGAGAACTAACACGGCTCTTTTCCTGAAGGATTCAGCCCCAGGGCTTCCTCAGGCTGCAAACGGAACCTCTATCCTACAGTGACACTTGTAGGACCATCAGGTCTAGAGTAACACATGGCCCAAGTCCCAGAGCCCTCTGGGTTTCTGGGCCCATCTCCAAGTGAGCAGCTTCCTAGCTCCCATGACATCTGGGCTGGTGACCCCAGCACAACTGAGGAATTTGCTGTCTCCAGCATCAGAGGCCTGTGGACACTGGGCCTCTTCATCTTCTGTTGCAGGAGGGGCCACATTCCACAGATTACTACTTACCTTGTAGCTGTTCCCTGTCCTGCTCAGTATCACTGTACTATAAATATTTGAGTGAGTGAGAAGGCCCCTGAATTTGAGCCACATTCATTGTGAACTTCTTACCCTCAGAGTGTGTCAGGAAGTCCAAGCAGCACTGTGCCCACTCACTGGTCCAGGCAGTGTCATGTCATCCTCCCCCTGGAACAGCGGGAGGGACGTGCTGTGGATGGAAAAGGCAGCAGCACCTCTGCAGACTAGGAGGTGACACAGCTGCAGGGGGGTCGTACCCTGAGGTAGGACAGAGAAGTGATATGAAGACTTTGATACCTGAGTGAGAACCTCTTTAGTGACCTTTGGTTCACATGACTGAAAAGACATTTGCCAGATCGGTGGGTGCTGCCAGTACGAGGTGATGCGTGAACTGAGGTTATTCAACCAGGGTGACCACATGACTGCCACTTCACTTAGAGTCACGTGTAGTTGACATTTGACTCAGTTTACTGGCATTTTCTAAGTTTTATCTCCTCCTCCTTATTCTTCCTGTTCCTCTCCCACTCCTCCTTTTCTTTATGGACAAATGTATTTAGAAGTGGAATATCCATGTGGAGGGAATCAGCACCGCTGCATCTTCTAAATCTTTGTGTCTAGAACACACACCTCTGCTGTCCACCCTGGAGTGCATCCAGCTTCTGATTCACTACGTTCCTGGGTGTCGGCACTTCTCGCAGCTTCTTTTTAGACTTACCCACCATAGAACCCTCATTGCCCCATAAACAACTATGAGGAATCTTTTGGCTACTACATCTATTTCTGTTACATATTGTAGATCAAGGGGACAATGACAAGTTGGTTAGGACCACATTTGGACCTACGTCCAAATGGTCCTGATCTAAAATTCCACTGGTCAGCTGCCCTAAGAGCCCCTAGTGTTAGTGCAGGGTCACAGTGACACTCTGGATTCTTAGTCCATTTCAGTTCAGAAACAGGGTCCTGTAGTCTGTGGATTATCTGTTTCTCTGCTTTCTCTGTTTCTCTGCTTTCTCTGCAATACAGTTATGCCAGTGAAGGCTCTCTTTTTCTTGGAGATTAAGGAAGGCATGAAGGAAGGTTGACAGTAGAAAACTTCTGTTGTCTGTACAGGTTTATCCAGAGGATCTGGTCTTTCTTTCACTGAAGAATTCTAAAAATGTGACTGGCTCAGGACAGGGGATTGCTTATGGGACAGACTGAGTGTCTTCATGATTACAGCTGCACCCCTGTTCACTTCAGCAGGGATGTTTCTGCTCACACAGATCATGTAGGAATGCAGAGGACTTACTGTCTTTACTTCCAGGAGCCCTGGGATTAATTAGCCAACTCCCAGTTTAGTTCCAGGAACAGTCACCTCATGGTGCTTTTATTTGCTGTCTTTTAGGTGATCAGATCTGCTGAGTATAGGCCAAGACCCTTTGACCCCTTGTACCCCAAGACCCAATATATCCCTAGATGATTACTTGCTTTTTATTGAACTTCTTGTGGTGACAAGGGTTAACTAAATGTTACAGATTTCAGTGCACAATTTTGCTTTTGTACATTTTATTGTGCATTTACTACTTTAAGTCAAGTCTTTGTTTTCACTATTTATCAGCCCTATGCCCTCCTCCTGCACCCTCCTTCCCATTCCCCCAACAGTCACCAAATGTTTTCTGTGTCTTGAATCTTTCTCTCTTCTCTTACTCAATTTCATACCCCTCCTCCTCCCACCATCCATCTAGCCCTTCCCCACAACTCTGAGCATGCTCTCTTCCTGTCACATTCGATTTTATCATTGAGAGGCTTCAGTTTCCCATGCCAGGTGTGGCCTTGAGAGAAAAGTGAACATGGAGGCCCTCAAATATTATATGCTTTTCTCTAAAGTGTATTTTTCAATGTGCTGGTGGAATGTATGTCATTTGAACACTCCCAAATTACAAAACAGGACTCAAATGACAAACCCATTCATCATTCCTGTCCCTCTAAGCTCTTGAAATCCCACCTCCACATCAAAGGAAGGACCAGTGCCTTTACCATGTGACACTTTCTGGGCCATCACTGAATGCTTTCTTGAGTATGTTTGCCAAGTTGACTCATAAGATAAAGCTACCTGTTTTTATTCAAGGGGACCATAATTTATGTGAGATATCAACATCTGGCTGAACATCCTGAGGATCCACCCAGGGTTTCAGTCCCAGGTCTTCCTCAGGCTGCAAACAGAACCTCTATCCACCAGTGACACTTGTAGGACCATCAAGTCCACAGCAACACATAGCCCAGGTCACAAAGCAGCTGGCACAGCAGGCTGACCCTGTCACAGAGCCCTCTGGGTTTCTGGGCCCGTCTCCAACTGAGCATCTTCTCAGCTCCCCCCACACCTGGGCTGGAGACCCTGGCACAGCTAAGGAATGTCCTGCCTCCAGCATCAGAGGCCCCCTGGGTGGTGGGCTTCTTCATCTTGTGTAGCAGGAGGGGCTGCATTCCACACATTACTACTTACCTTGCAGCTGTTCCCTGTCCTGCTCAGTATCACTGGACCGTAAATATTTGACTGAGAAGACCCCTGAGTTTGAGTCATATTCATTCTGAACTTCTGACCCTCAGAATCTGTCAGGAAGTCCTAGCAGTACTGTGCCCATTTACTCGTCCAGGCAGCATCACGTCCTCCTTCTCCTGGAACAGCGGGAGGGACGTGCTGTGGATGGAGAAGGCAGTCAGTTCCTCTGAAGAAAAGAGGAGACACAGGGCTACACAGTGGTGGTACAGTTAAGGGATATGCAGGCCTTGCAGGCTGAGTAAAAACCACTTTGGTGACCTTGGTTCACATGACTGGAAGGGCATTTGCAGATCAGGAGGTGCTATGGGTAAAGGGGCTGCGGGAACCAGGGAAGGTAGATTCCAGGAGATGCCTCAAGTGAGGTTGCTCAACCAGGGTAAAACGTGGCAGCTGCAGCAGCAGTTAGAGTCACGTGTAGTTACAGTTTGCCTCAATTTACTGTCCTTTTCTAAGTTTTTCTCCCCCTTCCCTTCCTTATTCTGACTTTTTTTTGTACAACTCTAATTAGAAATGAAATGTTGATGTGGCCGGAATAAGCACCTCTGCACCTTGTAAATCCTTAGTTGTGGAGCCCAACCCTGTCCCATCCACCCAGGTGTGTATACAGCTTCTGACTCCATAGTTTCCTACACTTCGGCATTCTTATGGCTTCTGCTTAGATTTCCCCACCATATAACCTTACCCACTGTCTACAGCTGCTGTGTCTATTTCTCTTGTGCATTCTAGAATGAAGGAAGATGACAGGATGGGCCTGATGACATTTGGACCCACTTCCTAATGGTCCTGAGCTAAAATTCCATTGGCCACGTGTCCTCAAAACCTCCTAGTCTTAGTGCAGGGACACCATGACATTTTGGATTCCTAGTCCAAGTCCAGTTCAAGTCAGGGTCCTGTAGTCTGTGGATGATGTTTTTCTCTGCTTTCTCTCCACTACAGAGTTACCCTGGTGAAGGCTTTCATTTTCCTGGGGATGGAGGAAGGGTGACAGTAGAAATGTCCCGTTGTCTTTTGGGGTCTTGTCCAGAGGATCTGGTCTTTCTTTCACTGAAAAATTAAAACATGTAACTGGCTTAGGACAGGGTATTGGTTAAGGGACACACTGAGTGTCCTTATAATTCCAGCTACACCCCTGTTCACTTCTCCTGGGATGTTTCTGCTTACACAGATCACAGAGGAATGTGGGGGCTTGCTGTCTTCAGTTGTAGGAGCCCTGGGATCAGTGAGCCAACCTTGCAGCTCAGTTCTGGTCAGACTCATTTGACAATACTTTGATTTGCTATCTTTTAGGTGATTAGATCTACCGGGTGTTCAGTTATAGGTCAAGGCCCTTTGGCCCTACTGCCCCAGGGACCAATTGACTCCCAGATGATTATTTGCTTGTGTATTGGGGTGACACTGGTGGACAAAATGATACACGGTTTTGGTGGACAATTTTACATCATGTCATCTGTACAATTTATTGTGGGTTTACCCACTTAAGTCAAGTCTTCTTTTTCACCATTTATCAACTTATACCCTTCTCTCCTTCTCCTCCCTCTTCTGCCACAAACACTAAAGTGTTTCCTTTGTCTATGAGTTTATCTTTCATATTTTCTGCTCAATGATGCCCCTCCCCCTGTCATCCATCGATCCCTTCCCCAGAGCTTTTAGCCTGCTCTCTACCCATCACATTAGATTTAATTATTGAGAGGCTTCAGTTTCCCATGCCAGGTGTGGCCTTGAGAGAAGAGTGAACATGGAGACCTTCAAATATTTTCTGTTTTTCCTGTAAAATCCACTTCTCAATGTACTGGTGAAACATATGCCATTGGAACACTCCCAGATTGCAAAATAGGACTTAAATGATAAACCCACTCCACCATTCCTGTCCCCCTAAGCTCTTGAAATCCTCCCTCCACATCAAAGGAAGAAGCTGTAGCTTTTTCATGTGACAGTTTCTGGGCCCTCACTGAATGCTTTCTTAAGTCAACTATCCCCTAAACATTCAGAGGCTTTGCTGTTGGCTGAGTTATAGCTGCAGATATAAGTGCTGAATCTCTGCCTCATGGGTGCAAATTCATAAATTCATTTAAACTAAAATTATGTTTCTTTTTAACATTATTATCCACCATTTATTATTCACAGACATACTGTATATTTTTATTTTTGCATATATATATCAAAATGCAGGGTTTTTTCTAGTGGAGCACTCTTCCTCATGGTTCCTGCTCTGTCCCTCACCTTTAGGGCCCTGCATGGACCTGAGCCAAGCTGTCACCAGCACAGGAGAGGTCACTGCCATTCTTACACTTGTGTGTTTCCTCTTGCACATTTTCCAGTCTGTGTGAAGACATGAAGTATACTTGTTGACTCAGTCTCAGTTACATCTCTGCAATGTGGTTGTACATGTCTACTAAGCTGCCTTCATCACCAGAAATCCTGTATGTACCTCTTTAAATGGATATCATAGTCTTTCTTTGTGTGACATCACACCCCAGTCATAATGGACAGCTCAGGTTCCATGGTACCCTTGTGTCCTGTGGCCAAACATTCTTTCTTTCAAATGAAGGACAGCCTTTTGGGCAAAACACACTCCATTTTCAGCAACAATGTGTGCCTTTCCCTGAATCTTTGCTCCTCTCATCTCCTACTCCTTTGGTCATCAGAGGGGGTAAATACCAGCTGTCATGCCCCAGTGGCCTCCAGACAGAGCCTGGAAGCCCTGCCTCCCTGCAGGTCCCTGTAGCAGGATCCTGCAGAGATGGAACCCCTGTGAATACAAATTCCTACCCAGGTCTCCACCACCAGTGACCAATGAGTACCAGCATGTAGGTCCAGTTTTACCCTTGCTCTGTGACTCAGAGGTAAGGACATCTCAGAAGGCTTGCAGCCCTGTGGTCCGACCTCCAGTCGCTTTTTCACTCATGACAGAAGGGACAGAGGATGGGGACCCTTAGATTCTTGTTTTGTGGCTGGAGAACATTTTGGAGGGTGAGGAAAAGACGGTAGGTGCTCAGTTCATGTTGATGCATACTTCAGAGATGAAGTATGTTTGCCAATTTTGCCTCAAAAAATAGGCCAAGTGTTTTTACTGAAGAAGACAGTAATTATTTGTGTGAGATATTGAGATCTGGCCAAATATCCTGAGTATCTTCCCCGAGATTCAGCCCTAGGTCATCCTCAGGCTGCAAACAGAACCTCAATGCCAGCGAAACTTGTGGGACCATCAAGTCTATAGCAACACGTGGACCAGGTCACAGGGCTGCTGTCACAGCAGGCTGCCCCTGTCACAGAGCCCTCTGGGTTTCTGGGCCCGTCTCCAACTGAGCAGCTTCCTAGCTCCCCTGACACCTGGGCTAGAGAACGTGTTGCATCTGATGAACGTGCTGTCTCCAGCATCCAGAGGCCCCCTGGGCACTGGGCCTCTTTATCTTGTGTTGCAAGAGGGGCTGCGTTCCACAGATCACTACTTACCTTGCAGCTGTTCACTGTCCTGCTCAGTATCACTGGACTGTACATATTTCACTGAGTGATAAGGCCCTGAATTTGAGGTGATTCATTCTGAACTTCTGACCCTCAGAGTCTGTCAGGAAGTCCTAGCAGCACTGTGCTCCCTCACTGGTCCAGTCAGGGTTACGTCCTCCTTTTCCTGGAACAGTGAGAGGTACGTGCTGTGGATGGAAAAGGTAGTCAGTTCCTCTGCACACTAGGTGGGGACACAGGCCTCCAGGGGGATGGACCCCAAGGTGGTACTGTGAAGGAATGTGCAGGGCTGCTGGCTCAGTATAAACAACTGTGGTGACTTTTGGTCCACATGACTGGAAAAGCATTTGCCAGATCACTAGGTACATGTGGTTACCTGGAGAGCAGGGTACGAGGGGATACCACGTGGCTGCCACAGTAGCATTTAGAATTACGTGTAGTTACAGTAATTTACTGCCTCAGTTTACTGTCATTTTCTAAGTTTTATCTCCTCCTCCTTCTCCTTATTCTTCCTGTTCCTCTCCTTCGCCTTCATTTTCTTTTGCACAAGTCTAATTAAAAGTTGAATGTCCCTGTCGTGGGAATCAGCTCCCCTGCATCTTCTAAATCTTTTTGTGCAGAACACAAACCTGTGCTGTCCACCTAGGTGTGAGTACAGCTTCTCACTCACTAGTTTCCTGGGTGCCGGCAGATCTAATGGCTTCTGTTTAGACTTTCCCACCATATAACCCTCACTGCCCAGTGAACAGTGGTAGAGAATCTTCTAGCTGCTATGTCTCTTTCTCTTATGCATTCTAAAACAAATGGACAGGGACAACTTGCATCGTTCCACATTTTGACCTATGTCCAAATGGTCCTGATCTAAAATTGCATTGGTCAGCTCCCCTAAAAGCTCCTAATGTACGTGCAGGGACACAGTGACACTCTGGATTCCTACTCCAAGTGCAGTTCAGAACCAGGGTCCTGTGTTCTGTGAATATGTGTGTCTCTGCTTTCTCTCACGTAGACAGTGACCCTGGTGAAGGCTCTCATTTTCTTAGGGATGAAGGAAGATTGACAGTAGAAATGTTCTGTTGTCTGTTGGGCTTTTCTCCAGAGGATCTGGTCTTTCCTTCACTGGAGAATTCTAAAAATAACTGTTTCAGGACAGGATATTGTTTAAGGGGCAGCCTGAGTATCTTTATGATTCCAGCTGCACCAACTGTTCTCTTTCCCTGGGATGTTTCACCTTGTACAGATCCTATAGGAATGCAGGGAGCTTGGTCCCATGGGGGGGGGGTTAATTAGACAACCCCCTAGCTTAGTTCTGGTCATACTCATTTCTTGCTGCTTTGAGTAGCTGTCTTTTAGGTTATAAGGTCTACTGAGTGTTTAGTGATTAGACAAGGCCCACTGGCCCCTTTTACCTCGATACTCAATATATCCCAAGATGTTTATTTCATTTTTATTGAATTTATTATGCTGACACTATTTAATAAACTGATACAGGTTTCATTGCATGTGCATTTTGGTGTATGTTTACTACCTTTAGCCAAGTTTTTGTTTTCACCATTTATCACCCCTATGACTTCCTCCTCCACCCTCCTTCCCATTCCCCCAACAGTCACCAAAATGTTTTTGTGTCTATGGGTCTTTCTGTCTTTTTTTGCTCAATTTCATACTTGTCCACCCTCTGCCATCCATTGAGCCCTTCCCCACAGCTGTGAACCTGCTCTCTACCTGTCACATTAGACTTGATAATTGCAAGGCTTCAGTTTCCCATGCCAGGTGAGGCCTTGAGAGAAGAGTGATCTGGAGGCCCTCAAATATTTTATGTTTTTTTTTCTGTAAAATGTATTTCTCAATATGCTGGTGGAATGTATGTCATTTGAACACTCCCAGATTGCAAAACAGTACTCAAAAGACAAAGCCACTCCATCATTCCTGTCCCCATAAGCTCTTGAGTTCCTACCTCCACATCAAAGGAGGAGCTGTACCTTTTCCATGTCACAGCTTCTGGGCCATCACTGAATGCTCTCTAGAGTGAACGGTCCCCTAAACATGCACAGGCTTTTCTGTTGGCCCAGACACAGCTGCAGATATAACTGCAGAATCTCTGCCTGGTGGGCCCGGATTAATAAACTTCATTTACCTCAATTTATGTTACTTTTAACACTGTTCACCATTTATTATTCGCAGACATATTGCACATTTTTCTTTTTCTATATGTGGATAAGTCACACAGTTCTTCCAAATTAACCACACTTCCTCATGGTTCCCTCATTGTCTCTCACCTTAAAGATCCTGCTGGGACCTGAGCCAAGGTGGCAAAGGCCTCGAATGGTCACTACCATTCTTACCCTTGTGTGTTTCCTCTTGCACATTTTCCATTCTGTGACAAGTCCTGAATTATTCTGGTTTACTTCAGTATCACTTACATCTGTATAATTAATCGTTGCAACTTTTCTCACCTCTGGTGTGGTACCACTGAGAACTAACATAGCTCTTTTCCTGAAGGTCTTCAGGCTGAATCGGGAGTCTTGGATATGATCACGGAGACCGTACCAAGTGAGTGTGAAGAGCACGTCCACGTTCACATCTGTGGGCCACTCAGAAGCTGCTCAGCGCATCTCTGCTGTCACCGCAGACACTGAATGAGAGAGCAGGAAGCCCATGGGGCTGTCCCAGTGGGTGTCACTCCTGCATCAAGGGATGCTGTGGCCCAGGACTTAGACATTGCCTTGATAGGCTGACTCTGGAAGGAGAAATTGTATTTTAATGCTTACTGGTTGATTTTCTTTTATTTTCACAGACAGTGTTGCTCACAGATTGTCTGATGGCCAACACCACAGAGCACAGCTTCTACTGCCGAGTCTCTACTGGTGATAGGCCTGATAATTAGTGAACAAAGGGTAAGTAAACCAAAATATGTTTATGTTAATCAAAGAAAGAAAACATCTGTTCTCTTAATTAAGTGGTGAGCAGTTAATGATCTTTTAAGATTTTTAGAGTGAAATTTGTTGGAGTACCTTTGGTTCACATTATAGAAACTGGACGTGTACAGTTTGTAAGGTGACATCTGCCCACTCTGTGTGAGCTAACTCTCCAGGGCCTGATCTCCATTGTCACCTGGTGTGTGACCCCTTTAGTTTCTTTGCCCTTTAGTTTCTTTGCCCTACTTCACCCCCTTCTTCTCTTTAACCAACCATACCACTGTCTGTGTCTGTGAGTATGTCTGTGGTTTGTGGTTTTTATTTATATGTTTTATAGAAGGGAAACGACAGAGTGTGCCATCTTGTCCACTTGATTATCAGTGTCCTCCTCTGTGAGGTCACCCTGGGATAGGAATCCCATGACAGACCAGTGTTTCATGGGTTTTTGCCCATGGAGAGAGATTTTCTGCATACTTCCTCCCCAGTTTTATTCTGAACAATATTAACACATTTTAATGAAGTTTCTAAATATTGATTTAAAATACTGGCCATCCCTGGCCGGGCAGCTCAGTTGGTAAGAGCATCTTTCTGATACTCCTCATGTTGCCAAGGTTGTCGATCGCATTTAGGAATCAAGCAGTGAGTGTGTCACTAAAGGGACAAGTCGCTGTTTCTCTGTCTCTGTCTATCTTTTCTCTTTAAAATCAATACATGTTTTAAAACAATAATAAAAATAAAATAAAATATTGGCCAGAGGAGAGAAATCTAACACTTGCATATGCGGTGTTCATGTTCCCTATCAAAGTTAACGATGAGGGCCACCTCCCTAAATTGCTCCCACTGGAGGATTTTCATGACCCTCTGTCCTCCACGAATGTTCTCAAGATGGTGTCATGTTGAAGAGGTCCACTTTCTGGTGGTGCCTCCCTATGGTGCTGAATGATCTGGAAACAGGCCATGGCTGTCCTCCTCTGCCCACAGGTCTTGGAGCTCCCCACATGCCCACAGGTGCAGGCTGAGAGAGGGACACGCACTACAGACCAAGGCATCTGGGCCACTGCATTGCATTCCTTAGGTGAGCACTACTGTTTGCCAAGGGGAAATGGCGAATGTACCACTTTACATGGATGTCGTAGTCTTCCTGTGGTGACATCACGCCCAGGTCATAATGGACAGCTCGGGATCCATGGCAACCTGGTGGCCATGGTCCATTGTTTATTCTTTGAATCCAAGGAAAGCCTGTGGGACGAATTACTGCTTATTCTGAGGGGTGATGAGAGCCCCTTCCCCTGAGTGTCTGCCCCTCCGAGGTGGGACTGACTGCTTTGGGCCTCAGAGGGATGAAGACACCGTGATGTCCAGATGAACCTCAGCCTGTGTATAGGGCCCCTGCCCCACCCAGGTCCCTGCAGAGCCAGGGTCCCTTGGACCTTTGGAATTGGACTTCTGTCTCTTCCACTCTCAGCACCGAGTGACCCACGAGGAACAGGTTTGCCAGCGTCTGAGCCCAGGCCCTGCTGTCTGTCTCTGACTCCAGGGTCCACAGCCCTGTGTCCGTCCTCCCCAGGTTTTCTCAGTCGTGACACCTCAGTGACAGAGGATCAGGGTTCTTAAATCCTTCACTTCTGCTGGCCAAAGATTTTGGAGGCTGAGTGAAGGCCTGGGGTGGTTTCACTCCCAGGGCTGCATTTTCATGAAAGAAACCTGTTTGCCAAATGTGACTGACCTTAAAATGCTGACTTGTTACTCAAAGCTGCTGTCATGATTTTTCTGTGACTAAAAGTCCTTGATTCCAAGTCCTGTTCGTCCACTCTGTGATCCACCTCCAGGTCCTCCTGAGGCTCCAAACAGACTCCCTGTCCACCAGTGACACTGGAGAACCATTGCATCTATGACAATACATGGCCCAGGTCACAGAGCAACCCACACAGCAGTCTGGACCTGAATGCAGTGACAGAGCCCTGCATTCTCCTGGTTCCAACTGTAACTGAGCAGAGTCTCAGGTCCCCACACACGTGGTGCAGAAAGTGGTCCTGGAAAATGTGCTGCGTCCGAGACACAGAGACAGCTGGGCGGTGGGATCCATGTTGGTTACGGGAGGGAGAAGATGGCTGAGTCACTGTTTGCCCTGAAGCTGTTTCCTGTCCTGCTCAATACACTGGACTGTAAATGATCCCTGAGGGAGAAGACCCCCAGTTTTAGTCGGATTTCCCACAAGTTTTCACTCTATGGGCATCAAGTGTGGAGCAGAGCAGTACCGTTCGTACTGCTGGGTGCTGGCAGCATCACCACATCTTTGTAACGTAGCAGTGGTCAGGGAGGCCTGTGCAGGGAAGAGGCAGCCAGGACTCTGCAGACAGTGACATGGGGCTGAGGGGTGGACATGTCCCTGAGGTGAGAGACTGAGGGTGCATTTCCCACCGTGACCGAGAGGAAACGGCCCTGGTGGACTTCGGATACGTGTGGAGGAGAAGACATTTCCAGGACAGTGGCCGCACACGGTTGTCAGGTGAGGTGGGAGTGTGCTCCCCAGCAGTCCACATTGTTCGGCAGCGGGAGGTGAGTGACCTGTGTGTGAAATGTGTGATCATTGACGGCCATTCTCCGAGTTTGTTTTTTTATTCATGTTTTGCTCAAGCAGAGGAAGAATAGATGAAGACGTGGTGGGAATCAGCACCCCTGAACCTTTCACATCCCTGATGGTGGCGCACACCTCTGCTCTTCCCCCCAGCTGTGTGAGCAGCTTCTGATGCACTGGTTGCCTGGGTGCAGGCAGTCCTCACGGCTTCTGTTCAGACTTTCCCACCCAGCACCTCACTGCCCAGTGATCCAGTATGGGGATCTCTCAGCTGCTATGTCTGTTTCAGTTGTACGTTCTAAAACGGGGAAATGATAGGATGGGGCCTGGATAGACTAGGCAGACCTCAGCCAGAACCCCATTGGTCAGCTGACCCTCAATGCCTTTTCTTTGACCTAGGGTCACAGTCACCTTTTGGGTCTCATGGGAGCAATGTCAGTCCTGAACCTGTCCCCCAGCATTATCAGTTCCGTGACACCCCACCAGGAAGCATTCCCACACACATTCCTCTTTCTCTGAGTTGGAAAACTCAGAAAGACCTCTGAAAATGTTGCACACTTCCTAGGTCCAGTCCATGTCCCTCACCTTTAAAGCCGGTAGGCACTTGAGTCTGGTCAACGTCGCACCTGGCTGCAGGGAGGCCATCTCTGTTCTTACTCTCAGTGTATTTTCTGCACATTTTGACAGTCTGTGACTAGTCCTGAATTATTCCAGTTTTCTCCTCGATGTGGTCACAACTCTCCCAACTGACCATTCCTCTTTCTTGTCTTCTGAGTTGGATCACTGAGAACTAAAACTCTTCTATTACTGAAACTTCCCAAGCTGAATCTGGGCCCTTGGGTGGAATCTTCAAGGAGATCAACACCCATGATTACAGACCACAGACCCCACACCTGCTGCTGTGGGGACCACACAGGGAGGCTAGAGCATCACTGTCTTCCTCACAGATGTGGGGTCTGCGCCCAGGAAATACAGTGGATCCTCACACTGTTCTCCCACCACCATCTGATGATGCCTCTCCCCGACATGTAGAGTCTTCTTGATTGTCTGACCTCTGGAATCATAAATTGCCTTTTTAACTGTTAATATTTTTATGTTTTTACTTTCATAGAAACTCTTCCTCATTTCACATATCTCCCAAATATCTGATGGATACACCATACAACACACTCTCCACTGCCAAGTTCAAAAGAGGTTTCACCAGATCCTTAGTAAACTAAGGTAACTAAACAAAAATAATCTTATTTTATTTTTTCAAAAAAAAGAATGTCTTTATTTTTTATTTTTGTGTGTTTCTTTTCCTTTTTATTGTATTTAGTGAGTGACACAAATTGACAGAATTCACTGGTTTCAGGTGCACAGTTGTACAGCACATCGTCAGTACACTGTACTGTGAGCTCACCACCCAAATCAGGTCTCCTTCCTTCACCATTTATCCCCCATGACCTCCTCCAGCACCCAGCACCAGATGAGGGGAACTGCCCGAAAGTCACCACACTGTCGTCCATGTACATGACATTGGTGAATAACATGACATGAATTTGAGGTGTGCAACTGCACGTATACAACACCTACACACTCTAATGTGAGCTCACCCCCAAAGTCTTATCTTGTTTGATTATGTTGAATTTGACCTCTGTTGTCTTTGTGATCCTCCACTCCCTGCCCCTCTGATCACCTCCATCCCATGTGTGTTTCTTGAGGGTGTTTTTGGTTATCTGTTTATTATCTGTGTGACTTTTGGTGTCATGTCCCACCCTGAGTGAAATGACAATGTGTCCCCCTGTCCACGTGATAACTGAAGTCTTCCCTTCCAAGACCGCACTGTCCCGGCATGACCTCTTTAAGTGCTCACTAAGGAGCCCTGTCCACCCATCTGCCCCCATATCTCAGTGCCCACATACTCAGTATCTCGTTCCCTCAGGTCCCTAATCACTGATACAGACTGCGGCCAGACTGTGAACCAGCCTAGGATAGTGCATCTAGTCATTATCCTTCTCAACTAAGTCAGTGATGAGGGGAACTGCCCGAAAATATGTCTTCTGTAGGGTGGTTTCCCTGACCCACTGTCCTTCATGCATGTCCCCAGATGGCCTGACCTGCAGCCGCTGTCCCATTTCTGACATTTGTCCACATCCTGTGAAAGTACCTAGGAACAAGACACGATTCTCTGTCCTCTGTGCACAGAGCACAGGGGACCCTTGAGGGCCCGAGGCTGAGGGACACACACTGCACAGCATGGGGTCTAAGGGTGTTGGGGCCACTGGTGACACAGCTGCTTCCTCCTGCAGGGTGTGCCCAGGTGGCATCCTGACGGGACCACAGTGAGTGGGTGCTGGGATTTTCCTGTGTGTGTCCTCTGTATGACTCTGTGGGTGACATCACACCAGGTCACAGTGGACAGCTCAGGTACCATGGTAACCTGGTTACCTGTGGTCAAACATTCCTCCTTTGAAACCAAGGAAACCCTTAGGGACAAATCACAGTCCATTTGGAGGGGCAATAGTAATACCTTCTCCTGAATCTTTGGTCTTTTTAGCTCATACTGCCTTGGACTTCAGAGGGGATGAGCCCACCTGAGATGCCCCGATGGACCACAGGCAGAGCCTGGAAGCCCTGCCTCCCCGCAGGTCCCTGTGGGCAGGCCTCTGTGCAGATCAGACCCCTGTGAATACAGACCCCTGCCCAGGTCTCCACAGCCCAGTGACCCCTGAGTGTCAGCTTCCCCAGCATCTGAGTCCAGTTTCTGCTCTTTTCTTTTTTTTTTTTTTAAATATTTTATTTATTTATTTTTTTTTTTAGAGAGGGAAGGGAGGGAGATAGAGAGAGAGAGAGAGAGAAACATCAATGTGCGGTTGCTGGGGGTTATGGCCTGCAACCCGGGAATGTACCCTGGCTGGGAATCGAACCTGGGACACTTTGGTTCCCAGCCCGCGCTCAATCCACTGAGCTATGCCAGCCAGGGCTTCAGTTTCTGCTCTTTTCTGAGACTCAGAGGTAAGGACATCTTGGAGGACTTGCAGACTGTGGTCTGTCCTCCACACTCTTTCTCAGTCATGACAGGAGGACACAGGATGGGGAATCCTAGATTCTAGTTTTCTGGGTGGAAATGAGTTCTGAGTAAAAGCTGGTAGTTGCTCCACTCACGTTGCTGCCATTCCAGACATGAAGCATATTTGCCAATTTTGACTCAGAAAATAAAGGCAAGTGTTTTTACTCAGAAAGCCAGCAGGTGTTTGTGTGGGCTGTCAAGAACTTGGCTGAAAATCCTGAGAATGTATCCTGGGATTGACCCCCAGGTCTTCCTCACGTTGCAAACAGAACCTCTGTCTACCAGTGGCACTTGTAGAATCATCATGTCTATGGCAACACATGGCCCAGGGCCCAGGACCCCTGGCACAGCAGGCTGCCCCGTCACAGAGCCCTCTGGGATTCTGGGCCCATCTCCAACTGAACAGCTTCTCAGTTCCCCCCACACCTGGGCTGGAGACCCTAGCGCAGCTGAGGGATGTGCTGCCTCCAGCATCAGAGGCTCCTCAGTGCTGGTCCTCTTCACCTTGTGTTGCAGGAGGGGCTGCATTCCACACATTACTACTTACCTTGTAGCTGTCCCCTGTCCTGCTCATCATCACTGGACTGTAAACATTTCACTGAGTGAGAAGCCCCCTGAATTTGAGTCAGATTTATTCTGAAATTCTGATCCTCAGAGTGTGTCAGGAAGCCCTAGCAACACTGTGCCCACTCACTGGTCCTGGCAGTGTCACCTCCTTCTCCTCCAGAATCTGTGGGAGGCACATGCTGTGGATGGAAAAGGCATTCAGTTCCTCTGCAGACTAGGAGGAGGCACAGGGCTGCAGGGGAACTGGCCCCAGGTTGGGACGGTGAAGGGGTGTACAGGCCTGCTGTCTCAATAAAAATAGCTCTGGTGATGATTGTTCCTCATGACTGGAAAGGCATTTGCAGATCAGGAGGTGCAGGAGGGTACCAGGGGATATGGATACCAGGAGATGCCTGACCTGATTGATGTCGCTCAACGAGGGTAACCACGTGGCTGCAGCAGCAATAGTTACTCATGTAGTTAAAGTTCACCTCCATTTACTGCCATATCCTTCATTTCTCCTACTTATTCTCCTTATTCTTCTTGTTCCCCTACTCCTTTTTCTTTGTTTTTCCCCCTCAAAATCTAATTAGAAGTGGAATGTCCATGTGTTGGGAATCGGCACTCCTGGGTGTTCTTAATCCTTGTGTGTAGAGCACAAAACTCTGTTGTCCAGCCAGGTGTGTGTCCAGCTTCTGAGTCACTAGTTTCCTGGGTGCAGACAGTTGTCATGGCTTCTGTTTAGACTTTTTCACCATATAATCCTCACTGCCCAATAAACAGTTGTGCAGAACCTTTTAGCTGCTACATCTGTTTCTCTTATGCATTCCAGATCAAGGGGACAGTGACAAGTTGGTCCCAACAACATTTGGACTCACGTCCAAATGGTCCTGATCTAAAATATCATTGGTCAGCTCCCCTAAAAGCTCCTCGTGTTAGTGCAGGGACATGGTGACACTCTGGATTCCTAGTCCAGTTCAGTTCACAACCAGGGTCCTGTGGTCTGTGGATTATCTGTTTCTCTGCTTTCTCTCCACTACACAGTGACCCTGGTGAGGGCTCTCATTTTCTTGGGGATGACAATGGGTGACAGTAGAAATGTTCTGTTTTCTGTTGGGGTTTTGTCCAGAGGATCAGGTCGTTCCTTGACTGAAGAATTCTAAAAATGTATCTTTCTCAGGACAGGGTTGGTAAAGGATAGACTGAGTGTCTTGAAGATTCCAGCTGCACCCCTGTTCACTTCCCCAGGAAAGTTTCTGCTCACACAGATCACGTAGGAATGTGGGGGTTTGCTGCCTTCACTTCCAGGATCCCCTGGATTGATTACCAAGCCCGCAGCTCAGTTCTGGTCAGACTTATTTCCTGGTGCTTTGATTTGCTGTCTCTATTGTGATCAGATCTACCGAGTGTTTAATGATAGGACAAGGCCTTTGGCCCCTGCTACCCCAGGACCCAATTTATCCCCAGATGATTATTTGTTTTCATTGAACTTGTTTTATTGAACTCATTGAACTTGTTGGGGTGACACTTGTTCACAAAATGATATAGGTTTTGGGTACATGGTTGTATGTTTGTACATTTTATTGTACCTTTAGTACCTTAATCTTCATTTTCAACACTTATCACCTCTATGTCCTCCTCCTCCACCCTCCTTTCCATTCCCCCAGCAGTCACCAAATGTTTCCTGTGTCTATGAATCTTTCACTTTTTTGCTCCATCTCCTACCCCTCAAACCCCACCATCCATCTAGCCCTCCACACACCTGTGAATCTCTCTCTACCTGTAACTTAGATTCTCTTATTGAGAGGCTCAGATTCCCATGCCAGGTGTGGCTTTGAGAGAGGAGAGAACACGGAGGCCTTCATATATGTTATGTTTTTATCTGAAATGTATTTCTCAGTGTGCTCGTGGAATGTATGCCATTGGAACACTCCCAGATTGTGAAACAGGATTTCAAAGATGAACCCACTCCTTCAGTCCTGTCCCCGGAAGGTCTTGAAATCTTACCTCCACATCAAAGGAACCAGCAGTAGCTATTCCATGTCACAGTCTCTGGGCCATCACTGAATGCTTTCTTGAGTCAACCGTCCCCTAAACATTCAGAGGCTTTTCTGTTGGCCCAGATATAGCTGCAGATATAAATGCAGAATCTGTAGCTCATGGGCCCAAATTTATAAATTCATGTAAACCAAATTCATCTTTCTTTGTAACATTATTGCCTATCATTCATTATTCACAGACATATTGCATATTTTTCTTTTTGTATATATTTCAAAATACATGTTGTCTTCTAGTGGAGCACACTCCCTCATTGTTCCTTCTCTGTCCCTCACCTGTAGGGCCCTGCAGGGACCTGAGTCAAAGCGGCAATGGCCACAGGAGACATAACTACCATTCTTATCTTTGTGTGTTTCCTCTTGCACATTTGTCCAGCCTGTGACAAGTCCTGAATTATTCTAGTTTGCTTCAGTGTCAGTCACATCTCTACAATGAATCCTTCCCAGATTTCCAACCTCTGGTTTGGAACCATTGAGAACTAACACAGATCTTTTCCTGAAGCTCTTCAGCTGAATCTGGGATCTTGGATATGATCACAGAGACCGTCCCAAGTGACTGTAAAGAGCAACCCCATGTCTGCAGCTCTGGGCCACTCAGAAACTCCTCAGCACGTCTCTGGGGTCACCGCAGACACAGGAATGAGAGAGCAGGAAGCCCATGGGCTGCCCCAGCAGGCCTCACTGCTGCCTGAAGTGATGCTGTGGCCCAGGACTTAGCCGTTTTCCTGAGTGGCTGTACTCTGGAAGCAGAAGTTGAGTTTTAATGCTTATTGTTTGATTTTTTTTATTTTCACAGACACTGTTCCTCATGGACTGTCCGATCTCGAGCGCCACACAGCACACCTTCTACTACCGAGTCTCAACCAATGATATGACTGATAATTAATGAACAAATGGTAAATTTGTTTTTCTCTTTTTACATTTCTGTTTTCAAAGAAAGAAAACATCTCTTCTCCTGATTCAGAGGTGACCAAGTAAAAGTTTATTAAGTTTTTTTAGAATGAAATTGGTTGGGGTACTTTGGGTTAATGTTATATAAACTCAGGTGCACAGTTTGTAATGTCCCATCTGCCCACTCTATGAGAGCTCACTCTCCAGGGTCTGATCTCGTCTGTCACCTGGTGTGTGACCCTTTAGTCTCTTCATCCTTCTTCACCCCCTTTTTCTCTGTAATCAACCATAGTACTGGCTGAGTCTGTGAGTACGTCTGTTGTTTGTTTTTGGTTTTATTTATACATTTTGTAGAAGTGAAAGTACAGAATGTGCCATCTTGTCCACTTGATTATCAGTGTCCTTCTCTGTGAGCTCGCACTGTGATAGGAATCACATGACTGACAGTTTCTCCTGGGATTTTCCCCATGGAGACAGAGATCTTCCCGTATACCTCTTTCTCATTTTTTTATTTCCAACAAAACTAACATGTTTCAGTGAAATTTGTAAATATTAATTTAAAATATGGGCCATCCCTGGATGGGAATCCCAGTTGGTTAGAGCATCTTCCAGATCTGCCACAGTTGTGAATTGATCCCCTGTCTGGGCACATGCAGGAATCACCCAGTGAATGTGTCACTGAGTGCAACAACATGTTGATGATTGTCTCTCGCTATCTCTCTCTGTCCTTTCTCTCTACAAATCAATACACTTTTAAAAACAGTAATAAAAATGAGCTAAAATATTGGCCAGAGAAGAGAAATCCTATACTTGCCTATCTGGTGATCATGTTCCCTATCAAAGTTAATGATGAGGGCCACCTCCCAAATTGTTGCCACTGGAAGTTTTTCATGACACTCTGTCCTCCACGAATGTCCCTAAGATGATCTGTCATGTTGCTGAGGACCACTTCCTGGTGGTGCCTCCCTACTGTGCTAAATGATCTGGAAACAAGGCCACGGCTCTCCCTCCTCCGCCCACAGGTCTGGGAGCTCTCCTCATGCCCGCAGGTGCAGGCTGAGAGAGAGACATACTACAGATCAAGTCATCTGGGACACGCCTTTATGCACTGTATTTTGCCATGTATTATACACACCCTTGTTTTGGCCAAAACATTCAGGAAGAAAATCTGTATTTTTAATGTTTTATTTCAATTTTCATTTACTTATATTTAGATACTTGCTTTTATGTTATATAAAGGATTTTGATCATTTGTTTATGAACATTTATGGTACAAGAAATTTTATGTGACAAATAATTACAAAACACAACAGATACAATGTATTTCAGTACTACCCATGTGTAATGTGCCTCCTTATTTTTCCCTCAAAAATTTGTGCAAAAAAAAGTGCACGTTATACATGGCAAAATGCAGTAAGTGATGTGTTTCCTAAGTGTTTGTCCAGGTGAAATGACATATGCACCAATTTTTTAAAATGACATTTTATTGATTGTGCTCTTACTAGTGTACTGATTTTCCCCCTTTGTCCCCCAACCCTCCCAACCTCCACTCCCTCAGGCAATCCTCTCACCATTGTTCATGTCCCTGAGTCATGTGTATAAGTTCTCTGACTGCTCAATTTCCTGTACTGTGCTTTACATCGCCATGGCTGTTCAGTAACTACATATTTGTGACTCTTAATCCCCTCACCTCTTCACCCATCACCCACAGCCCCCTTCCATCTGGCAGCCATCAAAACACTCCCCATAACCATGATTCTGTCTTTGCTCTTCTTGTTTGCTTAGTTGGATTTTTAGATTCAGTTGTTGATAGATATGTATTTATTGCCATTTTATTGTTCATAGTTTTGATCTTCTTTTTCTTAAATAAGTCCCTTTAACATTCCATAGAGTAATGGTTTGGAGATGATGAACTCCTTTAGTTTTTTCTTGTCTGGGAAGCTCTTCATCTGCCCTTCAATTCTAAATGATGTCTTTGCTGTCTTTGTAATGTTGGCTGTAGGTCCCTCCTTTTCATGAATAGTTCTTGCCAGTGCCTTCTAGCCTGCAAAGTCTCTTTCGAGAAATCAGCTGACAGTCTTATGGGACCTCCCCTGTTCCCATAAGGGAACTTCTTTTCCCTTGCTGCTGTTAAGATTCTCTCTGTACCTTTAAGCTTTGATATTTTAATTATAATGCGTCTTCAAGTGGGCCTCTTTGCATCCATCTTGTTTGGAACTCTGTTATTCCTGCACTTGCATGTCTATTTCTTTCACCAAAGTAGGGAGGTTTTCTTTATTTATTTATTCAAATAGATTTCCAATGTCTTCCTCTTTCTCCTCTCCTTCTGGCATCCCTATGGTGTGAATGTTGGACTTCTTGAAGTTTTCCCAGAAGCTACTTATACTGTCCTCATTTTTTAGATTCTTTTTCTTGTTTTTATTCTGATTGGTGGGGTTTTTGTTCCTCATGTTGCAAATCATTGATTTGATTCTCATTCTTATCTAAATTACAGGTAGTATCCCTGTAATTTGTGATTTCAGTTAGTGTATCCTTCATTTCTGACTGGCTCTTTTTTATGCCGTTGAGGTCCTCACCAAGTTCCTTGAGCATCCTTATCACCAGTGTTTTGAACTCTGCAGCTGATAGATTGCTTGTCTGCATATTGTTTAGCTCTTTTTCTAGAGTTTTGTTCGGTTCTTCCATTTGGGCCAAGTTTCTTTGTCTTCTTGTTCTGGTGGCCTCTCTGTATTTGTTTCTACATATTAGGTAGAACTGCTTTGATTCTGTGTCTTGGTAGTGTGGTCTAATGTAGTAGGAGTCCTGTGGAGTCCAGTGGCATAGCCTCCCCTGTCACCCAAGCTGAATACTTGAGTTTCACTCTTTGTGTGGGCTGCGTACACCTTCCTATTGTAGTTGAGACTTGGTTGCTGTTGGCATGTCAATGGGATGGATTTACCCAGGCCTGTCAGCTGCAAGGACCTGCTGTGAGCACTGACCACCAACCTCTGCCCTCTGTGGAGAATCATCAGTGCAGGGGCAGGTGGTGGTGCTGGGACTTGGCCTGTAGCTGTCCACTGGCTGTGCACATCCAGAAGTTTCCTGGGTTTTGTAGGCCAAGGTCTGCCCACCCTGATTTTATCCAGAATACCCTGTCTGAGCTATACAGCAATCTGAGATTGCTACTGTTGTGCTGGACTTGGAGATTCTCAGGGGAAGCAAGCTGTGAATCTAGGCTGGCTGCTGCTGGTGCCTGGTCTGGGGCTTGCTGAGTTCAGATGCTGGTTCTCTGATAGGATTTAGGAAGTTGTGAAGCCTGTGCCAGGCCAGCCATTCTTGTGGAAGATCATCTTGGGTGGGCCCATGACTTGGGTGGGGCAGAGTCTCTGGGGATCTCCAAGGTGGGTCAAACAGAGTTGCCAAGTTGATGGAATCTCACATATGGCACCAGCTTTCCAGCTCTATTAGGGGAGGGGTTAGAAAAGGGGCAATGACCTCTGCTCGCCTTGATTCCAGACACTTGAGTTTCTCCCCGTATAGCACTGGTGCCTTTCCAGGTGCTGCCCTGGTGCTGGAGCTCAGAGGGAGTGAATCTGAGTAGGTGAGTCCATGTGTGGGTTCTTTCAGAGCAACAGCCTGGGTCTCCAGAAGTTTCTTTCACTGACTCATTCCAACTTGTTTTTGTGGCCAGAAGTTGAGGGGACTTATGTCCTGGAACTGGAACCGTGGGCTGTGTGTTCTGTGTTGGGACTTAGATTCCTCGCTCCCGAGATCTCTCTCCTGATTTTATCCACTACTCAGGGATATGGGACCAGCCTTACTATGTCTGTACCACTGCTACAAGTCTGGGTATATGCAGTTTCTTTAACTCCATATTTGTTCGACATCATTTCAATTCAATATCTGATGGTTCAGAGTGATGGTTACTCAATATTTTATTTGTAATTTTGATGCCCTTGTGTGAAGAGGTGGCCCATGTCTAACCAAGAGCTGCCATGGTTACCAGAAGTCCAATGAGTACCTCTTTAAATGAATGGCGTAATGTTCCTTTGTGTGACATCATACCTATGTCATAATGGACAGCTCATCATCCATGGTAACCTGGTGACCTGTGGTTAAACATTCTTTCTTTGAAACCATGGAAAGCCTTTGGGATAAATCACACTCCATTTTGAGGGGCAATGACAGTGCCTTTCCCTGAATTTTTTATCTTTTCACCTACGACTTTTTTGGCTTTCAGAGGGGTTGCACCTGTGATGCAAGATGCCCCTCAGGAAGAGCCTGGAATCCCAGCTTCCCTGCAGGTCCCTGTGGGCTGTAACCTGTGAAGATGGGACACTGTGAATACAACTTCCTGTCCAGGTCTTCACAGCCCAGTGACCCATGAGTATCAGCTTCCCCAGCATCTGGGTCCTGTTTCACCTCTTTCTGGGAGACTCAGAGGTAAGGACACCTCAGAGGGTTTGCAGCCCTGTAGTCCGATGTCCACATACTTTCTCTGTCATTACACGAGGGAAAGAGGATGGGGACCCTTAAATTCTAGTTTTGTGGCTGTAGAAGATTTCAGAGGGTGAGGAAGGGCCCATTTTTCTCCATTTACATTCCTGCCTTTCCACACATGAAGTATATTTGCCAATGTTGACTCAAAAAAACGCCAAGCCTTTTTATTGAAGAGGACAGCAGTTATTTGTGTGTGACATGGAAACATTGGCTGAGAATTTTGAGAATCTACCCCAGAATTCAGCCCCGGGTCTTCCTCAGACTGCAAGCAGAGTCTCTGTCCACCAGTGACACTTGTATGACCATCAAGTCTGCAGCAACACATGGCCAACGTCACTGGGCTGCTGGCACAGCAGGCTGCCCCTGTCACAAATCACAGTGGGGACAGTTGTCCTGGCTTCTGTTTAGACTTTCCCACTGTATAAGCTGACTTCTCAGTAAACCAGTGTGGCGTCTATCAGCTTGTGCATCTGTTTCCCTTATGCTTTCTAGAATGATGAGAGAATGATGATTCTTCAATCTTCTTCTCTAAAATATATTTCTCAATGTGATGGTGGAATGTATGCCATGTGTACACTCCTAGATTGCAAAACAGGACATAAAAGTCAAACCCTCTCCATCATTCCTGTCCTTTCAACCTCTTGGATTCCCACCTCCACATCAAAGGAAGGAGCAGTAGCTTGTCCATGTCACGCTTTCTGCACTGTCACTGAGTGCATTCTTGAGTGTGTTTACCAACTGGACTCAAAAGATAAGGTCACCTGTTTTTACTCAAGAGGACAATAATTTATATGTGATATCGACATCTGGCTGAACATCCTGAGTATCTACACTGGGGTTGAGCTCCAGGTTTTTGTCAGATGGCAAACAGAACCTCTATCCACCAGTGACACTTGTAGGACCATCAAGTCAACAGCAACACAAGGCCCTGGTCGCTGAGCAGGTGGCACAGCAGGCTGCCCCTGTCACAGAGCCCTCTGTGTTTCTGGACCCGTCTCCAACTGACATGTGCTCCCACCACACCTGGTCTGGAGACCCTGATGCAGCTGAGCAATGTGCTGCCTCCAGCAACAGAGGCCCCCTGGGCAATGGGTCGCTTCCTCTTCTGTTACAGGAGGGGCTGCATTCCACAGATTACTACTTACCTTGTAGCTGTTCCCTGTCCTGCTCAGTATCACTGGACTGTAAATATTTCACTGAGTGAGAAGTCCCCTGAAGTTGAGTCACATTCATTCTGAACTTCTGACCCTCACAGTCTGTCAGCAAGTCCTAGCAGCACTGTGCCCACTCACTAGTCCAGGAGGGTCACATCTTCCTTCTCCTAGAAGAGTGGGCAGGATGTGCTTGGATGGAAAAGGCAGCAGTAAATGGGATGCACCCCAAAGTGGAACAGGGAAGGGATGTGGAGGTCTGCCATCTGAGTGACAACCTCTTAGTGACCTTTGGTTCACATGACTGGAAGGGCATTTGCATATTACTAGGTGCATGAGGGTACCAGGGGATGCAGGTGCCAGGAGATGCCTGAACTTAGGTTGTTGAACCACAGTGACCAGGTGGCTGCGTCAGCAGTTGAATCACATGCACTTGAAGTTTGCCTGAATTTGCTGTCATTTTCTAAGTTTCTTCCCCTGTTCTGTCTTCTCATTCTTTCTTTCATCTGCTTCTACTCCTCCTCCTTTTATTTTCCCCATGTCTAACTGGAAGTGGAATGTTGATGTGGTGGGAATCAGTACTCCTGCATCTTCTAAATCCTTGTGTGTAGAGAACAAACCGCTGGCCTCCAACCAGGTGTGAGTATAGCTTCTGAGTCACTACTTTCCTGAATACAGACACTTGTCATGGCTTCTGATTAGAATTTCCCACCATATAACCCTCACTGCCCAGTGAACAAGTATGGAGAATCTTTCAACTGCTACATCTATTTCCCTTATGCATTCTAAGTTGAGGGGACAATGACAAAATGGGTCAGACAACACTTGGACTGACACCCCAATGGTCCTGATCTAAAATTCCATTGGTCAGCTCCCCTAAAAGCTCCTAGTGTTAGTGCAGAGTCACAATGACACTCTGGATTCCTAATCCAAGTTCCTTTCAGAACCAGGGTCCTGTCGTCTGTGGATTATCTGTTTCTCTGCTTTCTCTGCAATACACAGTGACCGTGGTGAAGGCTCTCATTTTCCTGAGGATGAAGGAGAGTTGACAGTGGAAATGTTTTTTTGTCTTTGGGGTTTTATCTAGAGGATCAGGTCATTCCTTGACTGAAGAATTCTAAAAATGTGTCTGTCTAAGGACAGAGTTGGTAAAGGACACACTGAGTGTCTTTGTGATTCCACTTACACCCCTGTTCACTTCACTCAGCATGTTTCTCCTTGTACAGATCAGGCAGGAATGCGGTGGGCTTGCTTTCTTCATGTCTAGGTACCCCTGGTTTAATTACCAAGCCCAAGGCTCAGTTCCTGTCAGACTCATTTCCTGGTGCTTTGATTTGCTGTCTCTATGGTGATCATTTCTACTGAGTGTTTAGTGACAGAATACAAGGCCTTTTTGCCCCTGGGTTACCCTGGGACCCATATCCCCAGATGATTATTTGCTTTTTATTGAGCTTATTGGGGAGACACTAGTTAACAAAAGGACACCATTTTTCAGTGCACAGTTATTCATTCGTACATTTTATTGTCCATTTACAACTTTAAGTCTTCATTTTCATCACTTAACAACCCTATGCCCTCCTCCTGCACCCTCGTTACCATTCCCCCATCAGTCACCAAAATGTCTCTGTGTATATGGACCTTTCTCTTTTTCTTGCTCAATGTCCTACCCCTCTACCCCATGCCATCCATCAAGGCCTTCCCCACAGCTGTGAACCTGCTCTCTCCCTGTCACATTAGACTTGATTATTGAGAGGCTTCACTTTCTCATGCCAGGCGTGGCCTTGAGAGAAGAGTGAACATGGAGGCCCTCAAATATTTTATGTTTTTCTCTAAAATGTATTTATCAATGTACTGGTTGAATGTATGCCATGTGTACACTCCCACATTAAAGAACAGGACTTAAAAGAAAAACCCACTCCATCATTCCTGTCCCCCTAAACTCCTGAATTCCTACCTCCACATCAAAGGAAGGAGCTGTTCATTTCCATGGACAATTTCTGGGCTGTCACTGAATGGTTTATTGAGCCAACCACCCCTTAAACGTTCACAGTCTTTTCTGCTGGTGGAGATATAAATGTAGAATCTCCACCTGGGGAGTCTGAATTAATAAATTCATTGAAACCAAATTTATGTTTCTTTTTAACATTATTATACACATTTTCTATTCAAAGACATATTCCATATTTCTCTTTGTATGTATTTCAAAATGCAGGTCGTCTTCTAGTGGAGCACACTTCCTCATGGCTCCCTGTCTGTCCCTCACATTTAGGGCCCTGCAGGCACATGATCCAAGGTTGCAGTGGCCACAGGAGAACTCACTTCCGTTCTTATCTTGCACATTTTCCAGTGTGTAACAAGTCCTGAATTATTCTAGTTTGCTTCAGTATCAGTCACATCTCTACAATAACCTATTCCCAGTTTTCAAACCTCTGGTTTGGAACCATTGAGAAGTAACACAACTCTTTTCTTGAAGCTCTTCAAGCTGAATTGGGGTCTTGGATATAATGATGGAGACCATCCCAAGTGACTGTAAAGAACATGACCAGCCCTTGCTGGTGTAGATCAGTGGACTGAGCACAGGCCTGCAATCCAAAGGGTCACAGGCTCAATTCCCAGTCAGGGCACATGCCTTGGTTGCACCCCAGGCTCCTAGCAGGCAGTGTATGAGAGGCAACCATACATTTATGTTTCTCTCCCTCCCTCTTCTTTTCTTCCCCCACTCTAAAAATAAATAAATAAACTCTTAAAAAAAAAGAACATGTCCACATTCACATTTTCAGAATACTCAGAAAGTCCTCAGCACCTGTCTACCATCACCGCAGACACTGGAACTGGAGACCAGGAAGCCCCAGCAGGCCTCACCCCTGTTTCGAGTGATGCTGTGGCCCAGGACTTAGATGTTGTCCTGATTGGCTGGACTCTGAAGCAGAAATGGGTTCTTACACTTATTCACTGAATTTCTTTTATTTTCACAGACACCGTTGCTCCTGATGTGTCTGATGGCTGACACCATACAGCACAGCTTCTACTACTGAGTCTAAACCAACGATATGCCTGATCCTTAGTGAACAAAAGGTAAGTGAACAAAAATATATTTCTGTTATTCAAAGAAGCAAAACATCTGTCCTATTCCTGATTCACAGGTGACCAACTAAGGGTCTTTTCAGTTTTTTTTAGAGTGGAATGTGTTGGAATACCATTGGTTAACATTATATAAACTGGAGTTGTACAGGTTTTAGTGTGTCATCTGCCCACTCTGAGTGAGCTCACTCTCCAGGGTCTGATCTCATCTGTCACCTGGGGTTTGACTCCTTTAATACATTCATCCTTCTTCACCCCTTTTTCTTTGTAATCAACCATAGTACTGTTTGTGTCTGTGAGCCTCTCTGTTGTTTGTTTGTGGCTTTTATTTATAAAGTTAAAGAAGTGAAAGGACAGAAAGTGTCATCTTGTCCACTTGATTATCAGTGTCCTCCTCTGTGAGGTCACCCTGTGATACAAATCATATGACAGACAAGTGTCTCCTGGGTTTTTGTCCATGGTGGCAGAGATCTTTCTGCATACCAGTTCTGCAAGTTTTTTGTCAACAAAATTAACATGTTTTTTTATTATTTTGTTTTTATTTTTATTTATTGATTTGTTTTAGTTTTTATTTTTTATTTCAATTATTCAAGTACTGTTTTCTGCCCTTACCCCCATCCCAGCCCAACCCCGCAACCCTGCCCACCTCCTTCCCATATGTACCCCATCCCTTGTTATTGTCCATGTGTCCTTTATAATAGTTTCTTCAAACCCTTCCACACTTCCCCTGAAATTCCCTTCCCTCTCCCCTCTGGTCCCTGTCAGCCTATTCTCAATGTCAGTGTCTTTCGTTATATTTTGCTTGTTTCATTGTTTTGTTGATTAGATTCCTGTTAAGGTGAGATCATGTGGCATTTGTCTTTCACTGCCTGGCTTATTTCACTTAGCATAATGCTTTCCAGTTCTATCCATGCTGGTGCCAAGGGTAGGAACTCCTTCTTTCTTTCTGCTGCATAGAATTCCATTGTGTAAATGTGCCCTAGTTTTTTGGTCCATTCATTGAGTGATGGGCACTTGGATTGCTTCCAGCACTTGGCCATTGGAAATTGTGCTGCTATGAACATTGGGGTGCATAGGTTCTTTTGGATTGGTGTTTGAGGGTTGTTAGGGTATAATCCTAGCAGTGGAATTGCTGGGTCAAAAGGCAGTTTCATGTTGTTTTCTGAGAAACTTCCATACTGTTTTCCATAGTAGTTGTACTAGTCTGCAGTTCCACCAACAGTGCATTAGGGATCACTTTTCTCCACAACCTCTCCAACCCTTGTTGTTTGTTGCTGTGTTTATAATGGCCATTGTCATCAGTGTGAAGTGGTATCTCATTGTGGTTTTTATTTGCATCTCTCTGATAGCTAGCAATACTGAGCATCTTTTCATGTGTCTCTGGATCCTCTCTATGCCCCCCTTGGAGAAGGGTCTGTTCAAGTCCTTTGTCCATTTTTTAATTGGGTTGCTTGTCTTCTTAAGGGTGGAGTCCTGTGAGTTCTTTACATATATTGGAGATGAAACCCTTGTCTGCGGTATCATTGCAAATGTGTTTTTCCATATGGTTGATTCTCTTTTCATTTTAATACTGTTTTCTTTAGTTGTGCAGAAGCTTTTTATTTTGATGAGATCCCATTTGTTTATTCTTTCCTTTATGTCCCTTGCTCTAGGGGACATATTGGTGAAAATACTGCTGTGTGAAATATCTGAGATGTTGCTGCCTATGTTCTCTAGGACTTGAATGGTGTCACGATTTACATTTAAATCTTTTATCCATTGACCCATTGACTTTTGCGTATGGTGTAAGTTGGTGCTTGAGCTTCATTTTTTTTTTTTTTTTTTGGCATGTAGCTGTCCATCGCTCCCAACACCATTTGTTGAGGAGGCTATTTTTACTCCATTTTATGTTGCTGCCCCCTTTGTCAAATATTAATTGACTGTAGAGACTTGGGTTTATTTCTGGGCTCTTATTGTGTTCTATTGGTCTTTGTGTCTGTTTTTATGCCAGAACCAGGGTGTTTTGATTACAGTGGCCGTGTTATACAGTTTGGTGTCAGGTTTTGTGAGCCCTAGTACTTTGCTCTTCTTTTTCAAAATTGTAGCAGCTATCAGGGTCGTTTATGGTTCCATATAAGTTTTTTTGACACTTTTTTTTAATTTTAATCATTGTTCAAATACAGTTTTCTCCTTTTTACTCCCAATGCAATCCGCCCTCTCACCCCTCCCCACTTCCCTCCCATTACCACCCTCCCCTTAGTTTATGACCATGTGTCCTTTAAGTTTGTTCCTGTGCCATATAAGTTTTTGAAGTGTTTGTTCTATGTCTATGAAATATGCCATTGGTACTTTAATAGGTATTGCATTGAATGTCTAAATTGTTTTGGGTAGTATGGACATTTTGATGATGTTAATTCTTCTGATCCATGAACATGGTATATGTTCCATTTTTGTGTGTCTTCCTTGATTTTTTCTTCAGTGTTGTGTAGTTTTCTCAGGACAGGCCTTTTACCTCCTTGGTTAGGTTTACTCCTAGGTACTTTATTTTTCTTGTTGCTATATCAAATGCGATTTTTTTTCTTGATTTCTGCTTCTGATGTTGTATTTTTGGTATACAAAAATACATGTGATTTCTGGATATTGAGTTTGTATCCCCCTGTTTTGCCGAATTCATTTGTTAAGTTGAGCAATTTTTTGGTGGAGTCTGTAGGATTTTCTATATACACTATCATGTCATCTGCAAACAATGACAGTTTTGTTTCCTCCTTTCCGGTCTGGATGCCTTTTATTTCCTTTTGTTGTCTGATCGCTGTGGCTAAAACTTCCAATGCTATGTTGAGTAGAACTGGTGACAGTGGACAACCTTGTCTCGTTCCTGATCTTAGTGGAAAAGATTTTAGTTTTTGCCCATTGAGTATGATGTTGGCTATAGGTCTCTCATATATGGCCTTAATATGTTGAGGAATGCTCCCTCTACTCTCACTTTGCTGAGTGTTTTGATCATAAATAAGTGCTGTAGCTTATCAAATGCTTTTCCCCATCTAGTGATATGATCATGTGATTTTTGTCTTTGTTTCTGTTTATGTGATGTATTACATTTATTGATTTGCAAATATTGTGCCATCCCTGATGAATCCCACTTGCTCATGGTATATGATTTTTTAATGTATTTTTGGATGCAGTTTGGTAATATTTTGTTGAAGGATTTTAACGTCCATGTTCGTCAGTAATAGTGGCCTGAAGTTTTCTTTCTTTGTTGTGTATTTATCTGGTTTTGGGATTAGGATGATGCTGGCTTCATAAAAAGAGTTTGGGAGTCTTCCATCATTTTGGATGTTTTTGAAATAGTCTGTGAAGGATAGGAGTTAGCTCTTCTTTAAATGCTTTGTAGAATTCTCCGGTGAAACCATCTGGTCCAGGACTTTTGTGTATCGGGATTTTTTTGATTACTGCTTCAATTTCATCAGCTGTTATTGGTCTTTTCAGGCTTTCTATTTCTTTTTCATTGAATTTTGGAAGATTATATTGTTTTGTTTCCTCTTTCACCCAGGTTTTCAAATTTCTTGGCATACAGTTCTTCACAGTAGTTTCTTACAGTCCTTTGAATTTCTGTGTATCAGTTGTAATCTCTCCTCTTTCATTTCTGATTGTGTTTATTTGGGCCCTCACTCTATTTTTCTTGATGAGCCTGCTTAAAAGCTTGTTGATTTTGTTTACCTTTCAAAGGGCCAGCTCCTCGATTCATTGATCCTTAGGATTGTGCTTTCAGTCTCCATGTCATTTAATTCTGCTCTGATGTTGGTTAGTTGCTCTGGGCTGTCTTTGTTGTAGTTCGTCTAGTTATTGTAGGCATAGGGTTAGGTTGTTTCTATTTTCTTTAAGTAGGCCTATGAACTTCCCTCCAGGGACTGCCTTTGCTGTGTCCCATAAGTTTTGGGTTATTGTAAGTTCATTTTAATTTGTTTTCAGAAACTTTTTGATTTCTTCCCTAATTTCATTCATGACCTGGGGGTCCTCCGCCTTCAGCCCCCCACCCTGCTGTGCCCCCCGTCCACCACAGCTGAGAATAAGTCTACCAAGACATGATCTGCTTGGAGAGGAAAGGTGGTCCATCTCTCAGAAGAGAAGGTCCAAGAGCCTTTTCCTCAATGGGCTTTTGTTGGGTTCATTTACACAAGAATACTGGTAAAGATTATTAATCATTTTCAGGCAGTAAGGATCCAAAAATAGATAACAAAGCGCTCCGAGGGCCTATTCTGAGACAGGGTCAGATAGCCAAAGATTTATAAAACATTTAGGAATGGATTCACTTCTTGCTTGGACCCTTATTTAATTGAGAGCATTCTAAACAAAGGTTTCACAGGATTTTACATATTCTTTCTTAGGCCTGATTGCCCGGGGGAACCCACCCTTTCCAGCACTGGGGTGCACCACCCTCTGTCATTGTTTGAAGCTTAAGGTCAGGCAGGGAAAGTAAGGCAGCCAAGAGATTTGGAGACTTCTTGCAGACAGAATGAGGACTCAAGCTTTGTCAAAGCTGAGGGGCAAGGGTCCATCACCCCCTTTTGCTGTAGCCCCCCAAGTCCTTCCCTGGAGCCTCCACATGATCATGCCTGCCTTAGGTCGTTCCCCCCACCGTGGGGAATCTTACTGTCATTGGCTAACCAACTGAGCATTGGGGCTAGTTATGGATGGAGTAAAAGGAGCAGAAGTGGTGCTCCTGCCAGGGAGGTAAGCTTTGTCTCCTTAGTGGCTTCTGGTCTGAAGGTCACATACTCAGCCTTAGCCATGGTGCGTTACAGCTTGTGAATCCAGGCAAGGCCATTCCCAACCTTGACCCATTCATTGTTTAATAGCGTGGTATTCAATCTCCATGATTTTGAGTGTTTTGGGTTTTTTTCTTCAGGGTTCATTTCTAGGTTGTGTCCTTGTGGTTGGAGAAAATGGTTGATATGATTTCAATTTTCTTGAATTTGTCGAGGCTTGTTTTGTGTTCTATCATGTGGTCTGTCTTTGAAAATGTTCCATGTGCATTTGAAAAGAATATGTATTTGGCATCTTTGGGATGAAAGGCTCTCTCTCTCTCTCTCTCTCTCTCTCTATATATATATATATATCAGTTAAGTCAATTTCATTTAGGGCATTGTTCAGTGCCACAGTATCTTTGTTGATATTTTGTTTGAAAGATCTGTCATCGTTTACAGTGGGGTGTTAAAATCCCCTACTATAATTCTGTTGCTGTCGATATCTTTCTTGAACTCATTTAAGATTTTCTTTATGTATTTGGGTGCTCCTGTGTTGGGTGCATATGTATTTATAGTGTTTATGTCTTCCTGGTGGATTCTTCCCTTGAGTATTATGAAGTGACCTTCTGGGACTCTCTTTATGGCCCTTTTTGTGAAGTCTATTTTGTCTGATATAAGTATTGTTATGCTGGCTTTTTTTTTCCTGTCCATTCGCTTGGAAAATTTGTTTCCAGCCCTTCACTTTCAGTCTGTGTAGATATTTTGTCCTGAGGTGGGTCTCTTGTAGGCAGCATAAGTGTGGGTCATGCTTTCTTATCCATTCAGCTAATTCTGTGTCTTTTGATTGGAGCATTCAATCCATTTACATTTAAGGTTACTATTGATGGGTACTTATTCATTGCAATTTTGCACCTGTGTTCCCCTGTCTCTCTCTCTCTTTTGCTTCCTTTCCTTAAAGCAGTCCCTTTAGCATCTCTTGCTGAGCTGGTTTGGTGGAGGTGTATTCTTTTAGACTTCTTTTGTCTGGGAAGCTTCTTCTTTGGCCTTTGGTCTTGATTGAGAGCCTTACTGGGTAAAGTAGCCTTGGTTGCAGGTCTCTGGTTCTAATTACTTGGAATATTTCTTGCCATTTTGTTCTGGCTCTGGCTTGGAGCATTTCCATTGAGAAATCAGCTGCTAAGTTTATCGAGGTCCCCTTGTATGTTGCTTCCTGTTTCTCCCTTGCAGCCTTTAAGATTCTGTCTTTGTCTCGGAATTTTGCCATTTTAATTATGATGTGTCCTGAAGTGGGCCTCTTAGGGTTCCTCTTGACTGGGACTCTCTGTGTTTCCTGGATTTGTGTGACTTTTTCTCTCATCAAATTAGGGAAGTTTTCCATCATTAGTTTTTCAAACAGGTTTTCTATCTCTTGCTCTTCTTCTTCTCCTTCTGGTATCCCTACTATATTGATAATACCACATTTCATATTGTCCTACATTTTCCTTAATCCCTTTTCATTCTTTCTGAGCCTCTTTTCCTTTTAAAATCACATGTTTTAATGGAGTTTCTAAATATTGATTTAAAATGGCAAGCCCAGGGATGGTAGCTCAGATACTGAGAGCACCTTCCCAATAGGCCAAGGTTGCGTATTAATTCCCTTGCCAGGGGACATGCAGGAATCAACTAATTGAATGTGTCACTAAATGGAACAACAAGTTGATGTGTGTCTGTCTTTCTGTCTCTGCCTGTCCTGTCTCTCTGTCTAAAAATCAAGACATACTTTAAAATAATAGTAAATATGAAGTAAAATATTGGCCAGAAGAGAGAAATCACGCACTTGTGTATCTGGTCCGTTATGCTCCCTGTGAAAGTTACTGGTGAGGGGCACTTGTTCCCATGGGAGGTACTTCTTGACCCCTGTCCTTCACGAATGTCCCATAGCTGTCCTGTCACTTCGGAGCCATCCATTTCCTGGTGGTGCCTCCCAATTTTGCTAAATGATCTGGAAACCAGGCCATGGTTTTCCCTCCTCTACCCAAGGTATCAGAGCTCTCAATGTGCCCACAGGTGCAGGCTGATGGAAAGACACACTAAAGACCAAGGCATCTGGGCCACTTCATTGAATACTTTGCCTGTGCCTAAGTGTTAGTCCAGGTGCAATGGCATATGTACCACTTTAATGGATGTCGTAGTCTTCCTGTGCATGACATCACACCCAGGTCATAATGTGCTTAGATTCCATGGTAACCTAGTGTCGCTTGGTTAAACATTCTTCCTCTGAAACCAAGAAAAGCCTTTGGGGTAAGTCACAGTCCAGTTTGAGGGCCAATGGCAGTCCCTTTCCCTGAATTATTGCTCTTTTTGTCTACAACAGCTTTGGACCTCAGAGGGAATGAACTGACCTGTGATGCCACCCATGGACCTCAGCCAGACCCTGGAAGCTCCACCTTCCCGAAAGACCCTGTGGCCAGGAGCCTTTGGAGAAGAGATCCTGCAGATGCAGATGCTGCCCAGATCTCCACAGCCCAGTGACCCATCAGTATCAGCTTCCCCAGTGTCTGGGTCCTGTTTTTGCTCTTTCTCTGAGACTCGGAGGTAAGGACGTCTCCGAGGGCTTGCAGCCCTGCATTCTGCCCTCCACACTCTTTTTTAGTAATGACACAAGGGACAGAGGATTCACGCACTTGGATCTTTTTATCTGGATCGAAATTATTTCTGCGTAAAAGGTGGTGGTTAAACCACTTAATTAATTCCTTTTTAGAGATGAAATGTATTTGCCAATTTTGACTCAAAAATAAGGCCAATGGTTTTTCCTCAAAAGGACAGCACTTATTTGTGTGTGATATGAAGACCTTGGCTATAAACACTGAGCATCTGCCCTGGCTAAGTCTCTAAACAGAAACTCTATCCACCAGTGACACTTGTAGGACCATCAAGTCTACAGAAACTATAGAAACATGTGTCCCAGGTCACAGGGCAGGTGGCACAGAAGGCTGGCACTGTCACAGAGATCTGGGCTTCTGGGCTCGACTCCAACAGAGCGTCTTCTCAGCTCCCCCCACACCTGGGCTGGAGACCCTGGCACAGCTGAGGAATGTGCTGCCTCCAGCATCAGGGGCCCCTGTGTTGGGCCTATTTATCTTGTGTTGCAGGAGGAGCCACATTCCACACATTACCTTGCACCTTTTACCTGTCCTGCTCAGTATCACTGGACTGCAAATATTTCACTGTGTGAGAATGCCCTGAATTTGGTCAGATTCATTCTGAAGTTCTTACCCTAATAGTCTGTCAGATAGTCCTAGCAGCACTGTGCCCACTCATTGGTGCAGACAGGGTCATGTCCTCTGGTTCATGCTGTGCATGGAAGAGGCAGTAGGGCCAGTGCAGACTAAGTGGGAACACGGGGCTGCAGAGGGGTCGTGCCCCAAGGTGGGACAGTGAAGGGATATGCTGTGCTGCTGGCTCAGTAAAAATAACTGTGTTGACCTTTGGTCCATATGACTGGAAAGGCATTTGCCAGATCATATGGATCATTGTAGGTTCCAGGAGATTAGGGTACCAGTGGATGCCTGAACTGAGGGTACACATCCAGGTTAACCACATGGGTACCACAGCAGTGAGACTCACGTGTAGTTACAGTTTTCCTTAATTTACTGTTGTTTTCTAAGTTTCTTCTTCTTTTTCTCCTTATTCTTCCTCTTCCTCTACTTTTCCTCCTCCTTCTTCTTCCCTTTTTTTGCACCAATCTACTTAGAAGTGGAATGTTGATGTGGTGGGAATGAGCATTCCTGTATCTTCTAAATCCTTGTGTGTAGAGTACACACCTCTGCCGTCCACCCAGGTGTGTGTCCAGCTTCTACCTCATTAGTTTCCTGAATACAGACAGTTGTCCTGGCTTCTGTTTAGACTTTCCCACCATAGAACCCTCACTGCCCAGTACACAAGTGTAGAGAATCTTTCAGCTGCTACGTCTGTTTCTCTTGTGCACTCTAGATCAAGGGGACAATGAGAAGTTGCTTGTGATGACATTTGGACCCACTTCAATATGGTCCTGATCTAAAATTCCATTGTTCAGCTTCTGTAAGAGCTCATAGTGTTAGTTCAGGGTCACGGTGACACTCTGGATTTCTAGTCCAAGTGCAGTTCATAACCAGGGTCCTGTAGGATCTGGATTATCTGTTTCTCTGCTTTCTCTCCCATACACAGTTACCCTTGTGAAGGCTCTCATTTTCTTGCCTATGGAGTAAAGCATGAATGAAGGTTGATGGTAGAAATGTTCTGTTGTCTGTTAGGGATTTGTCCATAGGATCTGGTCTTTCCTTCACTGGAGAATTCCACAAATGTAACTGTTTCAGAACAGGGTATTGGTGAAGGTACAGACTGAGTGTCTTTATGATGCAGCTACACCATTGTTGACTGCACTTGGGATGTTTCTGCTTGTACAGATCACATAGAATGCGAGAGCTTTGCTTCCTTCATGTCCAGGACACCCGGGATTAGTCACCCAAGCCCGCAGCTCACTAGTGGTTGGATTCACTTGATGATACTTTGACCTGCTGTGTTTTAAGTGATCAGATCCACCGAGTGTCTAGTGATGGGACAGGGCCCTTTGCCCACTGCTACCCTGGAACCCAGTTTATCTGCAGATGATTCTGTTGGCTCTAATAGAATTTATTGGAGTGACCCTGGTTAACACAATGATACAGGGTTTAGGTGGACAGTTTTAAATCACATCTTCTCTATGATTTATTGTGGGTTTACCCACTTAAATCAAGTCTTCTTTTTCACCATTTATCAACCTGTACCCTTATTCGCCCCTCCTCCTTCTTCCCCCACAAACACTAAAGTGTTTTCTGTGCCTATGAGTTTATCGTTCATATTTTCTGCTCATTCATACCCCTCCAGCCCATGCCATCCATCAAGCCCTTCCCCACAGCTGTGAGCCTGCTCTCTCCCTGTCACATTAGATTTTATCATTGAGAGGCTTCAGTTTCCCATGCCAGGTGTGGCCTTGAGAGAAGAGTGAACATTGGGGCCCTCAAATATTTTATATTTTTTCTCTAAAAGGGATTTCTCAATGTGCTGGTGGAATGTATGTCTTTTAGACACTCCCAGATTGCAAAACAGAATGTAAAGACAAACCCACTCCATCTCTCCTGTTTTTCTAAGCTCATGAATTCCTACTGCCACATCAAAGGAAGGAGCAGTAGCTTTTCCATGTCACAGTCTCTGAGCCATCACCAAATGTATTCTTGAGACAACTACCCCATCAACATTCGGAGCCTTTTCTGTTGGCCCACACATAGCAGCAAATATCTGGAAAAAGCGGAATCTCTGCCTTGTGGGCCCAAATTAATAAATTCATTTAAACCAAAGTTATGTTTCTTTTTAACATTATTATTCACCATTCATTATTCACAGACATATTACATATTTCTCCTTTTGTATGTATTTCAAAACACAGGTTGTCTTCTAGTGGAGCTCACTTCCTCGTGGTTCCCTCCCTGTCCCTCACTTGTAGGGCCCTTCAGGGACCTTATGACAATTACTACGGAAGAGGTCACCACCATTCTTATCTTTGTGTGTTTCCTCTGCACATTTGTCCAGTCTGTGACAAGTCCTGAATTATTCTAGTTGACTTCACTATCAGTCAGCTCTACAATGAACCATTTCCGACCATTGAGAACTAACACGGCTCTTTTCCTGAAGCTCTTTCCTTCAGCTGAATTTGAGGACTTACATATAATCACCAGACCATCGCAAGTGACTATAAAGAACATGTCCACGTTCACATCTGTGGGCGAGGCAGAAAATCCTGGGCACATCTCTGCCGTCCTGCAGACACTGGAACTAGGGAGCAGGAAGCCCATGGGGCTCCCCCAGCGGGCCTCACTCCTGCATCGAGTGATGCTGTGACCCAGCACTTAGATGTTGTCCTGATTGGCTGGACTTTGCAAGCTGAAATGGGTTTGAACACTTATTAATTAATTTTCTTTTATTTTCACAGGCACTTATGCTCATAATCTGTCTGATGGCTGAGACCATACAGCACAGCTTCTACTACTGAGTCTAAATCCACCTGATCCTTAGTGAACAATAGGTAAGAGAACACAGCCATATTTCTGTTACTCAAAGAAAGAAAACACCTGTCCTATTCTTGATTCATGGGTGACCAACTAAAGGTCTTAATTTTTTTTCAGAATGAAATTTGTTGGGATACCATTGGGTTAACATTATATGAACTGGAGGTGTACAGTTTGTAAGGTGACATCTGCCCACTCTGTGTAAGCTCATTTGCCAGGTTCTGATCTCCTGTGTCACCTGGTGTGTGACCCCTTTAGTCTCTTCATCCGTCTTCACCCCCTTCTTCTCTGTAACCAACCATACTACTGTGTGAGTCTGTGAGCATGTCTGTTGTTTGTGTTTTCATTTGTACCTTTTACAGATGTGAAAGGATGGAATGTGTCATCTTGTCCACTTGATTATCAGTGTCCTCCTGTGTGATGTCACCCTGTGATAGGAATCGCATGACAGACCAGTGTCTCCTGGGTTTTTGCCAATGGAGACAGAAAGATCTTTCTGAATACCTCTTTCCCATTTTTATTGCCAACAAAATTAACATGTTTCAGTGAAGTTTCTAAATATTGACTTAGAATCAGGTAGATCAGTTGGTAGAGCACCTTTCTGATATGCCAAGGTTGTGGATTGATCCCCTGTCAGGGCACATGCATGTATCAACCAATGAGTGTGTCACTAAATGGAAGAAGTCATTGTTTGTCTGTCTCAAAGTTAACGATGAGGACCATCTCCCTGAACTGCTCCCATTGGAGAATTTTCATGACCCTCTGTCCTCTACGAATGTCCCCGAGATCGTCTGTCATGTTGCAGAGGTCCACTTCCTGGTGGTACCTCCCTGTGGTGCTGAATGATCTGGAAACTAGGCCACTGCTTTCCCTCCTCTGCCCACAGGTCTGGGAGCTCCCCACGTGCCGACAGGTGCAGGCTTAGAGAGGGATATGCACTACAGACCAAGTCATCTGGGCCACATCTTTATGCACCATATTTTGCCATGTATAATACATGCCCATATTTTGGCCAAAACATTTAGTAAGAAAATCTTCCATTTTAATGATTTAATTCAATTTTTATTTATTTATATTTAGATTCTTTCATTTATATATTATATGTTGGGAACCGCCCTGTCTGGTATCAGAAGCTGTAACCACTGCCTAGGCTAAGGGTAAAGGGACGCCCTTGGAACCGGAAGCCAGCAAAGAGACAAAAGCTTATCTCCCTGTCAGGAATGCTGCTTCTGCTGCTTCATTCATAACTGAACCCCAAAGCTTGGTCAGTTAGCCAAAGACGGGTAAGATTCCCCGAGGAGGGAATGACCTAAGACAGGCACGGTCACATGGGTGGCCCCCAAGAAAGGACTTTGGGGGCTACAGCAAAAGGGGGTGATGGACCCTTGCTCCTCGGCTTTGACATAGCCTGAGTTCTCATCATCTGGGAGAAAATCTCCTTATCTCTTGGTTGCCTTAGTTCCCTTGCTCCACCTAAGCCTGAAACAATGACAGGGTGGTGCAGCCCTGTGCTGAAAAGGGCAGATTCCCCGGGTGATCAGGCCTAAGAAAGAACATGTAAATTCCTGTGAAACCTTCTTTGTTTAGCATGCTCTCAGTTGAATGAGAAGGGTCCAAGGAGGAAGTTAGTTTGTTCCTTAAAGTCTTATAGCTCTTTGACCCTGACTCAGAATAGGCCCTCAGACTTCCTTGTTATCTATTGTTTCATCCTTACTTCCTAGCAATGAGTAATGAGCCTTTACCTGAATTCTTATGCAAACGAAACCAATAAAAACCTCGCCAGAGGGGGAACTGTGCGCTCTCCCCACCAGGAAGGTTGGCCAAGAGGCACCCTCCAGGAGAGAGGGCGGCCAGGGTGCTCCCCACGTGAGGAGAGGTGGCCCTGCTGTTCCTATTCCCGCGCAGGACCTGGTTGTCTCTGTGCATGTTTTTTCTTCTGTTTCAACGAGCCATCTGCAGTGTTCCGTGATCACTGCTGGCCAGTGACCCACGCATCAATTATAAAGGTTTTTTATCATTTGTTTTTCAACATATACAATACAAGAAATTTTATGTAACAAACAATTACAAAACACAAGAAGAGATACAAGCTATTTCAGTACTACCCATGTATACTGTGCCTCCTTATTTTTCCCTCAAAAATTTGGGCAAATAAGTGCACAGTATACACAGCAAAATGCAGTAAGTGACATGTGTCCTAAATATTGGCCCAGGTGAAATAACATATGTACCCCTTTTTTAAATGATATTTTATTGATTATTCTATTACAGTTATCATAATCTCTCCCCTTTTGTCCCCCCACACTCCCTAGTCCTTCAGGCCATCCCCCACCATTGTTCATTTCTCTGGGTCATGCATATTAGTTCTTTAGCTGCTCCATTTCCTACACTGTTCTTTACATCCCCATGGCTCTTCAGTATCTACCTTTTGGTGCCTCTTTGTTTTTTTAAGACTTTTTTATTCATTTTTAGAAAGAGGTGAAGAGGAGAGAAATATCCAAGTGTGGTTGCTTCACACACACCCGGTACTGGAGACCTGGCCTGAAGTCCAGGCATGTGCCCTGACTAGGAATTGAACTGGTGACCCTCTGGTTTGCTGCTCATGCTTAATCCACTGAGCTACACCAGCCAGTGTCCTATTGGTGCTTCTTAATCCCCTCACCTCTTCACCCATCACCCACAGCCCCCTTTTATCTGGCAGCCATCAAAACACACTCCATAACCATGATTCTGTTTCTGTTCTCCTTGTTTGCTTAGTTGGTTTTTTAGATTCAGTTATTGATAGATACATATTTTTTGACATTTTATTGTTTATAGTTTTGATCTTCTTTTTCTTAAATAAGTCCTTTTAACATTTCATACAGTTATGGCTTGGTGATGATGAACTCCTTTAGTTTTGTCTTGTCTCATAAGCTCTGCATCTGCTTTTCATTTAAGTGATAGCTTTGCTGGGTAGAGCAGTCTTGGCTGTACTTCCCTGCTTTCATGACTTTGAAGATTTCTTGGCAGTCACCTCTTCCTGCAAAGTCTGTTTTGAGAAATCAGCAGACAGTCCCTTGGGAACTCTCCTGTGGGTAACTTCTTTTCCCTTGCTGCCCTTAAGATTCTCTCTGTACCTTTAACCTTTGACATTTTAATTATGATGTTTCTGGGAGTGGGCCTCTCTGAATCCATCTTGCTTGGGACTCTCTGTGCTTCCTGGACCTGCATGTCTATTTCTTTCACCAGATTAGGGAGGTTTTCTTCCATTATTTCTTCAGATCAATTTTCAGTGTCTTGCTCTTTCTGCTCTCTTGGCACTCCTGTGATACAAATGTTGGACTTCTTGAAGTTGTCCCAGAAACTGCTTACACTACCCTCATTTTTAGGATTCTTTTTTCTTTGTGTTGTTTTCATTGGCTGGTTTTTGGCTCCTCGTCTTCCAAATCATTGATTTGATTCTTCACTTCATCAAAATTACAGGTAGTCTCCCTGTAATTTGTGGTTTCAATTAGTGTATCCTTCATTTCTGATTGGATCTTTTTTATGCTGTTGAGGTCCTCACTAGGTTCCTTGAGCATCCGTATCACCAGTGTTTTTAAACTCTGCATGTGATAGATTGCTTATCTCCATATCATTTACCTCTTTTTCTTGAGATTCATTTGTTCTTTCATTTGGGCCATGTTTCTTTGCCTTTTCATTTTGACAGTCTCCCCATTTTTGTTTCTATGTACTATGTAGAGCTGCTTGATTATGTGTGTTGGTAGTGTGGCCTAATGTAGTAGGAGTCCTGTAGAGTCCAGTGGCACAGCCTCCCCTATATCCCAAGGTGGGTGCTCCTGGTGTACCCTTCGTGTGGTCTGAGTACACTTTCCTCTTATGGTTCTGCCTTGGTTGCTGTTGGCAGGTCAGTGGGAGGGATTTACCGCAGCCAGTCAGCTGCAAGGAATGGCTGTGACCACTGACCACCAACCTCAGCTCTCTGTGGAGGATCAGCTGTGCAGGGGCAGGGTGACAGTGCTAGGACGTTGCCTGTAGCTGTCCCCTGGGTGTGTAGGCTCTGGGGTATCCTGGGTGGTGCAGGCCAAGGTCAGCCCCAACGCGAGTTTCTCTACAGGACTCTACAACCCAGTGACCCCTGAGTATCAGCTTCCCTAGTGTCTGGGTCCTGTTTTGCCCTTGGTCTGTGATTGAGAGGTAAGGATATCTTTGATGGTTTGCAGCCCTGTGGTCCAGACCTCCACACACTTTCTCAGTCATGACACAAGCGACAAAGGATGGGGACACTTAGACTCTAGTTTTATGGCTGGAGAAGATTTCGGAGGGTAAGGAAGGTCCCATTTTGTTCTATTTACATTCCTGCACTTCCACACATGAAATATATTTGCCAATGTTGACTCACAAAATAAGGCGAAGTCTTTTTATTCATAAGGACAGCAGTTACTTGTATGTGATATGGAGACCTTGAATGAGAATCCTTAGTATCTACCCCAGGGATTCAGCCCCAGGGCTTCCTCAGCCTGCAAACAGAGCCTCTATCCACCAGTGACACTTGTAGGACCATCAGGTCTAGAGTAACACATGGACCAGGTCACTGAGCAGCTTCATCACAGAGCCCTCTGGGTTTTTGGGCCCGTCTCCAACTGAGCATCTTCTCAGTTCCCCCCACACCTGGGCTGCAGACCCCAGCACAGCTGAGCAATGTGCTTTCCAGCATCAGAGGCCCCCTTGGTGCTATGCCTCTTTTTCTTGTGTTGCAGGAGGGGCCACACTGCACACATTACTACTTACATTGTAGCTGTTCCCTGTCCTGCTCAGTATCACTGGACTATAAGTAATTGAGTTGGAAGCCCCCTGAATTTGAGTCACATTCAGTGTGAACTTCTGACCATCAGAGTCTGTCAGGAAGTCCTAGAAACACTGCCCACTCACTGGTCCAGGCAACATCAGGTCACACTCCTCCTGGAACAGCGGGAGGGACATGCTGTGGATGGAAAAGGCAGCAGGACCTCTGCAGACTACGAGGTGACACAGAGCTTCAAGGGGGTCGTGCCTCGAGGTAGGACAGAGAAGTGACATGAAGACTTTGCCACCTGAGTGAGAACCTCTTTAGTGACGTTTGGTTCACGTGACTGGAAAGGCATTTGCCACCTGGCATTTGCATCACCTGGTACCCGCAGCACCCGTAGGTGCTGCGGGTACCAGGTGATGCGTGAACTGAGGTTATTCAACCAGGGTGACCACGTGACTGCCACTGCACTTAGAGTCACGTGTTGTTGATGTTTGACTCAGTTTACTGGCATTTTCTAAGTTTTATCTCCTCCTCCTCCTCCTTATTCTTCCTGTTCCTCTCCCACTCCTTCTTTTCTTTTTGGACAAATGTATTTAGAAGTGGAATGTCCATGTGGAGGGAATCAACATCGCTGCATCTTCTAAATCTTTGTGTCTAGAGCACACACCTCTGCCGTCCACCCCGGAGTGTGTCCAGCTTCTGACTCACCAGTTTCCTGGGTGTGGGCACTTCTCACAGCTTCTCTTTAGACTTCCCCACCATATAAACCTCACTGCCCCATAAACAAATGTGAGGAATCTACTACATCTATTTCCATCACGTGTTTTAGGTCAAGGGGACAATGACAAGTTGGTTTGAACCACATTTGGACCTACGTCCAAATGGTCCTGATCTAAAATATCATTGGTCAGCTCCCCTAAAAGCTCCTACTGTTAGTGCAGGGTCATAGTGACACTCTGGATTCTTAGTGCAGTTTAGTTCAGAATCAGGGTCCGGTAGTCTGTGGATTATCTGTTTCTCTGCTTTCTCTGCAATACAGGTATGCCAGTGAAGGCTCTCTTTTTCTTGGAGATGAAGGAAGGCATGAAGGAAGGTTGACAGTAGAAGTGTTCTCTTGTCTGTAGGGGTTCATCCAGAGGATGTGGTCTTTCTTTCACTGAAGAATTCTAAAAATGTGACTGGCTCAGGATAGGGGATTGGTTACGAGACAGACAGAGTGTCTTTATGATTACAGCTGCACCCCTGTTCACTTAATCCGGGATGTTTCTGCTCACACAGATCATGTAGGAATGCAGAGGACTTACTGTCTTTACTTCCAGGAGCCCTGGGATCAATTAGCCAACTCTCAGTTCAGTTCTAGGAACAATCACATCATGGTGCTTTTATTTGCTATCTTTTAGGTGATCAGATCTTCTGAGTATTTACTGATACCCTTGGCCAATAGGCCAAGACCGTTTCACTCCTTGTACCCCAAGACCCAATATATCCCTAGATGATTATTTGCTTTTTATTGAACTTCTTGTGGTGACAAGGGTTACCTAAATGTTACAGATTTCAGTGCACAATTTTGCTTTTGTACATTTTATTGTGCATTTACTACTTTAAGTCAAGTCTGCGCTTTCACCATTTATCACCCCTATGCCCTCCTCCTGCACCCTCCTTCCCATTCCCCTAGCAGTTACCAAAATGTTTTCTATGTCTATGAATCTTTCTCTCTTTTCTTGCTCAATTTCACACCCCTCCTCCTCCCGCCATCCATCTAGCCCTTCCCCACAGCTATGAACCTGCTGTCTCCCTGTCATATTCAATTTTATTATTGAGAGCTTCAGTTTCCCTTGCCAGGTGTGGCCTTGAGAGAATAGTGAACATGGAGGCCCTCAAATATTTTATGTTTTTCTCTCAAATGTATCTTTCAATGTGCTGGTACAATGTATGTCATCTGAACACACCCAGATTACAAAACAGAACTCAAAAGACAAACAGGGTCCAACATTCCTGTCTTCCTAAGCTCTTGAAATCCTACCTCCACATCAAAGGAAGGACCAGTGTCTTTACCATGTGACAGTTTCTGGGATTCAAGCCATCACTGAATGCTGCCTTGAGTATGTTTGCCACTTGACTCAAATGGTAAGGCCACCTGTTTTTATTCAAGGGGACAGTAATTTATGTGTGATATCAACATCTGGCTGAACATCCTCAGTATCCACCCAGGGATTCAGTCCCAGGTCTTTCTCAGGCTGCAAACAGAGCCTCTATCCACCAGTGACACTTGTAGGACCATCAAGTCCACAGCAACACATGGCCCAGGTCACAGAGCAGCTAGCACAGCAGGTTCCCCTGTCAGAGAGCCCTCTGTGTTTCTGGGCCTGTCTCCAACTGCGCATCTTCTGAGCTCCCTCCACACCTGGGCTGGAGACCCCTGCACATCTGAGGACTGTGCTGCCTCCAGCATCAGAGGCCCCCTGGGTGCTGGGCCTCTTCTCCTTGTGTTGCAGGAGGGGCTGCATTCCACACATTACTGCTTACCTTGCAGCTGTTCCCTGTCCTGCTCAGTATCACTGGACTGTAAACATTTCACTGAGTGAGAAGCCCCCTGAATTTGAGTCAGTTTCATTCTGCAATCCTGATCCTCAGAGTGTGTCAGGAAGCCCTAGCAACACTGTGCGCACTCACTGGTCCATGCAGTGTCACCTCCTTCTCCTCCAGGATCAGTGGGAGGGACGTGCTGTGGATGGAAAAGGCATTCAGTTCCTCTACAGACTAGGAGGAGGCACAGGGCTGCAGGGGAACTGGCCCCAGGCTGGGTCGGTGAAGGGGTGTGCAGGCCTGCTGGCTCAATAAAAATAGCTCTGGTGATGTTTGATCCTCATGTCTGGAAAGGCATTTGCAGATCAGTAGATGCAGGAGGGTACCAGGGCATACGGATACCAGGAGATGCCTGACCTGATTGATGTTGCTCAACCAGGGTAACCACGTGGCTGTCGCAGCAATTGTTACTTATGTAGTTCAAGTTCACCTCCATGTGCTGCCATATTCTTCGTTTCTTCTACTTATTCTCCTGATTCTTCTTGTTCCCCTACTCCTTTTTCTTTGTCCCCCCCCCCCAGAATCTAATTAGAAGTGGAATGTCCATGTGTTGGGAATCGGCACTCCTGGGTGTTCTTAATACTCGTGTGTAGATCACAAACCTCTGTCGTCCAGCCAGGTGTGTGTCCAGCTTCTGAGTCACTAGTTTCCTGGGTGCAGACAGTTGTCATGGCTTCTGTTTAGACTTTTTCACCATATAACCCTCACTGCCCAATAAACAGTTGTGGAGAACCTTTTAGCTGCTACATTTGTTTCTCTTATCCATTCTAGATTGACAGACAGTGACAAGTTGAGCTCAACAACATGGGGACCCATGTCCAAATGGTCCTGATCTAAAATATCATTGGTCAGTTCCCCTAAAAGCTCCTAGTGTTAGTGCAGGGACACGGTGTCACTCTGGATTCCTAGTCCAGTTCAGTTAATAACCAGGGACCTGTTGTCTGTGGATTATCTGTTTCTCTGCTTTCTCTCCATTACACAGTGACCCAGGTGAAGGCTCTCATTTTCTTGGGTTTGAAGTAAGGCAGGAGGGCAGGGTGACAGTAGAAATGTTCTGTTGGTGTTTTGTCCAGAGGATGAGGTTTTTCCTTGACAAGAAAATTCTAAAAATGTATCTGTCTCAGGACAGGGTTGGTAAAGGATAGACTGAGTGTCTTTAAGATTCCAGCTACACCCCTGTTCACTTCCCCAGGGATGTTTCTGCTCACACAGATCATGTAGGAATGTGGGAGGTTTCCTGCCTTCACTTCCAGGAGCCCCTGGATTGATGACCAGGCCCATAGCTCAGTTCCGGTCAGACTCATTTCCTGGTGCTTTGATTTGCTGTCTCTATTGTGATCAGATCTACCGAGTGTTTAATGATAGGACAAGGCCTTTTGGCCCCTGCTACCCCAGCACCCAATTTATCCCCAGATGATTATTTGTTTTCATTGAACTTGTTTTATTGAACTTATTGAACTTGTTGGGGTAACACTGGTTCACAAAATGATATAGGTTTTGGGTACATGGTTGTATGTTTGTACATTTTATTGTGCATTTACTACCTTAATCTTCATTTTCAACATTTATCACCTCTATGTCCTCCTCCTCCACCCTCTTTTCCATTCCCCTAGCAGTCACCAAATGTTTCCTGTGTCTATGAATCTTTCTCTCATTTTTTTTGCTCAGTCTCCTACCCCTCACCCCCAACCATCCATCTAGCCCTTCCCCACACCTGTGAACCTCTCTACCTGTCACATTAGATTTTCTTATTGAGAGGCTCAGATTCCCATGCCAGGTGTGGCTTTAAGAGAGGAGAGAACACAGAGGCCTTCATATATTTTATGTTTTTATCTGAAATGTATTTCTCAGTGTTCTCATGCAATGTATGCCATTGGAACACTCCCAGATTGTGAAACAGGACTTCAAAGATAAACCCACTCCTTCATTCCTGTCCCCCGAAGCTCTTGAAATCTTACCTGCAGATCAAAGGAACCAGCAGTAGCTTTTCCATGTCACAGTTTCTGGGCCGTCACTGAATGCTTTCTTGAGTCAACCATCCCCTAAACATTCAGAAGCTTTTCTGTTGGCCCAGATATAGCTGCAGATATAAATGCAGAATCTCTACCTCATGGGCCCAAATTTATAAATTCATGTAAACCAAATTCATCTTTCTTTTTAACATTATTGCCTATCATTCATTATTCACAGACATATTGCATATTTTTCTTTTTGTATATATTTCAAAATGCAGGTTGTCTTCTAGTGGAGCACACTTCCTCATGGTTCCTTCTGTCCCTCTACTTAAGAGCCCTGCAAGGACCTGAGTCAAAGCGGCAAAGGCCACAGGAGACATAACTACCATTCTTATCTTTGTGTGTTTCCTCTTGCACATTTGTCCAGTCTGTGACAAGTCCTGAATTACTCTATTTTTATTCAGTGTCAGTAACATCTCTGCAATGAACCATTCCCAGATTTCCAACCTCTGGTTTGGAAGCATTGAGAATTAACACAGCTCTTTTCCTGAAGCTCTTCAGCTCAATCTGGGGTGTTGGATATGACCACGGAGACCGTCCCAAGTGACTGTAAAGAGCAATGCCATGTCCACAGCTGTGGGCCACTCAGAAACTCCTCAGTACGTCCCTGGGGTCACTGCAGACACTGGGATGAGAGAGCAGGAAGCCCATGGGCTGCCCCATCGGGCCTCACTGCTGCCTGAAGTGATGCTGTGGCCCAGGACTTACATGTTGTCCTTAGTGGCTGGACTCTGGAAGCAGAAGTTGGGTTTTAATGCTTATCGATTGATTTTCTTTTATTTTCACAGACACTGTTCCTCATGGACTGTCTGATGGCCAGCACCACACAGCACACCTTCTACTACCGAGTCTCAACTGATGGTATGACTGATAATTAATGAAGAAATGGTAAATTTGTTTTTCTCATTTTATATTTCTGTTTTGTCTTTTTTTAGATAAGATCTTTGTTTTTTAGATTTTATTTATTTATTTTTAGAGAGGGAAGGGAGGGAGATAGAGATGCAGAGAGAAACATCAATGTACGGTTGCTGGGGGTCATTGCCTGCAACCCAGGTTTGTACCCTGGCTGGGAATCGAACCTTGGGACACTTTGGTTCGCAGCCCATGCTCAATCCACTGAGGTATGTCAGCCAGGGATTATATTTCTGTTTTCAAAGAAAGAAAACATCTCTTCTCCTGATTCAGAGGTGACCAACTAAAAGTTTTTTAAGTTTTTTTAGAATGATATTTGATGGGGTATCTTTGGTTAATGTTACATAAACTCAGGGGTACAGTTTTAATGTCCCATCTGCCACTCTTTCTGTGCTCACTCTCCAGGATCTGATCTCCTCTGTCACCTGGTGTGTGACCCTTTAGTCTCTTCATCCTTCTTCACCCCCTTTTTCTCTGTAATCAACCATAGTACTGCTTGAGTTTGTGAATACATATGTTGTTTGTGGTTTTTATTTATACATTTTGTAGAAGTGAAAGGACAGAATGTGCCATCTTGTCCACTTGATTATCAGTGTCCTTCTCTGTGAGCTCGCACTGTGATAGGAATCCCATGGCAGACAAGTGTCTCCTGGGATTATGCCCATGGAGACAGATCTCCCTGTATACCTCTTACCCATTTTTTATTGCCAACAAAATTAACATGTTTCAGTGAAGTTTGTAAATATTAATGTAAAATACTGGCCATCCCTGGATGGCAATCTCAGTTGGTGAGAGAATCTTCCAGATCTGCCACAGTTGTGGATTGATCCCCTGTCAGGGCACATGCAGGAATCACCCAGTGAATGTGTCACTGAATGGAACAACAAGTTGATGTTTGTCTCTCGCTGTCTCTATCTATCCTTTCTCTCTACAAATCAATACACTTTTAAAAACAATAATGAAAATGAACTAAAATATTGGCCAGAGGAGAGAAATTGTACACTTGCCTATCTGGTGATCATGTTCCCTATCAAAGTTAATGATAAGGGCCTCCTCCCTAAATTGTTGCCACTGGAAGTTTTTCATGACCCTCTGTCCTCCACCAGTGTCCCCGAGATGATCTGTCATGTTGCTGAGGACCACTTCCTAGTGGTGACTCCCTACTGTGCTAAATGATCTGGAAACAAGGCCACGGCTCTCCCTCTTCTGCCCACAGGTCTGGGAGCTCTCCTCATGCCCGCAGGTGCAGGCTGAGAGAGGGACACACACTACAGACCACGTCATCTGGGCCACGTCTTTGTACATCGTATTTTGCCATGTGTAACACACACCCATGTTTTGGCCGAAACATTCAGGAAGAAAATATGCCTTTTTAATATTTTATTTCAATTTTCATTGACTTATACTTAGATATTTGCTTTATGTTATATAAAGGATTTTGATCATTTGTGTATGAACATTTATGATACAAGAAATTTTATGTGACAAATAATTACAAAACACAACAGATACACTGTCTTTCAGTACTACCCATGTATAATGAGCCTCCTTATTTTTCCCTCAATAATTTGTGCAAAAAAATTGCACATTATACATGGCAAAATGCAGTGAGTGACGTGTGTCCTAAGTGTTTGCCCAGGGGAAATGACATATGCACCAATTTTTTAAAATGACATTTTATTGATTATGCTCTTACTAGTATACTGATTTTCCCCCTTTGTCCCCCAACCCTCCCAACCTCCACTCCCTCAGGCAATCCTCCGACCATTGTTCATGTCCCTGAGTCATGTGTATAAGTTCTCTGACTGCTCAATTTCCTGTACTGTGCTTTACATCGCCATGGCTATTCAGTAACTACATATTTGTGACTCTTAATCCCCTCACCTCTTCACCCATCACCCACAGCCCCCTTCCATCTGGCAGCCATCAAAACACTCCCCATAACCATGATTCTGTCTCTGTTCTTCTTGTTTGCTTAGTTGGATTTTTAGATTCAGTTGTTGATAGATATATATTCATTGCCATTTTTTTGTTGATAGTTTCTACCTTCTTTTTCTTAAATAAGTCCCCTTAACATTCCGTATTGTAATGGTTTGGAGATGATGAACTCCTTTAGTTTTTTTCTTGTCTGGGAAGCTCTTCATCTGCCCTTCACTTGTAAATGATGTCTTTGCTGTCTTTGCAATGTCAGCTGTAGGTCCCTGCTTTTCATGAATAGTTCTTGCCAGTGCCTTCTAGCCTGCAAAGTCTCTTTCAAGAAATCAGCTGACAATCTTATGGGAACTCCCCTGTGAGGAACTAACTTCTTTTCCCTTGCTACCCTTGAGATTCTCCCTGTACCTTTAAGCTTTGATATTTTAATTATGATGTGTCTTGGAGTGGGCCTCTTTGCATCCATCTTGTTTGGAACTCTGTGATTTCTGCACTTGAATGTCTATTTCTTTCACCAAAGTAGGGAGGTTTTTTTCATTATTTTTTCAAATAGATTTCCAGTGTTTTGCTCTTTCTCCTCTCCTTCTGAAATCCCTATGATGCAAATGTTGGACTTCTTGAAGTTTTTCCAGAAGCTGCTTATACTATCCTCATTTTTAGATTCTTTTTCTTGTTTTTATTCTGATTGGTGGGGTTTTGGTTCCTCATGTTCCAAATCATTGATTTTATTCTCAACCTCATCCAAGTTACACCTGTTGACCTATAATTTGTTATTTCAATTTAGGTGTTCTTCATTTCTGCCTGGATTTTTTGTTTATGCTGTTGAGGTCCTAAGTTCCTTGAGGAACGGTATCACCAGTGTTTTGAACTCTGCATCTGATTGATTGCTTGTCTCCATATTGTTTAGCTCTTTTTCTGGAGTTTTGATCGGTTGTTCCATTTGGGCCAAGTTTCTTTGTCTTCTTGTTCTGGTGGCCTCTCTGTACTTGTTTCTACATATTAGGTAGAGCCTCTTTGATTCTGTGTCTTGGTAGTGTGGTCTAATGTAGTAGGAGTCCTGTAGAGTCCAGTGGAACAGCCTTCCCTATCCCCAAGCTGAATACTTGAGTTTCACTCTTTGTGTGGGCTGAGTACACCCTCCTATTGTAGTTGAGCCTTGGTTGCTCTTGGCAGGTCAATGGGAGGGATTTACTCAGGCCAGTCAGCTGCAAGGACCTGCTGTGACCACTGACCACCAACCTCTGCCCTCTGTGGAGAATCCTCAGTGCAGGGGCAGGTGGTGGTGCTGAGACTTGTCCTGTAGCTGTCTACTGGCTATGCACATCAAGAAGTTTCCTGGGTTTTGCAGGCCAAGGTCAGCCTGCCCTGATTTTATCCAGAACACCCTGGCTGAGTTATAAGGCAATCTGAGATGGCTACTGTTGTGCTGCACTTGGAGATTCCCAGGGGAAGCAAGCTGTGAATCTAGGCTGGCTGCTGCTAGTGTCTGGCCTGGAGCTCGCTGAGTTCAGCTGGTGGTTATCTGATAGGATTTAGGAAGTTGTGAAGCCTGTGCCAGGCCACCATTCTTGTGGAAAAGCATCTTGGTTGGGCCCATAAGTTGGGTGGGGCAGAGTCTCTGGGGATCTCCAAGGTGGGTCAAACAGAGTTGCCAAGTAGATGGAGTCTCAGATATGGCAGCAGCTTGCCAGTTTTATTAGGGGAAGGTTTAGAAAAGGGACAATGGCCTCTGCTCGCCTTGATACCAGCCACTTCAGTTTCTCCCTGTATAGCACTGGTGCCTTTCCAGGTGCTGCCCTGGTGCTGGAGCTCAGAGGGAGTGAACATGAGTAGGTGAGTCCATGTGGGTTCTTTCAGAGCAACAACCTGGGGCTCCAGAAGTTTCTTTCACTGACTCATACCAACTTGTTTTGCAGCCAGAAGTTGTGAGGTCTTATGTCCAGGAACTGGAACTGTGGGCTGTGTGTTCTGTGTTGGGACTTAGATTGCTCCCTCCCGAGATCTCTCTCCTGATTTTATCCACTACTCAGGGATATGGAACCAGCCCAACTATGTGTGTACCACTGCTACAAATGTGGATGGATGTGGATATATGCAGTTTCCTTAATTCTGTAGTTGTTAGACTTAATTTCAATTCAATTTCTGACAGTTCAGAGTGATGGTTACTCTATATTTTAGTTGTAATTTTGATGTGGTTGTTCAAAGAGGTGGGCCATGTGTACTAAGCAGCCATGGTTACCAGAAGTCCAATGAGTACCTCTTTAAATGAATGTTGTAGTCTTCCTTTGTGTGACATCATACCTACTTCATAATGGACAGCTCATCATCCATGGTAACCTGGTGACCTGGGTCAAAACATTCTTTCTTTGAAACCAAGGAAAGCCTTTGGGATAAACCATACTCCATCTTGAGGGGCAATGACAGTGCCTTTCCCTGAATTTTTTATCTTTTCACCTATGACTTTTTTGGCTTTAAGAGGGGTTGCACCTTTGATCCAAGACGCCCTTCTGAAAGAGCCTGGAAGCCCAACTTCTCTACAGGTCCCTGTGGGCTGTATCCTGTGAAGATGGGACCACTATGAATACAGATTCCTGTCCAGATCTTCACAGCCCAGTGACCCCTGAGTATCAGCTTCCCCAGCATCTGAGTCCAGTTTCATGTCTTTCTGTGAGACATGGAGGTAAGGACATGCCGGAGGCTTTACAGCCCTGTAGTCTGATGTCCACACACTTTCTCAGTCATGACACGAGGAACAGAGGATGGGAATCCTTAGATTCTAGTTTTGTGGCTGTAGAACATTTCGGAGGGCTAGGAAGTCCCCATTTTTCTCCACTGACATTCCTGCACTTCCATACATGAAGTATGGTTGCCAATGTTAACTCAAAAAATGCCAAGCCTTTTTATTCAAAGGGACAGCAGTTATTTGTGTGTGATATGGAGACCTTGACTGAGAATCCTGAGAATCTACCCCAGCACTCAGCCCCAGGTGTTCCTCAGGCTGCAAACAGAGCCTGTGTCCACCAGTGACACTTTTAGGACCATCAAGTCTGCAGCAACACATAGCCAAGTGCACTGGGCTGCTGGCACAGCAGGCTGGCCCTGTCACAAATCAGAGTGGGGACAGTTGTCCTGGCTTCTGTTTAGACATTCCCACCGTATAAGCTGACTTCCCAGTAAACCAGTGTGGGGTCTATCAGCTTGTACGACTATTTCCCTTATGCTTTCCAGAGTGATGAGAGAATGATGAATCTCCAGTCTTTTTCTCTAAAATGTATTTCTCAATGTGCTGGTGGAATGTATGCCATGTGTACACTGCCAGGTTGCAAAACAGGACATAAAAGACAAACCCTCTCCATCATTCCTGTCCCTCCAAGCTCTTGGATTCCCACCTCCACATCAAAATGAAGGAGCAGTAGCTTTTCTGTGTCATGCTTTCTACACTGTCACTGAATGCATTCTTGAGTATGTTTGCCAACTGCACTCAAAAGATAAGGTCACCTGTTTTTACTCAAGAGGACAGTAATTTCTGTGTGATATCAACATCTGGCTGAACATCCTAAGTATCTACACTGGGGCTGAGTCCCAGGTTTTCTTCAGATGACAAACAGAAACTCTACCCACCAGTGACACTTGTAGGACCATCAAGTCTACAGCAACATGAGGCCCTGGTCACTGAGCAGCTGGCACAGCAGGCTGCCCCTGTCCCAGAACCCTCTGTGTTTCTGGGCCCGTCTCCAACTGAGCAACTTCGCAGCTCCCCCCACACCTGGGCTGGAGACCCCAGCGCAGCTGTGGAATGTGCTGCCTCCAGCCACAGAGGCCTCCTGGGTGCTGGGCCTCTTCCTCTTGTGTTGCAGGAGGGGCCGCATTCCACAGATCATTACTTGTAGCTGTTCCCTGTACTGCTCAGTATCACTGGAGTGTAAATATTTCACTGAGTGAGAAGCCCCCTGAATTTGAGTCACACTCATTGTGAACTTCTGACCCTCAGAGTCTGTCAGCAAGTCCTAGCAGCACTGTGCCCTCCCACTGGTCCAGGCAGGGTCATGTCATCCTCCTAGAACAGCGGGAGGGATGTGCTTGGATGGAAAAGGCAGCAGGACCTCTGCAGACTAGGTGGGGACACAGGGCTACAAAGGGGATGCTCCCCAAAGTGGGACAGTGAAGGGATGTGGAGGTCTGCTAGCTGAGTGAAAACCTCTTTAGTGACCTTTGGTCCACATGACTGGAAAGGCATCTGCAGGTCAGTAGGTGCACGCAGGTACCATGGGTGCGGGTGCCAGGAGATGCCTGAACTTGGGTTGTTCAACCACAGTGACCAGGTGGCTGCGTCAGCAGTTGAATCACATGCACTTGAAGTTTGCGTCAATTTACTGTCATTTTCTAAGTTTCTTCTCCTCCTGGTCTGTCTTTGATTCTTTCTTTCATCTGCTTCTCCTCCTCCTCTTTTTCCCCAAGTCTAATTAGAAGTGGAATGTTGATGCAGTGGGAATCAGTACTCCTGCATCTTCTAAATCCTTGTGTGTAGAGAACAAACCATTGACTTCCACCCAGGTGTGAGTACAGCTTCTGAGTGACTACTTTCCTGAATACAGATACTTTTCATGTCTTCTGATTAGAATTTCCCACCATAGAACCCTCACTGCCCAGTGAACAAGTATAGAGAATCTTTCAGCTGCTACTTCTATTTCTCTTATGCATTCTAAGTTGAGGGGACAATAACAAAATGGGCCAGACAACATTTGGACTGACATCCCAATAGTCCTGATCTAAAATCGCATTGGTCCGGTCCCCTAAAAGCTCCTGGTGTTAATGCAGAGTCACAATGACACTCTGGATCCTCAGTCCAATTCAGTTCAGAAGCAGGGTCCTGTGATCTGTGGATTATCTGTTCCTCTGATTTCTCTCCAGTACACAGTGACCCTGGGGAAGGCTCTCATTTTCCCGGGGATGAAGGAAGGGTGGCAGTAGAAATGTTCTGTTGTCTGTTGGGGTTTTGTCCAGAATATCAGGTCGTTCCTTCAGTGAAGAAGTCTAAAAATGTATCTGTTTCAGGACAGGGTTAGTAAAGCACAGATTGAGTGTCTTTATGATTCCAGCTCCACCCCTGTTCTCTTCACCCAGCATGTTTCTGCTTGTGCAGATCACGTAGGAATGTGGGGGGTGGGGGGGTGGGACTTGCTGTCTTCACGTCTAGGTGCCCCTGGATTAATTACCAAGCCCACAGCTCAGTTCACTCAGACTCATTTCCTGGTGCTTTGATTTGCTGTGTCTATGGTGATCATTTCTACTGAGTGTTTAGTGATAGGACAAGGCCTTTTGGCCCCTGCTACCCCGGGACCCAATTTATCCCCAGATGATTATTTGCTTTTTATTGAACTTATTGGCTTCACACTAGTTAACAAAATACACCATTTTTCAGTGCACAGTTATTCATTCGTACATTTTATTGTCCGTTCACAACTTTAAGTCTTCATTTTCATCATTTAACACCCCTATGCCCTCCTCCTGCACCCTCATTACCATTCCCCCAACAGTCACCAAAATGTCTCTGTGTATATGCACCTTTCTCTTTTTCTTGCTCAATGTCATACCCCTCCAGCCCATGCCATCCATCAAGCCCTTCCCCACAGCTGTGAACCTTCTCTCTACCTGTCTCATTAGACTTGATTATTGAGAGGCTTCAGTTTCCCATGCCAGTTGTGGCCTTGAGAGAAGAGTGATCACAGAGGCCTTCAAATATTTTATGTTTTTCTCTAAAATGTATTTCTCAATGTGCTGGTGGAATATATGTCTTTTGGACACTCCCAGATTGCAAAGCATGACTTAAAAGAAAAACCCATTCCATCATTCCTGTCCCCCTAAGCTCCTGAATTCCTACCTCCACATCAAAGGAAGGAGCTGTAGTGTTTCCATGTGACAGTTTCTGGGCTGTCACTGAATAGTTTTTCAGCTAACCACCTCCTAAATGTTCACAGCCTTTTCTGTTGGTACAAATGCAGAATCTCTGCGTTGTGGGTCTGAATTAATAAATTCATTTAAACTAAATTTCTGTTTCTTTTTAACATTATTATACACTGTTCATTATTCATAGACATACTCTATATTTCTCTTTGTATGTGTTTCAAAATGCAGGTTGTCTTCTAGTGGAGCACACTTCCTCATGGCTCCCTCTCTGTCCCTCACCTTTAGGGCCCTGCAGCGACCTGAGTCAAGGCAGCAATTGCCACAGGAGAGGTCACTACCATTCTTATCTTTGAGTGTTTCCTCTTGCACATTTGTCCAATCTGTAACAAGTCCTGAATTATTCTAGTTTGCTTCAGTATCAGTTACATCTGTACAATGACCCATTCCCAGTTTTCAAACCTCTGGTTTGGAACCATTGAGAACTAACACAACTCTTCCTGAAGCTTCAAGCTGAATCAGGGTATTGGATATAATTATGGAGACCGTCCCAAGTGACTGTAAAGAACATGACCAGCCCAAGCTGGTTAGCTCAGTGGACGGAGCACAGGCCTGCAATCCAAAGGGTCACCGGCTCAATTCCCAGTCAGGATACATGCCTGGGTTATATCCCAGACCCCTAGCAGGCAGTATATGAGAGGCAACCATACATTTATGTTTCTCTCCCTCCCTCTGCTTTTCTTCCCCCTCTGTAAAAATAAATAAATACACTCTTAAAAGAAAGAACATGTCCACGTTCACATGTTTGGAACACTCAGAAAGTCCTCAGCACCCATCTGCCATCACCGCAGACCCTGGAACTGGAGACCGACCAGGAAACCCAAGCGGGCCTCACCCCTGCATCGAGTGATGCTGTGGCCCAGGACTTAGATGTTGTCCTGATTGGCTGGACTCTGAATCAGAAATGGGTTTTTACACTTATTCACTGAGTTTCTTTTATTTTCACAGACACTGTTGCTCATGATGTGTCTGATGGCTGACACCATACAGCACAGCTTCTACTACTGAGTCTAAACCGATATGCCTGATCCTTAGTGAACAAAAGGTAAGTAAACAAAAACATATTTCTGTTACTCAAAGAAAGAAAACATCTGTCCTATTCCTGATTCACAGGTGACCAACTAAAGCTCTTTTCAGTTTTTTTTAGAATGAAATTTATTGGGATACCTATGGTTAACATTATATAAACTCGAGGTGTACAAGTTTTAACGTGTCATCTGCCCACTCTGAGTGTGCTCACTCTCCAGGATCTGATCTCATCTGTCACCTGGGGTTTGACCCTCAAGTTCCTTCATCCTTGTCTACCCCTTTTTCTCTGTAATCAACCATACTACTGTCTGTGTCTGTGAACCTGTCTGTTATTTATCATCCATACTACTGTGTTTGTGAGCATGTCTGTTGTTTGTTTGTGGCTTTTATTTATACAGTTAATAGAAGTGAAAGGAGAGAATGTATCATCTTGGTTACTTGATTATCAGTGTCCTCTTCTGTGAGGTCACCCTGTGATAGGAATCCCATGACAGAGAAGTGTCTCCTGGGTTTTTACCCACGCAGAGAGAGATCTTTCTGCACACCAATTCTCCAAATTTTTTGTCAACAAAATTAACATTTTTTTGTTATGGTTGTTTTTATTTTTATTGATAGATTGATTGATTTTTATTTCTTTATTTTGTATTTCAGTTGTTGTTCAAGTACAGCTTTCTGCCTTTTACCCCCATCCCAGCCCACCCCCGCAACCCTCCCCACCCCCCTCCTGTCTGTACCCCATCCCTTGTTATTGTCCATGTGTCCTTTTTTTTTATTTTATTTTAATCATTGTTCAAGTACAGTTTTCTCCCCCCTACTCCCATTCCAGCTCACCCACCCAACATGTGTCCTTTATAATATTTTCTTCAAACCCTTCCTCACTTTCCCTGAAATTCCCTCCCCTCTCCCCTCTGGTCCCTGTCAGCATGTTCTCACTGTCAGTATCTTTGGTTATATTTTGCTTGTTTGTTTTGTTGATTAGATTCCTGTTAAGGTGAGATCATATGCTCTTTGTCTTTTACCGCCTGGCTGATTTCGCTTAGCATAATGCTTTCCAGTTCCATCCATGCTGTTGCTGAGGATAGGAACTCCTTCTTTCTTTCTGCTGCATAGAATTCCATTGTGTAAATGTGCCCTAGTTTTTTGTTGCATTCATTGACTGATGGGCACTTCGATTGCTTCCAGCACTTGGCCATTGTAAATTGTGCTGCTATGAACATTCGGGTGCATAGGTTCTTTTGAATTGGTTTTTCAGGGTTCTTAGGGTATAATCCTAGCAGTGGAATTTCTGGGTCAAAAGGCAGTTCCATTTTTAGTTTTCTGAGAAAATTCCATACTGTTTTCCATTGTACAACTAGTCTGCAATTCTACCAACAGTGCACTAGGGATCTCGTTTCTTCACAACCTCTCCAACCCTTGTTGTTTGTTGCCGTGTTTATAATGGCCATTCTCATCAATGTGAAGTGGTGCCTCATTGTGGTTTTAATTTCCATCTCTCTGATAGCTAGCAATACTGAGCATCTTTTCATGTGTCTCTGGATCCTCTGTATGTCCTCGGAGAAGTGTCTGTTCAAGTCCTTTGCCCATTTTTTAATTGGGTTGCTTATCTTCTTAGAGTAGAGTCCTGTGAGTTCTTTCCATATTTTGGAGATTAAACCTGTGTCTGAAGTATCATTGGCAAATATGTTTTTCCATATGGTTGTTTCTCTTTTTATTTTAATACTGTTTTCTTTAGCCATGCAGAAGCTTTCTATTTTGATGAGATCCCATTTGTTTATTCTTTCCTTTATGTCCCCAGCTTTAGGGGACATATTGGTGAAAATACTGCTGTGTGCAATATCTGAGATGTTGCCTCCTGTGTTCTCCTCTAGGACTTCAATGGTGTCACGGGTTACATTTAAATCTTTTATCCACTGTGAGTTTATTGTTGTGTACGGTGTAAGATGGTGCTTGAGCTTCATTTTTTTGGCATGTAGCTGTCCAGCTCTCCCAACACCATTTGTTGAGGAGGCTATTTTTAGTCCATTTAATGTTGCTGCCCCCATTGTCAAATATTAATTGACTGTAGAGACTTGGGTTTATTTCTGGGCTCTTTATTGTGTTCTATTGGTCTATGTGTCTGTTTTTATGCCGGTACCAGGGTGTTTTGATTACAGTGGCCTTGTTATACAGTTTGGTGTCATGTTTTGTGGCTCCTAGCACTTTGCTCTTCTTTTTCAAAATTGTAGCAGCTATCAGGGTCGTTTATGGTTCCATATAAATTTTTGAAGTGCTTGTTCTATGTCTGTGAAATATTCCAATGGTACTTTAATAGACATTGCATTGAATTTGTAAATTGCTTTTGGTAGTATGGACATTTTGATGATGTTAATTCTTCTGATCTATGAACATGGTGTATGTTCCCATTTCTTTGTGTCTTCCTTGATTTCTTTCTTCAGTGTTGTGTAGGTTTCTCAGGACAGGTCTTTTACCTTCTTGGTTAGGTCTATTCCTAGGTATTTTATTTTCCTTGTTGCTATATCAAATGGGATTTTTTTTCTTGATTTCTGCTTCTGATGTTTTATTGTTGGTATACAAAAATGCCTTTATTTCTGGATATTTACTTTGTATCCTGCTGTTTGCCTGATTAATTTATTAGGTCAAGCAGTTTTTTTGTTGAAGTGTATAGGATTTTCTATGTACACTATCATGTCATCTGCAAACAATGACAGTTTTGTTTCCTCCTTTCCGATTTGGATGCCTTTTATTTCCTTTTGTTGTCTGATCGCTGTGGCTAAAACTTCCAATGCTATGTTGAGTAGAAGTGGTGAGAGTGGACAACCTAGTCTTGTTCCTGATCTAAGAGGAAAAGATTTTAGTTTTTGCCCATTGAGTATGATGTTGGCTATAGGTCTCTCATATATGGCCGTTATTATGTTGAGGAATGCTCCCTCTACTCCCACTTTGCTGAGTGTTTTTATCATAAATGGGTGCTGTAGCTTATCAAATGCTTTTCCCCATCTATTGATATGATCATGTGATTTTTGTCTTTGCTTTTGTTTATGTGATGTATTACACTTCTTGATTTGTGAATATTGTACCATCCCTGCATCCCTGGGATGAATCCCACTTGCTCGTGATGTATGATCTTTTTAATGCATTGTTGGGTGCGGTTTGCCAATATTTTGTTGAAGATTTTAGCATTCATGTTCCTCAGTGATATTGGCCTGAAGGTTTCTTTCTTTGTTGTGTCTTTATCTGGTTTTGGGATTAGGATGATGCTGGCTTCATAAAAAGAGTTTGGGAGTCTCACATCATTTTGGATGTTTTTGGAATAGTCTGTGAAGGATAGGAGTTAGCTCTTCTTTATATGTTTGTAGAATTCTCCTGTGAAACCATCTCGTCCAGGGCTTTTGTGTATCAGGAGTTTTTTGATTACTGCTTCAATTTCATCAGGTGTTACTGGTCTTTCAGGCTTTCTGCTTTTTTTTTAATTAAGTTTTGGAAGATTATATTTTTCTAGAAATTTGTCCATTTCACCCAGGTTTTGAAATTTCTTGGCATACAGTTCTTCACAGTAGTTTCTTACAGTCCTTTGTATTTCTGTGTATCAGTTGTAATCTCTCCTCTTTCATTTCTGATTGTGTTTATTTGGGTCCTCTCTCTATTTTTCTTGATGAGCCTGCTTACAGGCTTGTCGATTTTGTTTATCTTTTCAAAGGACCATCTCCTGGATTCATTGATCCTTAGGATTGTTCGCTTATTCTCCATGCCATTTAATTCTGCTCTGATGTTGGTTATTTCCTTCCTTCTACTCTCTCTTGGCTGTCTTTGTTGTTGTTCCTCTAGTTCTTGTAGGCATAGGGTTAGGTTGTTTCTATTTTCTTTAGGTAGGCCTGTGTCACTATGAACTTCCCTCTCAGGACTGCCTTCGCTGTGTCCCATAAGTTTTGGGTAATTGTAAGTTCATTTTCATTTGTTTTCAGAAACTTTGTGATTTCTTCCCTAATTTCATTCTTGACCTGTGAGGGTGCTCTGCCTACAGCCCCCACCCTGCCATGCCTCCCGCCACCACAGATGAGAATAAGTCTACCAAGACATGATCTGCTTGGGGAGGAAAGGAGGCCCATCTCTCAAAGGAGAAGGGCCAAGAGCCTTTTCTTCAATGGGCTTTTGTTGGGTTCATTTAAACAAGAATACAGGTAAAGCTCATTGATCATTGTCAGGTAGTAAAGATCAAAAAATAGATAAGAGAGAACTCTGAGGGCCTATTTTGAGTCAGGGTCAGATAGCGAAGTGAGTTTTAGGAACAAACTCACTTCTTGCTTGGACCCTTATTTAAATGAGAGCATTCTAGACAGAGGTTCACAGGACTTTACATATTCTTTCTTAGGCCTGATTGCCTGGGGAACCCACCCTTTCCAGCACAGGATGCACCACTCTGTGTCATTGTTTCAGGCTTAAGTCAGGCAGGGAAAGTAAGGCAGCCCAGAGATTCGGAGACTTCTTGCAGACACAATGAGGACTCAAGCTTTGTCAAAGCTGAGGGGCAAGGGTCCATTCACCCTTTTTTGCTGTAGGCCCCCCAAGTCCTTCCCTGGTAGCCTCCACGTGATCAGTCCCATCGTTAGGTCAGTTCCCCCTGTGGGGAATCTTACCTGTCATTGGCTAACCAACATAGCATTGGGGGCCAGTTATGGATGAAGTAAAAGGAACAGAAGTGGTGCTCCTGCCAGGGAGATAAGCTTTGTCTCCTTACTGGCTTCTGGTCCAAGCATGCTCACTCAGCCTTAGCCATGGGGGGGTTACAGCTTAGTCAAACCAGGCAGGGTGGTTCCCAACCTTGACCCATTCATTGTTTAATAGCGTGCAATTCAATCTCCATGATTTTGAGTGTTTTGGGTTTTTTTCCTTAGGGTTCATTTCTAGGTTCTGTCCCTTGTGGTTGGAGAAAATGCTTGATATAATTTCAATTTTCTTGAATTTGTCGAGGCTTGTTTTGTGTTCTATCATGTGGTCTGTCTTTAAAAATGTTCCATGTGCATTTGAAAAGAATATGTATTTAGCATCTTTGGGATGAAAGGCTCTCCCTCTCTCTCTCTATATATATATATCAGTTAAGTCCATTTCATGTAGGGCATTGTTCAGTGCCACAATATCTTTGTTGATATTTTGTTTGAAAGAGCTGTCATTGTTTACAGTGGGGTATTAAAATCCCCTACTATAATTCTGTTGCTGTCAACATCTTTCTTGAAGTCATTTAAGATTTTCTTTATGTATTTGGGTGCTCCTTTGTTGGGTGCATATGTATTTAGAGTGTTTATGTCTTCCTGGTAGATTCTTCCCTTGAGTATTATGAAGTGACCTTGTGGGTCTCTCTTTATGGCCCTTTTTGTGAAGTCTATTTTGTCTGATATAAGTATTGTTATCCTGGCTTTTTTTCCCTGTCCGTTTGCTTGGAAAATTTGTTTGTAGCCCTTCATTTTCAGTCTGTGTAGGTGTTTAGTCCTGAGGTGGGTCTCTTGTAGGCAGCATAAGTATGGGTCATGCTTTCTTATCCATTCAGCTATTCTATGTCTTTTGATTGTAGCATTGAATCCATTTACATTTAAGGTTAGTATTGATGGATACTTATTCACTGCCATTTTCCCACCTGTGTTCCCGTCTCTCTCTCTTTTGCTTCGTTTCCTTAAAGCAGTCCCTATAGCATCTCTTGCAGAGCTGGTTTGGTGGAGGTGTATTCTTTTAGACTTCTTTTGTGTGGGAAGCTTCTTCTTTGGCCTTCAGTCTTGATTGAGAGCCTTACTGGGTAAAGTAGTCTAGGTTGCAGGCCTCTGGTTCTAATTACTTGGAATATTTCTTGCCATTCCCTTCTGGCTCTGGCTTGGAGCATTTCCATTGAGAAATCAGCTGCTAACTTTATCAAGGTCCCCTTGTATGTTGCTTCCTGTTTCTCCCTTGCTGCCTTTAAGATTCTCTCTTTGTCTTGGAATTTTGCCATTTTAATTGTGATTTATCTTGAGGTAGGCCTCTTAGGGTTCCTCTTGACTGGGATTCTCTGTGTTTCCTGGATTTGTGTGACTTTTTCTCTCATCAGATTAGGGAACTTTTCCATTGTTACTTTTTCAAACAGTTTTACTATCCCTTGGTCTTCTTCTCCTTCTGGTATCCCTACTATATTGATATTATTACGTTTCATATTGTCCTGCATTTCGCTTAATCCCTTTTCATTCTTTCTAAGCCTCTTTTCTTTTTAAAATTCCATGTTTTAATGGAGTTTCTAAATCTTGATTTAAAATGCTGGCCATCCCTGGTTGAGCAGCTCAGATGCTTAGACCATCTTCCTGATAGGCAAAGGTTGCATATTAATTCCCCTGCCAGGGCACATGCAGGAATCAACTAATTGAATGTGTCACTAAATGGAACAACAAGTTGATGTGTGTCTGTCTTTCTGTCTCTGTCTGTCCTGTCTCTCTCTCTAAAAATCAAGACATACTTAAAAATACTAGTATATATAAAGTAAAATATTGGCCAGAAGAAAGAAATCATGTATTTGTGTATCTGGTCCACTATGCTCCCTATCAAAGTTCATGGTGAGGGGCACTTGTTCCCATGGGAGGTACTTCTTGACCCTCTGTCCTTCACAAATGTGCCATAGATGTCGTGTCACTTTGGAGCCATCCACTTCCTGGTGGGGCCTCCCGATTTTGCTAAATGATCTAGAAACCAGGCCACGGTTTTCCCTCATGTTCCCAAGGTCATCAGCGCTTTCAATGTGCTCACAGGTGTAGGCTGATGGAAAGACACACTAAACACCAAGGCATCTAGGCCACTTCATTGAATACTTTACCTGTGCCCTAGTGTTAGCCCAGGTGCAATGGCGTATGTACCACTTTAATGGATGTCATAGTCTTCCTGTGCATGACATCACATCCAGGTCATAATGTGCTTAGATTCCATGGTAACCTGGTGACCCTTGGTTAAACATTCTTCCTCTGAAACCAAGAAAAGCCTTTGCAACAAGTCACAATCCATTTAGAGGGACAATGGCAGTACTTTTCCCTGAATTGTTGCTCTTTTTATCTACAAGAGCTTTGGACATCAGAGGGAATGAACCCACCTGTGATGCCCCCATGGTCCTCAGACAGAGCCTGGAAGCCTCACCTTCCCGAAAGCCCCTGTGGCCAGGACCCTTTTGGAGATCAGACCCTGCAGATCCAGATCCTCCCAGTTCTCCACAGCCCAGTGACCCATCAGTATCAGCTTCCCCACTGTCTGGGTTCAGTTTCTGCTCTTTCTCTGAGACTCAGAGGTAAGGACATCTCCAAGGGCTTGCAGCCCTGCATTCTGCCCTCCACACTCTTTTTGAGTAATGACACAAGGGACAGAGGATTCAGGCACTTAGATCTTCTTTTCTGGGTGGAAATGATTTCTGAGTAAAAGCTGATGGTTAAACCACTTACATTGATGCCTTTTTAGAGATGAAGTATATTTGCCAATTTTGACTCAAAAAGAAAGCCAATGGTTTTACCTCAAAAGGACAGCACTTATTTGTGTGTGATGTCAAGACCTTGGCTATAAACACTGAGCATCTGCCCTGGCTAATTCTCTAAACAGAAACTCTATCCACCAGTGACACTTGTAGGACCATCCCATCTACAGCAACAAATGGCCCAGGTCACAGGGCAGCTGGCACAGAAGGCTGGCCCTGTCACAGAGACTTCTGGGTTTCTGGGCTTGACTCTAACTGAGCATCTTCTCAATTCCCCCCACATCTTGGCTGGAGACCCTGGCACAGCTGAGGAATGTGCTGCCTCCAGGATCAGGGGCCCCTGGGTTAAAGAGCCTATTTTATCTATGTTGCAGGAGGGGCCACATTCCATACATTACCTTGCAGCTTTACCTCTCCTGCTCAGTATCACTGGACTGTAAATATTTGACTGAGTGAGAAGCCCCTCAATTTGAGCCACATTTATTCTTAATTTCTGACCCTCAGGATCTGTCAGGAAGTCCTAGCAAGCAGTGTGCCCACTCACTGGGCCAGACAGCATCACCTCATTCTCCCCCTGGAACAGTGGGAAGGATGTGCTGTGGATGCAAAGGCAGTCAATTCATCTGCAAACTAGGAGGAGGCACAGGGCTTCAAGGGAACATGCCCCAAAATGGAACCATAAAGGAATTTGCAGGCCTGCTGGCTCAGTAAAAATAACTGTGTTGACCTTTGGTCCACATGACTGGAAAGGCATTTGCCAGATCAGTCGGTGCACACAGGTACCAGGGGATGCAGGTTCCAGGAGATTAGGGTACCAGTGGATGCCTGACCTGAGGTTACTCATCCAGGTGAACCATGTGGGTACCAGAGCAGTGATAGTTACATGTAGTTACAGTTTTCCTTAATTTACTGTTGTTTTCTAAGTTTCTTCTTCTTTTTCTCCTTATTTTTCCTTTTCCTCTTCTTTTCCTCCTCCTTCTTTCTCCTTTTTTTTGCACCTATCTACTTAGAAGTGGAATGTTGATGTGGTGGGAATGAGCATTCCTGCATCTTCTAAATCCTTGTGTGTAGAGCACACACCCTCTCCTGTCCTCCCAGGTGTGTGTCCAGCTTCTACCTAAGTAGAAGGTGAATGGATACGGACAGTTGTCCTGGCTTCTGTTTAGACGTTCCCACCATATAACCCTCACTGCCCAGGGCACAAGGGTAGAGAATCTTTCAGCAGCTATGTCTATTTCTCTTGTGCATTCTAGATCAAGGGGACAATGACAAGGTGGTTGTGATGACATTTGGACCCACTTCAATATGGTCCTGATCTGAAATTCCATTGTTCAGCTTCCGTAAGCTCTTCTAGTGTTAGTTCAGGGTCACAGTGACACTCTCGATTTCTAGTCCAAGTGCAGTTCATAACCAGGGTCCTGTAGACTGTGGATTATCTGTTTCTCTGCTTTCTCTCCCATACACAGTTACCCTTGTGAAGGCTCTCATTTAGTTAGGTATGGATGAAGGTTGACAGTAGAAATGTTCTGTTCTTCATTAGGGATTTGTCCAGAGGATCTGGTCTTTCCCTACTGGACAATTCTAAAAATGTAACCATTTCAGAACAGGGTATTGGTTAAGGCACAGACTTAGTGTCTTTATGATCCAGCTACACCATTGTCACTGCACATGGGATGTTTCTGCTTGTACAGATCACATCAAATGCAAGAGCCTTGCTTTCTTCATGTCCAGGACACCCGGGATTAGTCATCCAAGCCTGCAGCTCACTAGTGGTTGGATTCATTTGATGATACTTTGATCTGCTGTCTTTTAGGTGATCAAGTCCACCAAGTGTCTACTGATGGGATAGGGCCTTTTGCCCGCTGCTACTCTCGAACCCCATTTATCCACAGATAATTATATCGGCACTAATTGAATTTATTGGGGTGACCCTGGTTAACACAATGATACAGGCTTTTGTTGGTCAGTTTTAAATCACATCTTCTCTCTGATTTATTGAGTGTTTACCCACTAAAGTGAAGTCTTCTCTTTCACCATTTACCAACCCTTATTCACCCCTCCTCCCTCTCCCCCCACAAACACTAAAGCCTTTTCTGTGTCTATAAGTTTATCATTCATGTTTTCTGCTCATTCATACCCCTGCAGCCCATGCCATGCATCAAACCCTTTCCCACAGCTGTGAGCCTGCTATCTCTCTGTCACATTACTTTTTATCATTGAGAGGCTTCACTGTCCCATCCCAGGTGTGGCCTTGAGAGAAGAGTGAACATGGGGGCCCTCAAATATTTTATATTTTTTCTCTTAAGGGTATTTCTTAATGTGCTGGTGGAATGTATGTCTTTTAGACATGTCCAGATTGCAAAACAGAATATAAAGACAAACCCACTCCATCTTTCCTGTTTTTCTAAGCTCTTGAATTCCTACCGTCACATCAAAGGAAGGAGCAGTAGCTTTTCCATGTCACAGTCTCTGAGCCATTACCTGAATGTATTCTTGCAGACAACTATGCCATCAACATTTAGAGCTTTTTCTGTTGGCCCGAAATATAGCTGCAAATATCTGGAAAAAGCAGAATCTCTGCCTTGTGGGCCCAAATTAATAAATTCATTTAAACCAAAGTTATGTTTCTTTTTAACATTATTATTCACCATTCATTATTCACAGACATATTACATATTTCTCTTTTTGTATGTATTTCAAAACATAGGCTATCTTCTAGTGGAGCAAACTTCCTCATGGTTCCCTCCCTGTCCCTCTCTTTTAGGGCCCATCAGGGACCTAAGCCAAGGTGACAATGACTACAGAAGAGGACACTACCATTCTTGTCTTTGTGTGTTTCCTTTTCACATTTGTCCAGTCTGTGACAAGTCCTGAATTATTCTAGTTGACTTCAGTATCAGTCACATCTCTACAATGAACCATTCCCAGATTTCCAACCTCTGGTTTGGAACCCTTGAGAACTAACACGGCTCTTTTCCTGAAGCTCTTTTCTTCAGCCGATTATGAGGACTTAGATATAATCACCAGAGCATCGCAAGTGACTATAAAGAACATGTCCACGTTCACATCTGTGGGCGAGGCAGAAAATCCTGAGCACATCTCTGCCGTCACTGCAGACACTGGAACTAGGGAGCAGGAAGCCCATGGGGCTGCCCCAGCAGGCCTGACTCCTGCATCGAGTGATGCTGTGACCCAGCACTTAGATGATGTCCTGATTGGCTGCACTTTGCAAGCTGAAATGGGTTTTAACCATTATTAATGTACTTTTATTTTCACAGGCACTTATGCTCATAATCTGTCTGATGGCTGACACCATACAGCACAGCTTCTACTACTGAGTCTAAATCCACCTGATCCTTAGTGAACAAAAGGTAAGAGACCAAAACCATGTTTCTGTTACTCAAAGAAAGAAAACATCTCTTCTCCTGATTTACAGGTGACCGACTAAAGGTCTTTTAATTTTTTTAGAGTGAAATTTATTGGGATACAATTAGTTAATGTTATATAAACTGAAGGTGTACAATTTGTAAGGTGACATCTGCCCACTCTGTGTGAGCTCACTCTCCAGGGCCTGATCTCCTCTGTCACCTGGGGTTTCACCCCTTTAGTCTCTTCATCTGTCTTCACCCCCTTCATCTCTGTAACCAACCATACTATTGTCTGAGTCTGTGAGCATGTGTGTTTGTGTTTTCATTTTACCCTTTATAAAAGTGAAAGGACAGAATGTTCCATCTTCTCCACTTGACTATCAGTGTCCTCCTGTGTGAGGTCACCCTGTGATAGGACTCCCATGACAGACCAGTGTCTCCTGGGTTTTTGCCCATGGAGAGAGAGAGATCTTTCTGCATACCTGCTCCCCAGGTTTATTGTCAACAAAATTAACTTGTTTCAGTGAAGTTTCTAAATATTGATTTAAAATACTGGCCATCCTGGCCAGGCAGCTCAGGTGGTGAGAGCACCTTCCTGATACTCTGTGTGTTGCCAAGGGTGTGGATTGATCCCCCCTCAGGGCGCATGCAGGAATCAAGCAGTGAAAGTGTCGCTAGATGGACAAGTTGCTGTTTGTCTGTCTCTGTGTCTATCTTTTCTCTTTAAAATCAATACATTTTTCAAAATAATAATAAAAATAAATAAAATATTGGCCAGAGTAGAAAAATCATACACTTGCATATGTGGTAATCATGTTCCCTATCAAAGTTAAAGATGAGGGCCACCTCCCTAAATTGCTCCCACTGGAGGATTTTCATGACCCTCTGTCCTCCATGAATGTCCCCAAGATGGTCTCTCGTGTTGCAGCTGTCCACTTCCTGGTGGGTCCTCCCTGTGATGCTGAATGATCTGGAAATCAGGCCATGGCTTTCCCTCCTCTGCCCACAGGTCTGGGAGCTCCCCACATGCCCACAGATGCAGGCTGAGAGACACGAGCTACAGACCAAGTCATCTGGGCCACATCTTTATACACGATATTTTGCCACGTATAACACACACCCATGTTTTGCCCGAAACCTTTATGAAGAAAATCTTCCATGTTAATGATTTAATTCAGTTTTTATTTATTTATATTTAGATTCTTGCATTTATGTATTATGAAGGTTTTTTATTTCCTTTTGAACATATACAATATAAGAAATTTTATGTAACAAATAATTACAAAACACAAGAATAGATACAAGCTATTTCAGTACTACCCATGTATAATGTGCCTCCTTATTTTTCCCTCAAAAATTTGGGCAAAAAAGTGCACAGTATACACAGCAAAATGCAGTAAGTGATGTGTGCCCTAAATATTGGCCCAGGTGAAATGACATATATACCACTATTTTAAATGATATTTTATTGATTATTCTATTACAGTTGTCATGATCTCTCCCCTTAGTCCTCCCACACTCCCTAGGTCTTCAGGCAATCCCCCACCATTGTTTGTGTCCCTGGGTCATGCATATTAGTTCTTTGGCTGCTCCATTTCCTATACTGTTCATTACATCCCCATGGCTATTCAGTGTCTACCTTTTGGTGCTTCTTTTTTTTAAGACTTTATGTATTCATTTTTAGAAAGAGGTGAAGAGAAGGACAGAAATATCCAAGTGTGGTTGCCTCTCACACACCGCATAATGGAGACCTGGCCTGCAACCCAGCCATGTGCCCTCACTGGGGATCGAGCCGACGACCCTCTGGTTCGCTGCTCATGCTTAATCCACTGAGCTACACCAGCCAGTTCCCTATTGGTGCTTCTTAATCCTCTCACCTCTTCACCCATGGCCCACAGCTCCCTTCATCTGGCAGCCATCAAAACATGCTCCATAACCATGATTCTGTCTCTGTTCTTCTTGTTTGCTTAGTAGGTTTTTTAGATTCAGTTATTGATAGATACATATTTTTTGCCATGTTACTGTTCATTGTTTTGATCTTCTTTTTCTTAAATAAGTCCTTTTAACATTTCATATAATTATGACTTAGTTATGATGAACTCCTTTAGTTTTTCCTTGTCTCATAAGCTCTTCATCGGCTTTTCATTTAAGTGATAGCTTTGCTGGGTAGAGCAGTCTTGGCTGTACTTCCCTGCTTTCATGACTTTGAAGATTTCTTGGCAGTCACCTCTTCCTGCAAAGTCTGTTTTGAGAAATCAGCAGACAGTCCCTTGGGAACTGTCCTGTGGGTAACTTCTTTTCCCTTGCTGCCCTTAAGATTCTCTCTGTACCTTTAACCTTTGACATTTTAATTATGATGTTTCTGGGAGTGGGCCTCTCTGCATCCATCTTGCTTGGGACTCTCTGTGCTTCCTGGACCTGCATGTCTCTTTCTTTCACCAGATTAGGAAGGTTTTCTTTCATTATTTCTTCAAATTAATTTCCAGTGTATTGCTCTTTCTCCTCTCCTTGTCACCCCTATGATGCAAATGTTGGACTTCTTGAAGTTGTCCCAGAAGCTGCTTACACTACCCTCATTTGTTGGATTCTTTTTTCTTCTTGTTGTTTGCATTGGCTGGTTTTCAGTTCCTCGTGTTCCAAATCATTGATTGGATTCTACACTTCATCAAAATTACAGGTAGTCTCCCTGTAATTTGTTATTTCAATTACTGTATCCTTCATTTCTGATTGGATCATTTTTATGCTCTTGAGGTTCACTAGGTTCCTTGTGCATCCATATCACCAGTGTTTTTGAACTCTGCATGTGATAGATCACTTATCTCCATATCATGTACCTCTTTTTCTTGAGATTCATTTGTTCTTTCATTTGGGCCATGTTTCTTTGTCTTTTCATTTTGACGGTCTCCCAATTTTTGTTTCTATGTACTGGATAGACCTGCTTGATTCTGTGTCTTGTAGTGTGGCCTAATGTAGTAGGAGTCCTGTAGAGTCCAGTGGCACGGCCTCCCCTATATCCCAAGGTGGGTGCTCCCAGTGTACCCTTCATATGGTCTGAGTACACCTTCCTCTTATAGTTGAGCCTTGGTTGCTGTTGGCAGGTCAATGGGAGGGATTTACCAGGCCAGCCAGCTGCAAGGAATGGCTGTGACCACTGACCACGAACCTCAGCCCTCTGTGGAGGATCAGCTGTGCAGGGGCAGGGTGACAGTGGTAGGATGTTGCCTGTAGCTATCTCCTTGGTGTGCAGGCTCTGGAGTATCCTGGGTGGTGCAGGCCAAGGTCAGCCCCCCTCCTGAGTTTCTCCCAGAACACCTTGGCTAAGCTATAAAGCAATCTCAGGTGGCTGCTATTGTGCTGGGCTTGGAGAGTCCCAGGGGAACAAGCTGTGAATCTAGGCTGGCTCCTGCTAGAGCCAAGCCTGGGTCACTGAGTTCAGCTGCTGGTGGTGTGATAGGATTTAGGATGTTGTGAAGCATATGCCAGGCCAGCTATTCCTGTGGAAAAGCATCTTGGGTGAGTCCATAAGTTGGGTGGGGCAGAGTCTTTGGTCAAAGAGAGTTACCCAGAGGATGGAGTCTCAGATATGGCAGCAGCTTGCCAGCTCTGTCAGGGGAGGGTTAGAAAAGGGACAATAGCCTCTGCTCACCTTGACACCAGACACTTCAGTTTCTCCCCGTATAACACTGGTGCCTTTCCAGGTACTGCCCTGGTGCTGGAGCTCAGAGGGAGTGAATCTGAGTAGGTGAGTCCATGTGTGGGTTCCTTCAGAGGAACTGCTTGGGGCTCCAGCAGTTTCTTCCACTGGCTCTTTCCAGCTTGTTTTTGCAGCCAGAAGTTGTGGGGACTTATTTCCTGGAACTGGATCCATGGGCTCTGTGTTCTGGGTTGAGACTTAGACTCCTTCCTCCTGAGACATCCCTTCCAATTATATCTGCCACACAGGGATATATGGCCAGCCCAACCATGTCTGCACCCCTGCTACCAGTCTGGATGGCTGTGGTTTCTTTAATTCGGTAGTTGTTAGACATCATTTCCATTTATTTCTGATGGTTCAGAGTGATGGTTATTGTATATTATAGTTGTAATTTTGATGTGCTTGTGTGAAGAGGTAGGCCATATTTACTCAGCTGCCATCGTCACTGGAAGTCAAATATGTACCACTTAAAATGGACTTCACAGCCTTCTTTTGTGTGACATCACACCCAGCTCATAATGGACAGCTCGTCATCCATGGTAACCTGGTGACCTGTGTCAAAACATTCTCTCTTTGAAACCAAGGAAAACCTTGGGATGAATCACAGTCCAGTTCAAAGGGCAATGAGAGTGCCTTTTCCTGAATTTTTGTTCTTTTTCCCAATGACTTTTGGGGGCTTTGAGGGGATAGAAATCAACTTGTTGCAAGATGCCCCTCAGGAAGATCCTGGAAGCCCTGCCTCCTTCCAGGTCCCTGTGAGCTGTTCCTGTGAAAATGGGACCACTGTGAATACAAATTCCTGTCCAGGTCTCCACAGCCCAGTGACCCCTGAGTATCAGCTTCCCCAGGGTCAGAGGCCAGTTTCTGCCTCTTTTCTGAGACTCAGGGGTAAGGACATCTTGGAGGACTTGCAGACTGTGGTCTGTCCTCCACACACTTTCTTAGACATGACAGGAGGACACTTGTGTCCCTTGAGGATGTGGACACTTAGACTCTAGTTTTTTGGCTTCAGAAGATTTCAGAGGGTATCGAATGTCCCATTCTCTTCCATTTATATTCCTGCACTTCCACACATGAAGTATATTTACCACTGTTGACTCACAAAATAAGGCCAAGCCTTTTTATTCATAAGGACAACAGTTATTTGTGTGTGACATGGAGAGCTTGACTGAGAACACTGAGTACTCCAGGGATTCTGCCCCCAGGCTTTCTCAGGCTGCAGACAGAGAATTGTGTACCAGTGACACTTCTAGGACCATCAAGTCTACAGCAACACATGCCCCAGGTCACAGAGCAACTGGCACAGCAGGCTGCCCCTGTCACAGAGCCCTCTGTGTTTCTGGTCCCGTCTCCAACTGAGCAGCTTCTCAGCTCCCCCCACACCTGGGCTGGAGACCCCGGTGCAGCTGAGCAATGTGCTTCCTCCAGCATCAGAGGCCCCTGGGTGCTGGGCCTCTTCCTCTTGTGTTGCAGGAGGGGCCACATTCCACACATTACTACTTACCTTGCAGCTGTTCCCTGTCCTGCTCAGTATCACTGAACTGTAAATATTTGATGGAGTGAGAAGCCCCCTGAATCTGAGTCAGATTCATTGTGAAATTTCTGACCCTCAGAGTCTGTCAGGAAGTCCTAGCAGCACTGTGCCCACTCACTGGTCCAGGCCATATCACGTCATCCTCCCCCTGGAACAGCGGGAGGGACGTGCCGTGGATGGAAAAGGCAGTCGACTAGGGGGAGACAGAGGTCTGCACATGTGACGTGCCCCTGGGTGGTACAGTTAAGGGATGTGCAGGCCTTGCAGTCTGAGTAAATACCACTTTGGTGACCTCGCTTCACATGACTGGAAGGGCATTAGCAGACCAGTAGGTGCTATGGGTACCAGGAGATGCAGGGACCAGGGAAGGTGGATTCCAGGAGATGCCTGAAGTCAGGTTGCTCACCCTGGATAAAACGTCGCAGGTGTAGTAGCAGTTAGAGTCACATGTAGTTACAGTTTCCTGTCCTTTTCTAAGTTTTTCTCCTCCTTCCCCTCCTCATTCTGCCTTTTTTTTGTTTGTACAACTCTAATTATAAAATGTAATATTGATGTGGTCAGAATAAGCACCTCTGCACCTTGTAAATCCTTAGTTGTGGAGCCCAAACCTGTGCCATCCACCCAGGTGTGTATACAGCTTTTGACTCCATAGTTTGTTGTGTGTGGGCAGTTCTCATGGCCTCTGTTTCGATTTCCCCACCATATAACCTTATTCACCGTCTACAGCTGCTGTGTCTATTTCTCTTGTGCATTCTAGAATGAGGGGAGATGACAGGATGGGCCCGACAACATTTGAACCCATTTCCTAATGGTCCTGAGCTAAAATTCCATTGGCCACCTGTCCTCAAAACCTCCTAGTCTTAGTGCAAAGACACCGTGACATTTTGGATTCCTAGTCCAAGTCCAGTTCAAGGTCAGGTCCTATAGTCTGTGGATGATCTTTTTCTCTGCTTTCTCTCCACTACAGAGTTACCCTGGTGAAGGCTCTCATTTTCCTGGGAATGAAGGAAGGGTGACAGTAGAAATGTTCTGTTGTCTGTTGGGGTCTTGTCCAGAGGATCTGGTCTTTCCTTCACTGAAAAATTCAAACATGTAACTGGCTTAGGACAGGGTATTGGTTAAGGGACACACTGAGTGTCTTTATGATTCCAGCTACACCCCTGTTCACTTCTCTTGGGATGTTTCTGCTTACACAGATCACATAGAAATGTGGGGGACTTGCTGTCTTTAGTTCTAGGAACCCCAGGATCAGTGAGCCAACCTTGCAGCTCAGTTCTGGTCAGACTCATTTGAGAATACTTTGATTTTCTATCTTTTAGGTGATCAGATCTACCATGTGTTTAGATATAGGTCAAGGCCCATTGGCCCTACTGCCCCAGGGACGAGTTGATTCTCAGATGATTATTTGCTTGTATATTGGGGTGACACTGGTGGACAAAATGATACACGGTTTTGGTGGACAATTTTACATCACGTCATCTGTACAATTTATTGTGCGTTTACCCACATAAGTCAAGTCTTCTTTTTCACCATTTACCAACTTATACCCTTCTTCTCTCCTCCTCCTCCCTCTTCTGCCACAAACACTTAAGTGTTTCCTTTGTCTATGAGTTGGTCTTTCATATTTTCTGCTCACTCATATCTCTCCCCCTGTCATCCATTGAGCCCTTCCCCACAGCTGGGAGCCCGCTCTCTCTCTGTCACATTAGATTTTAGGATTGAGAGGCTTCAGTTTCCCATGCCAGGTGTGGCCTTGAGAGAAGAGTGAACATGGGGGGCCTTCAAATATTTTATGTTTTTCCTGTAAAATGTACTTCTCAATGTACTAGTGAAACATATGCCATTGGAACACTCCCAGATTGCGAAATAGGACTTAAATGATAAACCCACTGCGATATTCCTGTCTCCCTAAGCTCTGGAAATCCTCCCTCCACATCAAAGGAAGGAGCTATAACTTTTTCATGTGACAGTTTCTGGGCCCTCACTGAATGCTTTCTAGAGTCAACCATCCCCTAAACATTCAGAGGTTTTTCTATTGGCCGAGTTATAGCTGCATTTATAAAAACAGAATCTCTGTCTCGTGGGCGCAAATTGATAAATTCATTTAAACAAAAATTATATTTCTTTTTAACATTATTATCCACCATTTATTATTCACAGACATACTGCATATTTTTTATTTTGCATATGTATCAAAACTCAGGTTGTCTTCTAGTGGAGCACACTTCCTTGTGGTTCCATCTCTGTCCCTCACCTTTAGGGCCCTGCAGGGACCTGAGTCAAGCTGGCAATGGCCACAGGAGAGGTCCCTCCCATTCTTACACTTGTTTCCTCTTGCATATTTTCCAGTCTGTGTGAACACATGAAGTATATCATTGACTCAGTCTCAATTACATCTCTGCAATGTGATTGTTCATGTCTAGTAAGCTGCCTTCATCACTGGAAATCCTGTACATACCTCTTTAAATGGATATCATAGTCTTCCTTTGTGTGACATCACTCCCAGGTCATAATGGACAGCTCAGGTTCCATGGTACCCTGGTGTCCTGTCGCCAAACATTCTTTCTTTCAAATGAAGGACAGCCTTTTGGGCAAAACACACTCCATTTTCAGCAGCAATGAGTGCCTTTCCCTAAATCTTTGCTCTTCTCATCTCCTACTCCTTTGGTCGTCAGAGGGGGTGTATACCAGCTGTCATACCCCAGTGGCCTTCAGACAGAGCCTGGAAGTCCTGCCTCCCTGCAGGTTCCTGTGGGCAACATCCTGCAGAGGTGCAACCCCTGTGAATACAAATTCCTGCCCAGGTGTCTACCACCAGTGACCAATGAATATCAGCTTCCCCAGCATGTAGGTCCAGTTTTGCCCTTGTTCTGTGACTCAGAGGTAAGGACATCTCAGAGGGCTTGCAGCCCTGTGGTCTGACCTCCAGTCGGTTTTTCACTCATGACAGAAGGGACAGAGGATGGGGACCCTTAGATTCTTGTTTTGTGGCTGGAGAATATTTTGGAGGGTGAGGAAAAGACGGTAGGTGCTCAGTTCATGTTGATGCATACTTCAGAGATGAAGTATGTTTGCCAATTTTGCCTCAAAAAATAGGCCAAGTGTTTTTACTGAAGAGGACAGTAATTATTTGTGTGAGATACTGAGATCTGGCCAAATATCCTGAGTATCTACCCCGGGATTCAGCCCTAGGTCATCCTCAGGCTGCAAACAGAACCTCAATGCCAGCGAAACTTGTGGCACCATCAAGTCTACAGGAACACATGGCCCAGGTCACAGGGCTGCTGACCCAGCAGGCTGCCCCTGTCCCAGAGCTCCCTGGGTTTCTAGGCCCGTCTCAAACTGAGCAGCTTCCTAGCTCCCCCAGGACCTGGGCTGGAGACCCTGATGCAGCTGATGAACATGCTGTCTCCAGCATCAGAGGCCCCCTGGGTGCTGGGCCTCTTTATCTTGTTTTGCAGGAGGGGCCACATTCCACAGATCACTACTTACCTTGCAGCTGTTCCGTGTCCTGCTCAGTAACCAGGGACTGTACATATTTCACTGATTGAGAAGGCCCTGAATTTGAATCAGATTCATTCTGAAATTCTGACCCTCAGAGTCTCTCAGGAAGTCTTATCAGCACTGTGCCCACTCACTAGGCAAGGCAGAGTTACATGATCCTCCTTTTCCTGGAACAGCGGGAGGGACGTGCTGTGGATGGAAAAGGCAGTCAGTTCCTCTGCACACTATGAGGAGACTCAGGGCTCTAGGGGGATGGCCCCAAGGTGGGACCATGAAGGGATGACCAGGCCTGCTGGCTCAGTAATAACAACTGTGGTGACCTTTGGTCCACATGACTGGAAAGGCATTTGCCAGACCAGTAGGTACATGTGGTTACCTGGAGATGCAGGTACGAGGGGATGCCTGGACTGAGGTTACTCAACCAAGGTGACCACTTGGCTACCACAACAGCATTTAGAGTTACGTGTAGTTACAATTTAGCTCAATTTGCTGTCATTTTCGAAGTTTTATCTCCTCCTCCTCCTCCTTATTCTTCCTGTTCCTCTGCTTCTCCTTCTTCATTTTCTTTTGCACAAGTCTAATTAGAAGTTAAATGTCCATGTGGTGGGAATCAGCTGTCCTAAATCCTTTTGTGTAGAACACACACCTCTGTCATCCACCCAGATATGAGTACAGTTTCTCACTCACCAGTTTCCTGGGTGCCAGCAATTCTGATGGCTTCTGTTTAGACTTTCCCACCACATAACTGTCACTGCCCAGTGAACAGGGGTAGAGAATCTTCTAGCTGCTACATGTATTTTTCTTATGCATTCTAGAACAAACGGACGGGGACAACTTGCATCAGTCCACATTTCTACACATGTTCAAATGTTCCTGATCTAAAATTGCATTGGTCAGCTCCCCTAAAAGCTCGTAGTGTTAGTGCAGGGACACGGTGACGCTCTGGATTCCTAGTCCAAGTGCAGTTCAGGACCAGGGCCCTGTAGTCTGTGGATTATCTGTTTCTCTGCTTTCTCTCCACTACACAGTGACCCTGGTGAAGGCTCTCATTTTCTTGGGGATGAAGGAAAGTTGGTAGAAATGTTCTCTTGTCTGTTGGGCTTTTCTCCAGAGAATCTCTTCTTTCCTTCACTGGAGAATTCTACAACTAAGTGTTTCAGGACAGGATATTGGTTAAGGGACAGCCTTAGTGTCTTTATGATTCCAGCTACACCAACTGTTCTCTTCCCCCAGGATGTTTTTGCTTGTACAGATCCTATAGGGATGCAGGGGGGTTTGGTGCCTTCACGTCCAGGAGCCCCGGGATTAATTAGCCAACCCCCAGCTCAGATACGGCCATATTCATTTCTTGCTGCTTTGAGTAGCTGTGTTTTAGTTGATCAGATCTACTGAGTGTTTAGTGATTAGACAAGGCCCACTGACCCCTTTTACCTTGATACCCAATATATCCTAAAATGGCTATTTGATTTTTATTGAATTTATTATGGTGACACTATTTAATAAAATGATACAGGTTTCATTGCACAATCTTACATCTGTACATTTTGGTGTACGTTTACTACCTTTAGTCAAGTTTTAGTTTTCACCATTTATCACCACCCCTATACCTTCTTCCTCCACCTTCCTTCCCATTCCCCCAACAGTCACCAAAATGTTTTTGTGTCTATGGGTCTTTCTCTCTTTTTTTTGCTCAATTTCATACTCATCCACCCTCTGCCATCCATTGAGCCCTTCCCTACAGCTGTCTACCTGTCACATTAGACTTGATAATTGCGAGGCTTCAGTTTCACATGCCAGGTGTGGCCTTAAGAGAAGAGTGATCTGGAGGCCCTCAAATATTTGAAGTTTTATTCTCTAAAATGTATTTCTCAATGTGCTGGTGGAATGTATGTCATTTGAACACTCCCAGATTGCAAAATAGGACTCAAAAGACAAACCCACTCCATCATTCCTGTCCCCCTAAGCTCTTGAGTTCCTACCTCCACATCAAAGGAAGGACCTGTAACTTTTCCATCTGACAGTTTCTGGGCTGTCAACGAATGCTCTCCACAGTGAATGGTCACCTAAACATGCACGGGCTTTTCTTTTTTCTTTTTCTTTTTTTTTTAAGATTTTATTTACTTTATTTTTAGAGTTGGAAGAGGGAGACAGAGAGAGACATCAATGTGTGGTTGCTGGGGATTATGGCCTGCAACTGCACGGGCTTTTCTGTTGGCCCAGACATTGCTACAGATAGAACTCCAGAATCTGCCTGGTGGGCCCAAATTAATAAACTGCATTTATATCAGTTTATGTTACTTTTAACACTGTTGTTCAACATTCATTATTCGCAGACATATTGCACATTTTTCTTTTTCTATATGTGGATAAGTCACACAGTTCTTCCAAATTAACCACACTTCCTCATGGTTCCCTCATTCTCACCTTAAAGATCCTGGTGGGACGTGAACCAAGGCGGCAAAGGCCTCGAATGGTCACTACCATTCTTACCCTTGTGTGTTTCCTCTTGCACATTTTCCATTCTGTGACAAGGCCTGAATTATTCTGGTTTACTTCAGTATCACATCTGTATAATTAATCATTGCAACTTTTCTCACCTCTGGTGTGGTACCACTGAGAACTAACACAGCTCTTTTCTTGAAGGTCTTCAAGCTGAATCAGGAGTCTTGGATATGATCACGGAGACCATACCAAGTGAGTGTAAAGAGCACATCCACGTTCACATCTGTGGGCCACTCAGAAACTGCTCAGCACATCTCTGCCATCACTGCAGACACTGGAACGAGAGAGCAGGATGCCCATGGGGCTGCCCCAGTGGGTGTCACTCCTGCATCAAGGGACTGTGGCCCAGGACTTAGACATTGCCTTGATAGGCTAGACTCTGGAAGGAGAAATTGTATTTTAATGCTCACTTACTGATTTTCTTTTATTTTCACAGACAGTGTTGCTCACAGATTGTCTGATGGCTGACACCACAGAGCCCACTTTCTACTACTGAGTCTCTACTAGTGATAGGCCTGATAATTAGTGAACAAAGGGTAAGTAAACAAAAATATGTTTATGTTAATCAAAGAAAGAAAACACCCATTCTCTTAATTAATTGGTGACCAGTTAATGATCTTTTAAGTGTTTTTAGAGTGAAATTTGTTGGGGTGCCTTTGGTTAACGTTATATAACCTGGACGTGTACAGTTTGTAAGGTGACATCTGCCCACTCTGTGTGAGCTCACTCTCCAGGGTCTGGTCTCCTCTATCACCTGGTGTGTGACCCCTTTAGTCTCTTTGTCCTGCTTCACCCCTTCTTGTCTGTAACCAACCATACTACTGTCTGTGTCTGTGAGCACGTCTGTTGTTTGTGGTTTTTATTTACATGTTTAATAGAAGTGAAAGGACAGAATGTGTCATCTTGTCCACTTGATTATCAGTGTCCTCCTCTGTGAGGTCACCCTGGGATATGAGTCCCATGACACACCAGTGTCTCCTGGGTTTTTCCCCATGGAGAGAGATTTTCTGCATACTTCCTCCCCAGTTTTATTTTCAACAATATTAACACGTTTTAATGAAGTTTCTAAATATTGATTTTAAATACTGGCCATCCCTGACGAGACAGCTCAGGTGGTAAGAGCACCTTCCTGATACTCTGCCTGTTGCCAAGGTTGTGGATTGAGCCCCCCTCAGGGCACATTCAAGAATCAAGCAGTGAGTGTGTCACTAAAGGAACAAGTCCTTGTTTGTCTGTCTCTGTCTCTGTCTATCTTTTCTCTTTAAAATGAATACATTTTTAAAAATAATAATAAAAATAAAATGAAATAGTAGCCAGAGGAGAGAAATTATACACTTGCATATCTGGTGATCATGTTCCCTATCAAAGTTAACAATGAGGGCCATGTCCCTAAGTTGTTCCCACTGGAGGTTTTTCATGACCCTCTATCCTCCACAAATGTCCCCAAGATGGTCTCTTGTGTTGCAGCTGTCCACTTCCTGGTGGGTCCTCCCTGTGGTGCTGAATGATCTGGAAACCAGGACACAGCTTTCTCTCCTCTTCCCACAGGTCTCGGAGCTCCCCACATGCCCACGGGTGCAGGCTGAGAGAGGGACATGCACTACAGACCAAGTCATCTGGGCCACTGCATTGCATTCCTTAGGTGAGCACCACTGTTTGCCCAGGGGAAATGGCGAATGTACCACTTTACATGGATGTCGTAGTCTTCCTGTAGTGACATCACACCCATGTCATAATGGACAGCTCGAGATCCATGGCAACTTGGTGGCCATGGTCCATTGTTTATTCTTTGAAACCAAGGAAACCTGTGGGACAAATTACTGCTTATTCCGAGGGGTGATGAGAGCCCCTTCCCCTGAGTGTCTGCCCCTCCGAGGTGGGACTGACTGCTTTGGGCCTCAAAGGGATGAAGGCACCGTGATGCCCAGATGGACCTCAGCCTGCGTATAGGGCCACTGCCCCACCCAGGTCCCTGCACAGCCAGGGTCCCTTGGAGCTTTGGGATTGGACTTCTGTCTGTTCCACTCTCAGAACCGAGTGACCCACAAATATGAGGTTTGGTGGCATCTGGGCCCAGGCCCTGCTGTCTGTCTCTGACTCCAAAGATGAGGCCCCCTGCAGGGGCTGCAGCCCTGTGTCCGTCCTCCACAGACTTTCTCAGTCGTGACACCACAGTGACAGAGGATCAGGGTTCTTGCATCCTTCATTTCTGCTGGGCAAAGATTTTGGAGGCTGAGTGAAGGCCTGGGGTGGTTTCACTCCCAGGGCTGCATTTTCATGAAAGAAATGTGACTGCCAAATGTGACTGACGTTAAAATGCTGACTTGTTACTCAAAGGTGCTGTCACTGTTTTTCTGTGACAACAAGCCCTCGATTCCAAGTCCTGTGCATCCTCTCTGTGATCCACCTCCATGTCCTCCTGAGGCCCCAAACAGACTCCCTGTCCACCAGTGACACTGGAAGACTGCCTCATCCCTGACAACACATAACCCAGGTCACAGAGCAGCTGGCACAGCAGCCTGGACCAGTGGCAGAACCTGTGTTCCCCTGGGTCCAACTGTAACTGACAGCATCTCAGGTCCCCACACACGTGGTGCAGAAAGTGGTCCTGGGAAATGTGCTGCATCCAACACCCAGAGACAGCTGGGCGCTGGGATCCATGTTGGTTGCAGGAGGGAGCAGATGGCATGAGTCACTGTTTGCTGTGAAGCCATTTCCTGTCCTGCTCCATACACCGGACTGTAAATGTTCCCTGAGGGAGAAGACCCCCGAGTTTTAGTCGGATTTCTTTGGGTGTCCAGTGTGAGCAGAGCAAGTACTGTTCTCACTGCTGGGTGCTGGGAGCATCACCACATCCTTGTGATGGAGCAGTGGGCAGGGTGGCCTGTGCAGGGAGAGGCAGCCAGGACTCTGCAGACAAAGAGTGACATGGGGCTGAGGGGTGGACGTGTCCCTGAGGTGAGAGACTGAGGGTGCATTTCCCACCATGACTTGAGAGGAAACTGCCCTGGTAGACTTTGGATACATGTGCAGGAGAAGACATTTCCAGGTCAGTGGCCGCACACGGTTCTCAGGTGAGGTGTGGGTGTGCTCCCCAGCAGTCCACGTTGTACGGCAGCGGGAGGTGGGTGACCTGTGTGTGAAATGTGTGATCATCGATGGCCATTCTCCGAATTTGTTTGTTTCTTCATTTTTTGCTCAAGCAGAGGAAGAATAGAGGAAGACGTCATGGGAATCAGCACCCCTGCACCTTTCACATCCCTGACGGTAGTGCACACCTCTGCTGTCCCCCCAGCTGTGTGAGCAGCTTCTGACGCACTGATTCCTGGGTTCAGGCAGTTCTCTCCACTTCTGTTCAGACTTCCCCACCCCAGCACCTCACTGCCCAGTGATCCAGTGTGGGTATCTTGCAGCTGCTATGTCTGTTTAAGTTGTGTGTTCTAAAACTAGGGGACAATGACAGGATGGGTCCAGAACATTAGGACCCACTTCCAAATGTCCTCAGGTAACACTCTAATGATCAGTGGACCCTCGAGCCCCTGCTCTCAGAGTAGGCTCACAGTGACATGTTGGGTCTCCCATGAACAATGCCAGTGCAGAACCAGTGTTTCTGAATAAGGCTTTGGGGCCCTTGGGGACAGGCTTGAAGTCAGATACACAACACAGTTTCTCAGCAGTGTGCTGGGGTCCTTCCTCAAGTGGGTGTGGTGTCTCCCGTGCATTCCACGGGTTCTGGGGGTGTGAACAGGGTCAGGTCTTAGAATGGTACACAGGCTGATGCAGCACATTTATGGCAGGTCACGCCATTGTTCATCTCACTGAGAACATTTCTGCTTATGCAGGGCACGGAAGAATGAACAGGGCTGTCTGTGCTTCTCTCGTCCAGGAGCCCTGTGATGATCAGTCCACACGACAGGCCAGTGTGGGTCAGGCTGGTCTGATGCTGCTTTGACTCCCTGTCTGTGGGAGAAACCAGACCTTCCAAAGGTGAATAAAGGAGCTGGGCCCCTGGGCCCCAAAATGCACTCACTCCATCACACTCAGCTTCCCCCCTGCTTGGCTGTAGTCCCCGTTGTCAGGTCTGGTCTTCAAGGAAGAGTGATCTCGGGGCCCCTCAGAGATGCTCAGTGCGGCCTCCCAGTATGTGTCTGCATACGTGGGGGAAAGGTGTCCCTTCAGCATGCTCCCAGAGTGTCAGGTAGGCTTAAATGACTGATCCACCTTCATATGTCCCTGTCTCTAACCTCTTGAATTCCTTCCTCCCCGTTAAGCCAAGGGACAGTGAGCACTTTCATGTCACTCACAGTGGACCCACTGTCCCTGCTATCTTGTTTCAGCCACACCTGCCAACTTACACTTGGAGCCCTTTCCAATGGGCTGAGGTGGGCCGGGTCATGTTCACCCACCTCCCCACCCTGGAGCGTCCCACACATGCTCCTCATGTTCCTGTTTGTGTGAACCGGGAACTTAGAAAGTCCTTTGGGAGTGGGGCACACTTGGTCAGTGTCCACTCTTAGTCCCTCAGCTTTACGGCCTTGCTGGGACAGGGATTTTGTCAAGGTGGCAGCTGGCTCAGAAGTCACTCGTGTCAGGACACTGGTGTGATTCCTCTTGCACATTCTTCCAGGCTGTGAAAGGTCCTGAATTATTCTAAGTTTTTCCAGGATGTGGTACAGCTGTCCAGATGAACTTTCACCTCCCTCTCTTGTGTGTTGGCATCTCAGAGAACTAAACCCACTCTGCTGTTGAAGCTTTTCCAGCTGAATCTGGGCACTTGGGTGGAATTTTGGAGGAGATCGGCCCCTGTGATTATGGATCACAGACCCCACGCCTGCTGCTGTGGGACCACGCAGCGATTCTAGAACCTCCCTGTTTTCCCCACAGATGCGGAGACTGCGCCCCAGGAAATACAGTGGATCCTCACGCTGTTCTCGCGGCACCCTCTGATGATGCCTCACCATGACATGGAGAGTCCCCTTGACTGACCTCTGGAATCAGAAATTTCTTTTGAACTATTAATCTTCATATTTTTTATTTTTCTAGAAACTTGTCCTTACTAAAAGTCTGACGGAAACACCACAAAACACATTCTGAACAGCCAAATTCAACAGATGTTTCACCGGATCCTTAGTGAACTAAGGTAACTAAACAAACGTAGTCTTGTGTTACTTAGATGAAAGGAGAATGTCTTCATATTTTTTCTTTGTTGTGTTTTTTCTGTTTATTGATGTATTGGTTAATGTCAGTTGAGAAAATTATGTAGGTTTCAGGAGCACAATTCTACACACCTCCTCAGTACACTGTGCTCACCACCGCTGTAGCCATTTATCTCGCCGTAACCTCCTCCGTCTGCCCCTCCGTCAGGTCCCCCTGTAACAGGACGGAGAAACTTGCTGTTGAGCAATGCGCTGTGTCCAACATCCAGAAACCACTGGGTGCCGGGGCCTATGTCCTGCCATCCCAGCATCACCTGGTCTTCAGGGTCTGACAGCCCATTGAGGAGCCCTGCCCACTCACCTGTCCCCCAGAGTTCAGTGTCCCCGTGCTCAGAGTATCATGTTCCCTCAGGTCCCTGATCACTGGTACAGACTGCAGCCAGGAGCCCTGAAGCAGCCTATGATGGTGCATCTGGGCATTATCCTTCCCTGCTAAGTGAATAGTGAGGGGAAGTGCCTGAATCATGTCCCTCTGGAGGGGTTTCCTTGAGTCGCTGTCCTTCATGGATGTCCGCTGGTGGTCTGTCCTGCTGCTGCTGTCCTTTTCTGCCACTTGTCCATATTCTGTGAAAGTACCTAGAAACCAGCCCCGATTCTCAGGGCTCCCTCGAGGCCGAGGCCGAGAGATACACACACTGTACAGCATGGGTTCCAAGGGTGTTGGGGCCACTGGTGACACAGCTGCTTCCTCCTGCAGGGTCTGCCCAGGTGGCATCCTGTGGGGACCACAGTGAGTGGGTGCTGGGGTCTCCCTGTGCATGTCTTCTGTATGACTCTGTGGGTGACATCACACCAGATCACAATGGACAGCTCAGGTTCCATATAACATGGTAACCCGTGGTTAAACTTTCTTCCTCTGGAAACAAGGAAACCTTTGGGGCAAGTCATAGTCCATTTTGAAGGGCAATGGCAGTACCTTCCCTGAATTCTTGCTGTTTTTATCTAGAACTGCTTTGGACTTCAGAGGGGATGAACCCACCTGTAATGCCCAGAAGAACCTCAGCCAGAGCCTGGAAGCCCGGCCTCCCTGCAGCTCCCTGTGGCCAGTGCCTGCAGAGATCAGACCCTGCAGATCCTGATCCTGCCCAGGACTCCACAGCCCAGTGACCCATCAGTATCAGCTTCCCCAGCGTCTGGGTCCAGTTTCTGCTCCTTCTCTGAGACTCAGAGGTAAGGACATCTCGGAGGGTTTGCAGCCCTGTGGTCTGTCCTCCACACTCTTTCTCAGTCATGACACAAGGGACAGAGGATTCGGGCACTTAGATTCTTGTTTTCTGGGTGGGAATGATTCTCAGTAAAAGCAGGTGGTTGAACCACCCACATTAATGCCTTTTCAGAGATGAAGTATATTTGCCAATTTTGACTGAAAAGAAGGCCAACAGTTTTTTCTCAAAAAGGCAGCAGTTATTTCTCTGTGATGTCAAGACCTTGGCTGTAAACACTGAGCATCTGCCTTGTGATTTACCCCCAGGGCTTCCTAAGTCTCTAAATGGAGCCTCTATCCACAGAGAAACTTGTAGGGCCATCAAGTCCACAGCAACAGAGGGCCCAGGTCACAGGGCCCAGGTCACAGGTCCACTGGCCCAGCAGGCTGCCCCTTTCCCAGAGCCCTCTGGGTTTCTGGGCCCATCTCCAACTGAGCATCTTCTCCGTTCCCTCCACCCCTGGGTTGGAGACCCCAGCACACCTGAGGAATGTGCTCCCTCCAGCATCAGAGGCCCCTTGGGTGCTGGGCCTCTTCCTCTTGTGTTGCAGGAGGGACCCCATTCCACAGATCACTATTTACCTTGCAGCTGTTCCCTGTCCTGCTCAGTATCATTGGACTGTAAATATTTCACTGAGTGAGAAGCCCCCTATTTGAGTCACATTCATTGTGAACTTCTGAGCCTCAGAGTCTGTCAGGAAGCCCTAGCAGCACTGTGCCCACCCACTGATCCAGACAGTCATGTCATCCTCCCCCTGGAACAGCGGGAGGGACATACTGTGGATGGAAATGGCAGTCAGTTCCTCTGCAGACTGGGAGGAGACACAGGGCTGCAGGGGAACCGGCCCCAAGGTGGGACAGTGAGGGGTGTGCAGGCCTGCTGGCTCAGTAAAAATAGCTGTAGTGACCATTGGTTCACATGACTGGAAGGCATTTGCAGATCAGTAGGTGCATGCAGGGACCAAAGGATGCGGGTGCCAGGAGATGCCTGAACTGAGGTTTCTCAAACAGGTTAACCACGTAGCTGCTGCAACAGTGAGTCACATGTAGTAACTGTTTTCCTTAATTTACTGTCATTCTCTAAGTTTCTTCTCCTTCTTTTCCTCCTTTTTCTTCCTGTTCCTATTCCCCACCTCCTTCTTCTTCCTTTTTCATTGCACAAATCTGCTTAGAATTGGAATGTCCTTGTGGTGGGTATCAGCACCCCTGCATCTCCTTGTGTGTAGAGCACACCCCTCTGCCGTCCACCCAGGTGTGTGTGCAGCTTGGCTGCACTTTCATTGAATTTACTGGGGTGACACTGGTGTACAAAGCAATACAGGCTTTTGGTGGACAATTTTAAATCACATCATCTGTACAATTTATTGTGGGTTTACCCACTTAGGTCAAGTCTTCTTTTTCACCATTTATCAACCTATATTCTTCCTTCCTCCCCCCTCTTCTGCCACAAACTCTAAGGTTTTTTGTCTGTCTATGAGTTTATCTTTCATATTTTCTGCTCACTCATACCCCTCCCCCTGCCATCCATCGAGCCCTTCCCCAGAGCTTTTAGCCTGGTCTCTACCCGTCACATCAGATTTTATTATTGAGAGCCTTCAGTTTCCCATGCCAGGTGGGATCTTGAGAGAAGAGTGACCATGGAGGCCTTCAAGTATTTTATATTTTTTTTCTCTGAAATGCATTTCTCAGTGTACTGGTGGAACATATGCCATTGGAACACTTCCAGATTGCGAAATAGGACTTACATGATAACCCCACTCCAACATTCCTGTCCCTCTAAGCTCCTGAAATCCTCCCTCAGCATCAAAGGAACCAGCTGTAGCTTTTCCATGTGACAGTTGCCGGGCCCTCACTGAATGCTTTCCTGAGTCAGCCGTCCCCTAAACATGCTGACGCTTTGCTGTTCGCCCAGATGTAGCTGCAGATTTAAATGCAGAATCTCTGCCTTGTGGGCCAACATTCATAAGTTCATTTAAACCAAGTTATGTTTCTTTTTAACATTAGTATCCATCCTTCATTATTCACACACATACTGCATGTTTTTCTTTTTGTACATGATTCAAAATGCAGGTTGTCTTCTAGTGGAGCACACTTCCTTGTGGTTCCCTCTCTGTCCCTCACCTTTAGGGCCCTGCAGGGACCTGAGCCAAGCTGGCAATGGCCACAGGAGAGGTCACTCCCATTCTTAGCCTTGTGTGTTTCCTCTTGCACATTTTCCAGTCTGTGACCAGTCCTGAACTACACTGGTTGACTCAGTCTCAGTTGCATCTCTACAGTGTGATTGTACACGTCTGCTAAGCTGCCTTCATCACCGGAAATCCTGTATGTGTGTATCACTTTAACTGGATATCATAGTCTTCCTTTGTGTGACATCACTCCCAGGTCATAATGGACAGCTCAGGATCCATGGTACCCTGGTGACCTGTGACAAAACATTCTTTCTCTGAAACCAAGGACAGCCTTCGGGGCAAAACACACACAACTTTGAGGGGCAATGGATGTGCCTTTCCCTGAATCTTTGCTTTATTCAGCTTGTACTGCTTTGGTCTTCAGAGGGGATGAACCCACCTGTGATGTCCCGATGGACTCAGCCAGAGCCTGGAAGCCCTGGAGGACGTCTAAGGGTTTGCAGCCCTGTGGTCAGACCTCCAATCTCTTTCTCAGTCATGACACAAGATTCTTTTTTATGGCTGGAGAAGATTTTGGAGGGGGAGGAAAGGACAGTAGTTGTACTGTCTTGCTCCTACATTTTCAGACATGAATCCTCTTTGCCATCTTTGACTGAACAAATAAGGCAAATGTGTTTACTCAAGAGGACCATATTTATTTTGTGTGATATCAAGATCTGGTCGAAAGTCTTAAGTATCTATCTACCCTGGGATTCAGCCCCAGGTCTTTCTCAGGCTGCAAACAAAACCTCTGACCAAGAGTGACACTTCTACGACCATCAAGCCTACAGCAACACATGGCCCTGGTCACAGGGCTGCTGGCATAGCAGGCTGCCCCTGTCACAGAGCCCTCTGTGTTTCTGGGCCCGTCTCCAACTGAGCAGCTTCTCAGCTCTTTCCACATCTGGGCTGCAGACCCTGGTGCAGTTGAGGAATGTGCTGCCTCCAGCATCAGAGGCCCCCTGGGTGCTGGTCCTCTTCCCCTTGTGTTGCAGGAGGGGCCGCATTCCACAGATTACTGCTTACCTTGTACCAGGCACCTGTCCTGCTCAGTATCACTGGACTGTAAATATTTCACTGAGTGAGAAGCCCCCTGAATTTGCATGAGATTTATCCTGAAATTCTGACCCTCAGAGTGTGTCAGGAAGTCCTAGCAGCACTGTGCCCACTCACTGGTCCAGGCAGTGTCATGTCATCCTCCCCCTGGAACAGCAGGAGGGACGTGCTGTGGATGGAAAAGGCAGTCAGTTCCTCTGCAGACTAGGTGGGGACATAGGGATGCAGGGGAATGTGTCTCTGAGGTAGGATTAGGGTTTTGGTTGTTCGGGCCTTGCTGGCTTAGTAAAAACAACTTGGGTTACCTTTGGTTCACATGACTGGAAAGGCATTTGCAGATCAGTAGGTGCAGGCGGGTACCAGGGGTGCAGGGACCAGGAGATGCCTGAACTGAGGTTGTAAAACCACAGTGACCACGAGGCTGCCTCAATAGTTGAATCACATGCACTTGAAGCTTGCATCAATTTACTGTCATTTTCTAAGTTTCTTCTCCTCCTGGTCTGTCTTTGATTCTTTCTTTCATCTGCTTCTCCTCCTCCTCTTTTTCCCCATGTCTAATTAGAAGAGGAATGTTGATGTGGGAATCAGCTCTCCTGCATCTTCTAAATTCTTGTGTGTAGAGAACAAACTGCTGACTTCTACCCAGGTGTGAGCACAGCTTCTGAGTCACTACTTTCCTGTATACAGACACTTCTCATGGCTTCTGATTAGAATTTCCCACCATATAACCCTCACTGCCCAGTGAACAAGTAGAGAGAATCTTTCAGCTGCTACATCCATTTCTCTTATGCATTCTAAGTTGAGGGGACAATGACAAAATGGGTCAGACAACATTTGGACTGACATCCCAATGGTCCCAATGGAAAATTCCATTGGTAAGGTCCCCTGAAACTCCTACTGTTAGTGCAGTCACAGTGACACTCTGGATTCCTAGTCCAATTCAGTTCAGAACCAGGTCCTGTCATCTGTGGATTATCTGTTTCTCTGCTGTCTCTCCAGTACACAGTGACCCTGGTGAAGGCTCTCATTTTCCCAGGGATGAAGCAAGGCATGGGGGAAGGCTGACAGTAGAAATGTTCTGTAGTGTGTTGGGATTTGTCTGGAGGAGCAGGTCGTCAAATCACCAAAGCATTCTAAAACTGTAACTATCCCAGGACAGTGTATTGGTTAAGGGATAGACTGAGTGTCGTTATGATCCCAGCTACACCCCTGTTCGCTTGTACAGATCACGTAGGAATGCGGGGGGCTTGCTGTCTTCACATCTAGGAGCCCCTGGATTAATTACCAAGCCCGCAGCTCAGTTCCGGTCAGACTCATTTCCTGGTGCTTTGATTTGCTGTCTCTATGGTGATCAGATCTACTGAGTGTTTAGTGATAGCACAAGGCCTTTTGGTCCCTGGTACCCTGGGACCCAATTTATCCCCAGATGATTATTTGCTTTTTATTGAACTTACTGGGGTGACACTAGTTAACAAAATGACACCATTTTTCGGTGCACAGTTATTCATTTGTACATTTTATTGTCCATTTACAACTTTAAGTCAAGTCATCATTTTCATATCTTAACACCCCTATGCTGTCATCCTGCACCCTCATTACCACTCCCCCAACAGTCACCAAAATGTATCTGTGTATATGGACCTTTCTCTTTTTTTTGCTCAATATCATATCCCTTGAGCCCATGCCATCCATCAAGCCCTTCCCCACAGCTGTGAACCTGCTCACTACCTGTCCCATTAGATTTTCTCATTAAGAGGTTCCGATTTCCTATGTCAGGTGTGGCCTCGAGAGAAGAGTGAACATGGAGGCCCTCAAATATTTTGTTTTTCTCTAAAATGTATTTCTCAGTGTGCTGGTGGAATGTATGTCCTCTTGACTGGGACTCTCTGTGTTTCCTGGATTTGTGTGACTTTTTCTCTCATCAAATTAGGGAAGTTTTCCATCATTACTTTTTCAAACAGGTTTTTTATCCCTTGTTGTTCTTCTCCTTCTGGTATCCCTACTATATGGATATTATTACATTTCACATTGTCCTGCCTTTCCCTTAATTTCTTTTCATTCTTTCTGAGCCTCTTTTCCTTTTAAAATGACATGTTTTAATGGAGTTTCTAAATATTGATTTGAAATTCTGGCCATCCCTGGTCGGGCAGCTCAGATGCTGAGAGCATCTTCCCAATAGGCCAAGGTTGCATATTAATTGCCCTGCCAGGGCACATGCAGGAATCAACTAATTGAATGTGTCACTAAATGGAACAACGAGTTGATGTTTGTCTTTCTGTCTCTGTCTGTCCTGTCTCTCTCTCTAAAAATCAAGACATACTTTAAAACAATATTAAATATTAAGTAAAATGTTGGCCAGAGGAGAGAAATCAAGTACTTGCGTATCTGGCCCTTTATGCTCCCTATCGAAGTTCATGGTGAGGGGCACTTGTTCCCATGGGATGTACTTCTTGACCCTCTGTCCTTCACGAATGTCCCATAGCTGTCCTGTCACTTTGGAGCCATCCACTTCCTGGTGGTGCCTCCCGATTTTGCTAAATGACCTGGAAACCAGGCCACGGTTTTCCCTCCTCTACCCAAGGTCATTAGAGCTTCTACTGTGCCGACAGGTACAGGCTGATGGAAAGATACTCTAAAGACCAAGGCATCTGGGCCACCTCATTGAATACTTTGCCTGTGCCCTAAGTGTTAGCCCAGGTGCAATGGCGTATGTACCACTTTAATGGATGTCGTAGTCTTCCTGTGCATGACATCACACCCAGGTCATAATGTGCTTAGATTCCATGGTAACCTAGTGACCCTCGGTTAAACATTCTTCCTCTGAAACCAAGAAAAGCCTTTGGGGCAAATCACAGTCCATTTTGAGGAGCAATGGCAGTACCTTTCCCTGAATTCTTGCTCTTTTATGTACAACAGCTTTGGACCTCACAGAGAATGAACCCACCTGTGATGCCCCCATGGACCTCAGCCAGAGTCTGGAAGCCCAGCCTCCCCACAAGTCCCTGTGGCCAGGAGCCTGCGGAGATCAGACCCTGCAGATCCAGATCCTGCCCAGGTCTCCACAGCCCAGTGAACCATCAGTGTCAGCTTCCCCAGCATCTGGGTCCAATTTCTGCTCTTTCTCTGAGACTCAGAGGTAAGGACATCTATGAGGGCTTGCACCCCTGCATTCTGCCCTCCACACTCTTCTTCAGTAATGACACAAGGGACAGAGGATTCACCCACTTAGATGTTATTTTCTGAGTGGAAAAGATTTCTGAGTAAAAGCTGGTGGTTAAACCACTTACATTGATGCCTTTTTAGAGATGAAGTATATTTGCCAATTGACTCAAAAATAAGGCCAACTGTTCTTCCTCAAAAGGACAGCACTTATCTGTGTGTGATGTCAAGACCTTGGCTGTAAACACTGAGCATCAGCCCTGGGATTCACCCTCAGGCTTCCTAAGTCTCTAAACAAAAACTCTATCCACCAGTGACATTTATAGGACCATCCGGTCTACAGCAACACATGGCCCAGGTCACAGGACAGCTGACACAGCAGGCTGCTGCTGTCCCAAAGCCCTCTGTGTTTGTGGGCCTGTCTCCAACTGAGCATGTTCTCAGCTCCCCCCACACCTGGGCTGGAGACCCTAGCACAGCTGAGGAATGTGCTGCCTCCAGCATCAGGGGCCCCCTGGGTACTGGGCCTATTTATCTTGTGTTGCAGCAGGGGCCATATTCCACAGATTACTATTTACCTGGCAACTATTGTGTGTCCTGCTCAGTATCACTGGACTGTAAAGATTTGACTGAGTGAGAAGCCCCTCAATTTGAGCCACATTCATTGCGAACTTCTGACCCTCAGGATCTGTGAGGCAGTCCTAGCAGCACTGTGCCCACTCACTGGTCCAGGCAGCATCAGTTCATTATCCCTCTGGAACAGCGGGAAGGATGTGCTATGGATGGAAAAGGCAGTCAGTTCCTCTGCAGACTAGGAGGAGACACAGGGCTGCAGGGGGACATGCCCCAAAATGGGACCGTGAAGGAATTTGTAGGCCTGCTGGCTCAGTAAAAATAACTGTGTTGACCTTTGGTCCATATGACTGGAAAGGCATTTGCCAGATCAGTCAGTGCACGCAGGTACCAGGGGATGCAGGTTCCAGGAGATTAGGGTACCAGTGGATGCCTGAACTGAGGTTACTCATCCAGGTTAACCATGTGGGTACCACAGCAGTGAGAGTCACATGTAGTTACAGTTTTCCTTAATTTACTGTTGTTTTCTAAGTTTCTTTTTCTCCTTATTCTTTCAGTTCCTCTTCTTTTCCTCCTCCTTCTTTCTCCTTTTTTTTGCACCCATCTACTTAGAAGTGGAATGTGGATGTGGGGGAATGAGGATTCCTGCATCTTCTAAATCCGTGTGTGTAGAGCACACACCTCTGCCGTCCACCCAGGTGTATGTCCAGCTTCTACCTCATTAGTTTCCTGAATACGAACAGTTGTCCTGGCTTCTGTTTAGACTTTCCCACCATGTAACCCTCACTGCCCAGTGCATAAGGTTAGAGAATCTTTCAGCTGCTACGTGTATTTCTCTTGTGCACTCTAGATTATGGGGACAATGACAAGTTGGTTGTGATGACACTTGGACACACTTCAATATGGTCCTGGTCTAAAGTTCCATTGTTCAGCTTCTGTAAGAGCTGCTAGTGTTAGTTCAGGGTCACGGTGACACTCTGGATTTCTAGTCCAAGTGCAGTTCATAACCAGGGTCCTGTAGGATCTGGATTATCTGTTTCTCTGCTTTCTCTCCCATACACAGTGACCCTCGTGAATGTTCTCATTTTCTTAGGTATGAACGAAGGTTGACAGTAGAAATCTTCTGTTGTCTCTTACGGATTTGTTCAGAGGATCTCGTCTTTCCTTCACTGGAGAATTCTAAAAATGTAACTGTTTCAGACCAGGGTATTGGTTAAGGCACAGACTGAGTGTCTGTATGATCCAGCTACACCCTTGTTTACTGCACCCGGGATGTTTCTGCTTGTATAGATCACATCGAATGTGAGAGCGTTGCTTCCTTCATGTCCAGGACACCCGGGATTAGTCACCCAAGCCCACAGCTCACTAGTGGTTGCATTCATTTGATGATACTTTGATCTGCTGTGTTTTAAGTGATCAGGTCTACTGAGTGTCTAGTGATGTGATAGGGCCCTTTGCCCCCTGCTACCCTGGAACCCAGTTTATCTGCAGATGATTATATTGGCTCTAATTGAATTTATTGGAGTGACCCTGGTTAACACAATGATAAAGGGTTTTGCTAGGACAGTTTTAAATCACATCTTCTCTATGATTTATTGTGGGTTTACCCACTTAAGTCAAGTCTTCTTTTTCACCATGTACCAACCTATACCCTTATTTGCCCCTCCTCCTTCTTCCCCAACAAACACTAAAGTGTTTTCTGTGTCTATGAGTTTGTGTTTCATATTTTCTGCTCAATCATACCCCTCCCTCTGCTGTCCATAGAGCCCTTCCCCACAGCTGTGAGCCTGCTCTCTCCCTGTCACACTAGATTTTATGATTGAGAGTCTTCAGTGTCCCATGCCAGGTGTGGCCTTGAGAGAAGAGTGAACATGGGAGCCCTGAAATATTTTATGTTTTTTCTCTAAATTGTATTTCTCAATGTGCTGGTGGAATGTGTCTTTTGGACACTCCCAGATTGCCAAACAGAATATAAAGACAAACCCACTCCATCTCTCCTGTTTTTCTAAGCTATTGGATTCCTACCTGCACATCAAAGGAAGGAGCTGTAGCTTTTCCATGTCACAGTCTCTGAGCCATCCCCAAATGTATCCTTGAGCCAACTACCCCATCAACATTCGGAGCCTTTTCTGTTGGCCCACACATAGCAGCAAATATCTGGAAAAAGCAGAATCTCTGCCCTGTGGGCCCGAATTAATAAATTCATTTAAACCAAAGTTATGTTTCTTTTTAACATTATTATTCCCATTCATTATTCACAGACATATTACATATTTCTCTCTTTGTTTGTATTTCAAAACCCAGGTTGTCTTCTAGTGGAGCAAACTTCCTCATGGTTCCCTCCCTGTCCCTCACTTGTAGGGCCCTTCAGGGACCTTAGCTAAGGTGACAATGACTACAGAAGAGGTCACTACCATTCTTCTCTCTGTGTGTTTCCTCTGCACATTTGTCCAGTCTGTGACAAGTCTTGAATTATTCTAGTTGACTTCAGTATCAGTCACCTCTACAATGAACCATTTCCGACCATTGAGAACTAACACGGCCCTTTTCCTGAAGCTCTTTCCTGCAGCTGAATTTGAGGACTTAGATATAATCACCAGAGCATCGCAAGTGACTATAAAGAACGTGTCCACGTTCACATCTGTGGGTGAGGCAGAAAATCCTGAGCACATCTCTGCCGTCCCGCAGACACTGGAACTAGGGAGCAGGAAGCCCATGGGGCTGCGCCAGCGGGCCTCACTCCTGCATCGAGTGATGCTGTGACCCAGGACTTAGATGATGTCCTGATTGGCTGGACTTTGCAAGACAAAATGGGTTTTAATACATATGAATTAATTTTCTTTTATTTTCACAGGCACTTATGCTCATAATCTGTCTGATGGCTGACACCATACAGCACAGCTTCTACTACTGAGTCTAAATCCACCTGATCCTTAGTGAACAAAAGGTAAGAGAACAAAGCCATATTTCTGTTACTCAAAGAAAGAAAATATCTCTTCTCCTTATTTACAGGTGATCAACTAAAGGTCTTTTAAATTTTTTTACAGTGAAATTTATTGGGATACAATTGATTAATGTTATATGAACTGGAGGCGTACAATTTGTAAGGTGACATCTGCCCACTCTGTGTGAGCTCACTCTCCAGGGTCTGACCTCCTCTGTCACCTGGGGTTTGACCCCTTTAGTCTCTTCATCCTTCTTCACCCCCTTCTTCTCTGTAACCAACCATACTATGTCTCAGTGTGTGAGAATGTCTGTTTCTTTGTGTTTTCATTTGTATCTTTTATACACGTGGAAGGACAGAATGTTCCATCTTCTCCACTTGATTATCAGTGTCTCCTGTGTGAGGTCACCCTGTGACAGGAATCACATGACAGACCAGTGTCTCCTGGGTTTTTGCTCATGGAGAGAGAGATCTTTCTGCATACCTGCTCCCCAGTTTGATTGTCAACAAAATTAATTTGTCTCATTGAAGTTTCTAAATATTGATTTAAAATACTGGCCATCCCTGGCCCAGCAGCTCAGGTGGTGAGAGCACCTTCCTGATACTCTGCCTGTTGCCAAGGGTATGGATCAATTCCCCCTCAGGGCACAATCAGGAATCGAGCAGTGAATGTGTCACTAAAGGGACAAGTCGCTGTTTGTCTGTCTCTGTGTCTGTCTATCTTTTCTCTTTAAAATCAATACATTGTTTAAAACAATAATACAAATGAAATAAAATAGTGGCCAGAGTAGAGAAATCATACACTTGCATATGTGGTAATCATGTTCCCTATCAAAGTTAACGATGAGGGCCACCCTGTGTCCTCCACGAATGTCCCCGAGGTGGTCTGGAGTGTTGCAGCTGTCCACTTCCTGGTGGTGCCTCTCTGTGGTGCTTACTGATCTGGAAACCAGGCCACGGCTTTCCCTCCTCTGCCCACAGGTCTGGGAGCTCCCATGTGTCCACGGGTGCAGGCTGAGAGAGGGACACGCACTACAGACCAAGTCATTTGGGACACGTCTTTATACATGATATTTTGCCACGTATAACACACACCCATAATTTGGCCAAAACATTTATGAGGAAACTCTTCCATTTTAATGATTTAATTCAGTTTTTATTTATTTATATTTAGATTCTTGCATTTATAAATTATAAAGGATTTTTATTTGTTTTGAAAGCATACAATATAAGAAATTTTATATAACATAATTAGAAAACACAAGAAGAGATACTACTATTTCAGTACTACCCATGTATAATGTGCCTCCTTATTTTTCCCTCAAAAATTTGGGCAAATAAGTGCACAGTATACACAGCAAAATGCAGTAAGTGACATGTGTCCTAAATATTGGCCCAGGTGAAATGACATATATACCACTTTTTCATGATGTTTCATTGTAAAATATCAATACCATGATATTTTATTGATTATTCTGTTACAGTTGTCATGATCTCTCCCCATTTTTCCTCCCACACTCCCTAGGTCTTCAGGCCATCCCCCACCATTGTTCATGTCCCTGGGTCATGTGTATTAGTTCTTTGGCTGCTCCATTTCCTAGACTGTTCTTTCCATCCCCATGGCCATTCAGTATCTACTTTTTGGACCTTCTTTTTTTTTTAAGACTATTTATTCATTTTTAGAAAGAGGTGAAGAGAAGGACAGAAATATCCAAGTGTAGCTGCCTCTCACACTCCGCATAATGGAGACCTGGCCAGCAACCTAGGCATGTGCCCTGACTAGGAATTGAACTGGTGACACTCTGGTTCGCTGCTCGTGCTTAATCCACTGAGCTACACCAGCCAGTGCCCAATTGGTGCTTCTTTATTCTCTCACCTCTTCATCCATTGCCCACAGCCCATTTCCATCTGGCAGCCATCAAAACATGCTCCATAACCATGATTCTGTCTCTGTTCTGGTTTGCTTAGTTGGTTTTTTAAATTCAGTTATTGATAGATAGGTATTTTTTGCCATTTAACTGTTCATTATTTTGATCTTCTTTTTCTTAAATAAGTCCTTTTAACATTTCATGTAATTCTGGCTTGGTGATGATGAACTCCTTTAGTTTTTCCTTGTCACATAAGCTCTGCATCGGCTTTTCATGTAAGTGATAGCTTTGCTGGGTAGAGCAGTCTTGGCTGTACTTCCCTGCTTTCATGAGTTTGAAGATTTCTTGCCAGTCAACTCTTGCCTTCAAAGTCTGTTTTCAGAAATCAGCAGACAATCCTGTGGGAACTCTCCCACAGGACAATCCAATTGGGAACTCTCCTGTGGGTAACTTCTTTTCCTTTGCTGCCCTTAAGATTCTCTCTGTATCTTTAACCTTTGACATTTTAATTATGATGTTTCTGGGAGTGGGCCTCTCTGCATCCATCTTGTTTGGGACTCTCTGTGCTTCCTGGACCCACATGTCTATTTCATTCACCAGATTAGGGAGGTTTTCTTTCATTATTTCTTCAGATCAATTTCCAGTGTCTTGCTCTTTCCCCTCTCCTTGGCACCCCTATGATGCAAATGTTGGACTTCTTGAAGTTGTCCCAGAAGCTGCTTACACTACCCTCATTTGTTGGATTCTTTTTTCTTCTTGTTGTTTTCATTGGCTGGTTTTTGGTTCCTCATGTTCCAAATCATTGATTGGATTCTACACTTCATCAAAATACAGGTAGTCTCCCTGTAATTTATTTCAATTAGTGTATCCTTCATTTCTGATTGCATCTTTTGTATGCTGTTCAGGTCTTCACTAGATTCCTTGAGCATCTGTATCACCAGTGTTTTTGAACTCTGTATGTGATAGATTCCTTATCTCCATATCATGTACCTCTTTTTCTGGAGATTCATCTGTTCTTTCATTCGGGCCATGTTTTTTTGTCTTTTCATTTTGACAGTCTCCCATTTTTGTTTCTGTGTACTTGGTAGACCTGCTTGATTTTGTGTCTTGGTAGTGTGGCCTCATGTAGTAGGAGTCCTGTAGAGTCCAGTGGCACAGCCTCCCCTATATCCCAAGGTGGGTGCTCCCAGTGTATCCTTCATGTGGTCTGAGTACACCTTCCTCTTATAGTTGAGCCTTGCTTTTTGTTGACAGGTCAATGGGAGGGATTTACCAGGCCAGTCAACTATAAGGAATGGCTGTGACCACTGACCACCCACCTCAGCCCTCTGTGGAGGATCAGCTGTGCAGGGGAAGGGTAATGGTGCTAGGATGTTGCCTGTAGCTGTCCCCTGGGTGCGCAGGCTTTGGAGTATCTGGGGTGGTGTAGGCCAAGGTCAGCCCCCACCTGAGTTTCTCCCAGAACACCTTGGCTAAGCTATAAAGCAATCTCAGGTGGCTGCTATTGTGCTGGCCTTGGAGAGTCCCAGGGGAACAAGCTGTGAATCTAGGCTGGCTGCTGCTAGAGCCAAGCCTGGGGTCACTGAGTTCTGCTGCTGCTGGTCTGATAGGATTTAGGATGTTGTGAAGCATGTGCCAGGCCAGCTATTCTTGTGGAAAAGCATCTTGGGTGGGTCCATAAGTTGGGTGGGGCAGAGCCTCTGGTCAAAGAGAGTTACCCAGAGGATGGAGTCTCAGATATGGCAGCAGCTTGCCAGCTCTGTTGAGGGAGGGTTTAGAAAAGGGACAATAGCCTCTGCTCGCCTTGATGCCAGACACTTCAGTTTCTTCCCGTATAGCACTGGTGCCTTTCCAGGTGCTGCCCTGGTGCTGGAGCTCAGAGGGAATGAATCTGAGTAGGTGAGTCCATATGTGAGTTCTTTAAGAGGAACTCCTTGAGGCTCCAGAAGTTTCTTCCACTGACTCTTTCCAACTTCTTTTTGCAGCCAGAAGTTGTGGGGACTTATTTCCTGGAACTGGAACCGTGGGCTGTGTGTTCTGAGTTGAGACTTAGACTCCTTCCTCATGAGATATCCCTCCCGATTTTATCCACCACACAGGGATATGGGACCCGCCCGACCATGTTTGTACCCCTGCTACCAGTCTGGATGGCTGTGGTTTCTTTAACTCGGTAGTTGTTAGACATCATTTCAATTTATTTCTGATGGTTCAGAGTGATGGTTGCTGTATATTTTAGCTGTAATTTTGATGTGGTTGTATGAAGAGGTGGGCCATGTTGACTCAGCTGCCATGGTTACTGGAAGTCCAATGAGTACCTCTTTAAATGAATGTCCTAGGCTTCCTTTGTGTGACATCACACCCAGGTCATAATGGACAGCTCATCATCCATGGTAACCTGGTGACCTGCATCAAAACATTCTTTCCTTGAAACCAAGGAAAGCCTTTGGGATAAATCACAGTCTGTTTCGAAGCGCAATGACAGTGCCTTTCCCTGAATTTTTGTTCTTTTCACCTATGACTTTTTGGGGCTTTGAGGGGATAGAAATTACCTGTGATGCAAGAGGCCCCTCAGGAAGAGCCTAGAAGCCCTGCCTCCCTCCAGGGCCCTGTGGGCTGTTTCCTGTGAAGATGGGACCCCTGCGAATACAAATTCCTGTCCAGGTCTCCACAGCCCAGTGACCCCTGAGTGCCAGCTTCCTCAGTGTCTGGATCCTATTTTGCCTTTGGTCTGTGATTGAGAGGTAAGGACATCTGTGATGGCTTGCAGCCCTGTGGTCCAGACCTCCACACACTTTCTCAGTCATGACACAAGGGACACTTGTTTCCTTTGAGGATGGGGACCCTTAGACTCTCGTTTTGTGGCTGGGGAATATTTTGGAAGGCCAGGAAGGTCCCATTTTGTTCCATTTGCATTCCTGCACTTCCACACATGAAGTATATTTGCCAATGTTGACTCACAAAATAAGGCCAAGCCTTCTTATTCATAAGGACAACAGTTATTTGTGTGTGACATGGAGACCTTGACTGAGAATACTGAGTACCCCAGGGATTCAGCCCCTGGACTTCCTCAGGCTGCAAACACAGCCTCTGTCCACCAGTGACACTTGTAGGACCATCAGGTCTAGAGTAACACATGGCCCAGGTCCCTGATCCCTCTGTGTTTCTGGGACCGTCTCCAACTGAGCAGCTTCTCAGCTCCCTCCACACCTGGGCTGGAGACCCTGGTGCAGCTGATGAATGTCCTGCCTCCAGCATCACAGGCCCCCTGTGTGGTGGGCTTCTTCATCTTGTGTTGCAGGAGGGACTGGATTCCAGACATTACTACTTACCTTGCAGCTCTTCCCTGTCCTGCTCAGTATCACTGGACCGTAAATATTTGACTGAGAAGCCCCCTGAGTTTGAGTCAGATTCATTCTGAACTTCTTCCCCTCAGAATCTGTCAGGAAGTCCTAGCAGCACTGTGCCCACTCACTGGTCCAGGCAGCATCACGTCCTCCTTCTCCTGGAACAGCAGGAGGGACGTGCTGTGGATGGAGAAGGCAGTCAGTTCCTCTGCAGACTAGGAGGAGATACAGGGCTGCACAGGGCTGGTACAGTTAAGGGATGTGCAGGCCCTACAGGCTGAGTGGAAACCACTTTGGTGAGCTTGGTTCACATGAGTGGAAGGGCATTTGCAGATCAGTAGGTGCTATGGGTACTAGGGGATGCGGGGACCAGGGAAGGTGGATTCCAGGAGATGCCTGAAGTGAGGTTGCTCAACCAGGGTAAAACGTGGCAGCTGCAGCTGCAGTTAGAGTCACGTGTAGTTACAGTTTGCCTCAATTTACTGTCCTTTTCTAAGTTTTTCTCCTCCTTCCATTCCTTATTCTGACTTTTTTTTTTGTACAACTCTAATTAGAAATGAAATGTTGATGTGGTCAGAATAAGCACCTCTGCACCTTGTAAATCCTTAGTTGTGGAGCCCAAACCTGTGCCATCCACGCAGGTGTGTGTACAGCTTCTGACTCCGTAGTTTCCTGCACTTGGGCATTCTCATGGCTTCTGTTTAGACTTCCCCACCGTATAACTTTACCCACCATCTACTGCTGCTGTGCATTCTGGAATGAGGGGAGATGAGAGGATGGGCCTGATGACATTTGGACCCACTTCCTAATGGTCCTGAGCTAAAATTCCATTGGCCACCTGTCCTCAAAACCTCCTACTCTTAGTGCAGGGACACCATGACAGTTTCGATTCCCAGTCCAAGTCCAGTTCAAGGTCAGGGTCCTGTAGTCTGTGGAAGATCTTTATCTCCACCTTCTCTCCACTACAGGGTTACCCTGGTGAAGGCTCTCATTTTCCTGGGGATGAAGGATGGGTGACAGTAGAAATGTTCTGTTGTCTGTTGGGGCCTTGCCCAGAGGATCTGGTCTTTCCTTCACTGGAAAATTCAAACATGTAACTGGCTTAGGACAGGGTATTGGTTAAGGGACACATGGAGTGCCCTTATGATTCCAGCTACACCAACTGTTCTCTTCCCCCGGGATGTTTCTGCTTCTACATATCCTATAGGGATGCAGGGGGGCCTTGGTGCCTTCATGTCCAGGAGCCCCGGGATTAATTAGCCAACCCCCAGCTCAGATCTGGCCATATTCATTTCTTGCCGCTTTGAGTAACTGTTTTTTAGGTGATCAGATCTACTGAGTGTTTAGTGATTAGACAAGGCCCATTGACCCTTTTTACCTCATTACCCAATATATCCCAAGATGGTTATTTGATTTCTATTGAATTTATTATGGTGACACTATTTAATAAAATGATACCAGTTTCATTGCTCAATCTTTCAACATCTATACATTTTGGTGTAGGTTTACTACCTTGAGTGAAGTTTTCATTTTCACCATTTATCACCCCTATGCCTTCCTCCTCCACCCTCCTTCTCATTCCCCCAACAATCACCAAATGTTTTTGTGTCTATGGCTTTTTCTCTCTTTTTTTGCTCAATTTCATACTCGTCCACCCTCTGCCATCCATTGAGCCCTTCCCCACAGCTGTGAACCTGTTCTCTACCTGTCACATCAGACTTGATAATTACGAGGCTTCAGTTTCCCATGCCAGGTGTGGCCTTGAGAGAAGAGTGATCTGGAGGCCCTCAAATATTTTATGTTTTTTTCTGTAAAATGTATTTCTCAATGTGCTGGTGGAATGTATGTCATTTGAACACTCCCAGATTGCAAAACAGGACTCAAAAGACATACCCACTCCATCACTCCTGTCCCCCTAAGCGCTTGAGTTCCTACCTCCACATCAAAGGAAGGACCTGTAGCTCCTTCCTTTGCTCTCCAGAGTCAACGGTCCCCTAAACATGCACAGGCTTTCCTGTTGGCCCAGACACAGCTGCAGATATAACTGCAGAATCTCTGCCTGGTGGGCCTGGATTAATAAACTTCATTTATATCAATTTGTGTTACTTTTAACACTGTTGTTCACCATTCATTACTCGCAGACATATTGCACATTTTTCTTTTTGTGTATGTGGATAAGTCACACAGTTCTTCCAAATTAACCACACTTCCTCATCGTTCCCTCATTGTGTCTCACCTAAAGACCCTGCTGGGACCTGAGCCAAGGCAGCACAGGCCTCGAACGGTCACTACCATTCTTACCCTTGTGTGTTTCCTCTTGCACATTTTCCATTCTGTGACAAGTCCTGAATTATTCTGGTTTACTTCAGTATCACTTACATCTGTATAATTAATCGTTGCAACTTTTCTCACCTCTGGTTTGGTACCATTGAGAACTAACAAGCTCTTTTCCTGAAGGTCTTCAAGCTGAATCGGGAGTCTTGGATATTATCACGGAGACCGTACCAAGTGAGTGTGAAGAGCACATCCACGTTCACATCTGTGGGCCCCTCACAAGCTGCTCAGCACGTCTCTGCCGTCACCGTAGACACTGGAACGAGAGAGCAGGAAGCCCATGGGGCTGCCCCAGTGGGTGTCACCCCTGCATCAAGGGACGCTGTGGCCCAGGACTTAGACATTGCCTTGATAGGCTACACTCTGGAAGGAGAAATTGTATTTTAATACTTATTGATTAATTTTCTTTTATTTTCACAGACACTGTTGCTCACAGACTGTCTGATGGCCAACACCACAGAGCACAGGTTCTACTACTGAGTCTCTACCGGTGATAGGCCTGATAATTAGTGAACAAAGGGTAAGTAAACAAAAATATGTTTATGTTAATCAAAGAAGGAAAACATCAGTTCTCTTAGTTGAGTGGTGAGCAGTTAATGATCTTTTAAGATTTTGAGTGAAATTTGTTGGGGTACCTTTGGTTAATGTTATATAATCCAGACGTGTACAGTTTGTGAGGTACATCGGCCCACTCTGTGTGAGCTCACTCTCCAGGGTCTGATCTCGTCTCTCACCTGGTGTGTGACCCCTTTAGTCTCTTTGTCCTGCTTCACCCCCTTCTTCTCTGTATCCAACCATATTACTGTCTGTCTGTGAGCATGTGTGTTTGTGTTTTCATTTTACCCTTTATAGAAGTGAAGGGACAGAATGTTCCATCTTCTCCACTTGATTATCAGTGTTCTCCTGTGTGATGTCACCCTGTGAAAGGAATCCCATGACAGACCAGTGTCTCCTGGGTTTTTGCCCATGGAGAGAGATTTTCTGCATCCCTTCTCCCCAGTTTTATTCTCAACAATATTAACATGTTTTAATGAAGTTTCTAAATATCGATTTAAATTACTGGCCATCCTTGGCCTGGCAGCTCAGGTGGTGAGAGCACCTTCCTGATACTCTGTGTTTTGCCAAGGTTGTGGATTGAGCCCCCCTCAGGGCACATGCAGGAATCAAGCAGTGAATGTGTCACTAACGGGACAAGTCACTGTTGTTCTGTCTCTGTCTCTGTCTATCTTTTCTCTTGAAAATAATAATAAAAATGAAGTAGAATAGTGGCCAGAGGAGAGAAATCATACACTTGCATATCTGGTGATCATGTTCCCTATCAAAGTTAATGATGAGGGCCACCTCCCTATGTTATTCCCATTGGAGGATTTTCATGACCCTCTGTCCTCCACGAATGTCCCCGGGATGGTCTGTCACGTTGCAGCTGTCCACTTCCTGGTGGTGCCTCCCTGTGGTGCTGAATGATCTGGAAACAGGCCATGGCTGTCCCTCCTCTGCCCACAGGTCTGGGAGCTCCCCACATGCCCACGGGTGCAGGCTGAGAGAGGGACACCCACTACAGACCAAGTCATCTGGGCCACTGCATTGCATACCTTAGATGAGCACTACCGTTTGCCAAGGGGAAATGGCGAATGTACCACTTTACATGGATGTCGTAGTCTTCCTGTGGTGACATCATGCCCAGGTCATAATGGACAGCTTGTCATCCATGGCAAGTGTTTATTCTTTGAAACCAAGGAAACCCTGTGGGACAAATTACTGCTTATTCTGAGGGGTGATGAGAGCCCCTTCCCCTGACTGTCTGCCCTTCCGAGGTGGGACTGACTGCTTTGGGCCTCAGAGGGATGAATGCACCGTGATGCCCAGATGGACCTCAGCCTGTGTATAGGGTCCCTGACTCCTCCAGGTCCCTACAGAGCCAGGGTCCCTTGGAGCTTTGGGATTGGACTTCTGTCTGTTCCACTCTCAGCACCGAGTGACTCACAAGGATGAGGTTTGGCGGCATCTGGGCCCAGGCCCTGCTGTGTGTCTCTGACTCCAAAGGTGAGGCCCCCTGCAGGGGCTGTAGCCCTGTGTCCATCCTCCACGGCTTTCTCAGTCGTGACACCGCAGTGACAGAGGATCAGGGTTCTTGCATCCTTCATTTCTGCCAAGCAAAGATTTTGGAGGCTAAGTGAAGGCCTGGGGTGGTTTCACTCCCAGGGCTGCATTTTCATGAAGGAACTCTGTTTGCCAAATGTGACCGATGTTAAAATGCTGACTTTTTACTCAAAGGTGCTGTCACACCTTTGAAGTCCTCGATTTCAAGTCCTGTGCATCCTCTCTGTGATCCACCTCCAGGTCCTCCTGAGGCCCCAAACAGACTCCCTGTCCACCAGTGACACTGGAGGACCCTCACATCTGTGACAACACATGGCCCAGGTCACAGAGCAGCTGGCAATGCAGCCTGGACAGGTGACAGAGCCCTGTGTTCCCCTGGGTCCAACTGTAACTGAGCAGAGTCTCAGGTCCCCACACACGTGGTGCAGAAAGTGGTCCTGGGAAATGTGCTGTGTCCGACACGCAGAGACAGCTGGGCGCTGGGATCCATGTTGGTTGCAGGACGGAGTAGATGGCTGAGTCACTGTTTGCCCTGAAGCCATTTCCTGTCCTGCTCTGTACACCGGACTGTAAATGTTCCCTGAGGGAGAAGACCCCAGAGTTTTCGTTGGATTTCCCACAACTTCTGACTCTATGGGCATCAAGTGTAGAGCAGAGCAGTACCGTTCTCACTGCCAGGTGCTGGCAGCATCACCACATCCTTGTAATGGAGCAGTGGGAGGGGGTGGCCTGTGCAGGGGAGAGGCAGCAGGATTTTTCAGACTAATAGTGACACGGGGCTGAGGGGTGGACGTGTCGCTGAGGTGAGAGACTGAGGGTGCATTTCCCCGCATTTCCCGCTATACCCGGAGTGGAAATGGCCCTGGTGGACTTCGGATACGTGTGCAGGGGAAGACATTTTCAGGTCAGTGGCTGCACACGGTTGTCAGGTGAGGTGTGAGTGTGCTCCCCAGCAGTCCACGTTGTACGGCAGCGGGAGGTGAGTGACCTGTGTGTGAAATGTGTGATCATCGATGGTCATTCTCCGAGTTTGTTTATTCATGTTTTGCTCAAGCAGAGGAAGAATAGATGAAGACGTGGTGGGAATCAGCACCCCTGCACCTTTCACATCCCTGATGGTGGCACACACCTCTGCTGTCCCCCCAGGTGTGTGAGCAGCTTCTGACGCACTGATTCCTGGGTGGGGGCAGTTCTCCGAGCTTCTGCTCAGACTTCCCCATCCCAGCACCTCACTGCCCAGTGATCCAGTGTGGGGATCTTCCAGCTGCTATGTCTGTTTCACTTGTGCGTTCTAAAACTAGGGGACAATGACAGGATGGGTCCAGGACATTAGGACCCACTTCCAACTGTCCTGAGCTAAAACTCTGATGATGAATGGACCCTCAAAGCCCTGCTCTCAGAGTAGGCTCACACTGACATGTTGGGTCTCCCATGAACAATGCCAGTGCAGAACCAGTGTTTCTGAATAAGGCTTTGGGGCCCTTGGGGACAGGCTTGAAGTCAGATACACAACACAGTTTCTCAGCAGTGTGCTGGGGTCCTTCCTTAAGTGGGTGTGGTGTCTCCCGTGCATTCCACGGGTTCTAGGGGTGTGAACAGGGTCAGGTCTGAGAATGGTGCACAGGCTGATGCAGCACATTTATGGCAGGTCACGCCATTCTTCATCTCACCGAGAACATTTCTGCTTATGCACGTCACGGAAGAATGAACAGGGCTGCCTGTGCTTTTCTTGTCTAGGAGCCCTGTGATGATAGGTCCACACGACAGGCCAGTGCGGGTCAGGCTGGTCTGATGCTGCTTTGACTCCCTGTCTGTGGGAGAAACCAGGCCTTCCAAAGGTGAATAAAGAAGCTGGGCCCCTGAGCCCCAGAATGCACTCACTCCATCACACTCAGCTTCACCCCTGCTCGGCTGTAGTCCCCGTTGTCAGGTCTGGTCTTCAAGGAATAGTGATCTCGGGGCCCCTCAGAGATGCTCAGTACGGCCTCCCAGTGTGTGTCTGCATACGTGGGGGAAAGGTGTCCCTTCAGCACGCTCCCAGAGTGTCAGGTAGGCTTAAATGACTGATCCACCTTCACATGTCCCTGCCTCTAACCTCTTGAATTCCTTCCTCCCCGTTAAGCCAAGGGACAGTGGGCACTGTCATGTCACTCACAATGGACCCACTGTTCCTGCCATCTTGTCTCAGCCACACCTGCCAGCATGCTGTTGGAGCCCTTTCCCATGGGCCGAGGTGGGCCGGGTCATGTGCATCCACCTCCCCACCCTGCAGCATCCCACACATGCTCCTTATGTTCCTGTTTGTGTAAACTGGAAACTCAGAAAGTCTTTTGGGAGTGGGGCACACTCGGTCAATGTCCACTCTTAGATTCGGGCACTTAGGTTCTTGTTTTCTGGGTGGGAATGATTCTGAGTAAAAGCTGGTGCTTGAATTACCCACATTAATGCCTTTTCAGAGATGAAGTGTATTTGCCCAATTTGACTGAGAAGAAGGCCAACAGTTTTTATTTCTCTGTGATGTCAAGACCTTGGCTGTAAACACTAAGCATCTGCCTTGTGATTTACCCGCAGGGCTTCCTAAGTCTCTAAATGGAGCCTCTATCCACAGAGAAACTTGTAGGGCCATCAAGTCCACAGCAACAGAGGGCCCAGGTCACAGGGCCCAGGTCACAGGTCTGCTGGCACAGCAGGCTGCCCCTGTCCCAGAGCTCTCTGTGTTTCTGGGCCCACATCAAACTGAGCAGCTTCTCAGCTTTCCCCACACGTAGGCTGGAGACCCCCCGCACAGCTGAGGAATGTGCTGCCTCCAGCATCAGAGGCCCCCTGGGTGCTGGGCCTCTTCCTCTTGTGTTGCAGGAGGGGCCCCATTCCACAGATCACTATTTACCTTGCAGCTGTTCCCTGTCTGCTCAGTATCACTGGACTGTAAATATTTCACTGAGTGTGAAGCCCCCTATTTGAGTCACATTCATTGTGAACTTGTGATCCTCAGAGTCTGTCAGGAAGTCCTGGCAGCACTGTGCCCACTCACTGGTCCAGGCAGTGCCCTGCTATGCCTGCATAGCAGTGCCAGGGACCTGCTATGGATGGAAAAGGCAGTCAGTTCCTCTGCAGACTGGGAGGAGACACAGGGCTGCAGGGGAACCAGCCCCAAGGTGGGATAGTGAGGGGTGTGCAGGCCTGCTGGCTCAGTAAAAATAGCTGTAGTGACCATTGGTTCACATGACTGGAAGGCATTTGCAGATCAGTACGTGCACGCAGGGACCAAAGGATGCGGGTGCCAGGAGATGCCTGAACTGAGGTTTCTCAAACAGGTTAACCACGTAGCTGCTGCAACAGTGAGTCACATGTAGTAACTGTTTTCCTTAATTTACTGTCATTCTCTAAGTTTCTTCTCCTTCTTTTCCTCCTTTTTCTTCCTGTTCCTATTCCCCACCTCCTTCTTCTTCCTTTTTCATTGTGCAAATCTGCTTAGAAGTGGAATGTCCTTATGGTGGGTATCAGCACTCCTGCATCTTCTAAATCCTTGTGTGTAGAGCACACCCCTCTGCCGTCCACCCAGGTGTGTGTGCAGCTTGGCTGCACTTTCATTGAATTTACTGGGGTGACACTGGTGTACAAAGCAATACAGGCTTTTGGTGGACAATTTTAAATCACATCATCTGTACAATTTATTGTGGGTTTACCCACTTAAGTCTTCTTTTTCACCATTTATCAACCTATATTCTTCCTTCCTCCCCCCTCTTCTGCCACAAACTCTAAGGTTTTTTGTCTGTCTATGAGTTTATCTTTCATATTTTCTGCTCACTCATACCCCTCCCCCTGCCATCCATCGAGCCCTTCCCCAGAGCTTTTAGCCTGGTCTCTACCTGTGACATCAGATTTTATTATTGAGAGCCTTCAGTTTCCCATGCCAGGTGGGATCTTGAGAGAAGAGTGACCACGGAGGCCTTCAAGTATTTTATATATTTTTTTCTCTGAAATGCATTTCTCAGTGTACTGGTGGAACATATGCCATTGGAACACTTCCAGATTGCGAAATAGGACTTACATGATAACCCCACTCCAACATTCCTGTCCCCCTAAGCTCCTGAAATCCTCCCTCAGCATCAAAGGAACCAGCTGTAGCTTTTCCATGTGACAGTTGCCGGGCCCTCACTGAATGCTTTCCTGAGTCAGCCGTCCCCTAAACATGCAGAGGCTTTCCTGTTCGCCCAGATGTAGCTGCAGATTTAAATGCAGAATCTCTGCCTTGTGGGCCCACATTCATAAGTTCATTTAAACCAAGTTATGTTTCTTTTTAACATTAGTATCCATCCTTCATTATTCACACACATACTGCATGTTTTTCTTTTTGTACATGATTCAAAATGCAGGTTGTCTTCTAGTGGAGCACATTTCCTTGTGGTTCCCTCTCTGTCCCTCACCTTTAGGGCCCTGCAGGGACCCGAGCCAAGCTGGCAATGGCCACAGGAGAGGTCACTCCCATTCTTAGCCTTGTGTGTTTCCTCTTGCACATTTTCCAGTCTGTGACCAGTCCTGAACTACACTGGTTGACTCAGTCTCAGTTGCATCTCTACAGTGTGATTGTACATGTCTGCTAAGCTGCCTTCATCACCAGAAATCCTGTATGTGTGTATCACTTTAACTGGATATCATAGTCTTCCTTTGTGTGACATCACTCCCAGGTCATAATGGACAGCTCAGGATCCATGGTACCCTGGTGACCTGTGACAAAACATTCTTTCTCTGAAACCAAAGACAGCTTTCGGGACAAAACACACTCCACTTTGAGGGGCAATGGATGTGCCTTTCCCTGAATCTTTGCTTTATTCAGCTTGTACTGCTTTGGTCTTCAGAGGGGATGAGCCCACCTGTGATGTCCCGAAGGACTCAGCCAGAGCCTGGAAGCTCTGCCTCCCTGCAGGTGCCTGTGGGCAGGATCCCATGGAGATGGGACCCCTGTGAATACAGATGCCTGCGCAGGTCTCCACAGCCCAGTGACGCCCGAGTTTTCCTTTCCACAGCATCTGGGGCCAGTTTTGCTCTTTCTCTGTGAGTCAGAGGTGAGGACGTCTCAGAGGGTTTGCAGCCCTGTGGTCCGACCTCCAACCTCTCTCTCAGTCGTGACACAAGATTCTTTTTTATGGCTGGAGAAGATTTTGGAGGGGGAGGAAAGGACAGTAGTTGTACCAGTCCTGCTCCTACATTTTCAGATGTGAATCCTGTTTGCCATTTTTGACTGAAAAAATAAGGCAAATGTGTTTACTCAAGAGGACCATAATTATTTTGTGTGATATCAAGATCTGGTCGAAAGTCTTGAGTATCTGTCTACCCTGGGATCCAGCCCCAGGTCTTCCTCAGGCTGCAAACAGAACATCTGACCACCAGTGACACTTCTACGACCATCAAGTCTACAGCAACACATGGCCCAGGTCACAGGGCAGCTGGCACAGCAGGCTGCCCCTGTCACAGAGCCCTCTGTGTTTCTGGGCCCATCTCCAACTGAGCATCTTCTCTGCTCCCCCCACATCTGGGCTGCAGACTCCGGTGCAGTTGAGGAATGTGCTGCCTCCAGCATCAGAGGCCCCTGGGCGCTGGGCCTCTTCCTCTTGTGTTTCAGGAGGGGCTGAATTCCACAGATTACTGCTTACCTTGTACCAGGCACCTGTCCTGCTCAGTATCACTGGACTGTAAATATTTCACTGAGTGAGAAGCCCCCTGAATTTGCGTGAGATTTATTCTGAAATTCTGACCCTCAGAGTGTGTCAGGAAGTCCTAGCAGCACTGTGCCCACTCCCTGGTCCCAGCAGTGTCACGTCATCCTCCCCCTGGAACAGCAGGAGGGGTGTGCTGTGGGTGGGAAAGGCAGCAGGACCTCTACAGACTAGGTGGGGACACAGGGCTGCAAAGGGGACACCCCTGGGTGGGACGGTGAAGGGATGTGCAGTCCTTGTCAGCTGAGTTAAAACAACTTTAGTGAACTTTGGTTCACACAGGTGGAAAGGCACTGGCAATATCAGTACGTGCATGAGGATACCACGAGGTGCGGGTACCAGGAGATGCCTGAACTGAGGTTACTCATCCAGGGTAACCACGAGGGTGACGCAGCAGCAGTTAGAGTCATGTATAGGTACAGTTTCCCTCAATTTATGTCATTTTCAAGTTTTTTCTTCCCCTTTTCCTGCTTATTGTTTCTGATCCTCTTCTCCCCCTCCTCCTACTTCATCTTTTTCTTTATTTTCCACAAGTCTAATTAGAACTGGAATGTTGATGGGGTGGGAATCAGCACCCCTGCATGTTCTAAATCCTTGTGTGTAGAGCACACACCTCTGCCATCTGCCAGGGGTGTGTCCGCCTTCTGATTCACCAGTTACCTCGGTGCGAGCATTTCTAACAGTTTCTGTTTAGACTTTCCCACCATATAACCCTGACTGCCATGGGAACAGGTGTGGAGAATCTTTCAGTTGCTGTGTCTGTTTCTCTTATGCATTCTAGATCTAGGGGACAGTGACAAGTTGGGTCAGACCACATTTGTACCCACTCCCAAATGGTCCTGAGCTTATACTCCATTGGTCAGCTCCCCTAAAGGCTCCTAATATTAGTGCAGGGCCACAGTGACACTCTGGATTCCTAGTCCAAGTGCAGTTCAGAACCAGGGTCCTGTGGTCTGTGAATATGTGTGTCTCTGCTTTCTCTCACATACACAGTGACCCTGATGAAAGCTCTCCTTTTCTTGGCTATGGAGTAAGGCATGAAGGAAGGTTGACAATAGAAATGTTCTGTTGTCTGTTGGAGATTTGTCCAGACGATCTGGTCTTTCCTTGACTGGAGAATTCCAAAAATGTAACTGTTTCAGGACAGGTTATTGATGAAGGCACAGCCTGAGTGTCTTTATGGTTCCAGATACACCACCGTTCATTGCAGCCTGGATGTTTATGGTCACACAGATCACGGAGGAATGCAGGGGGCTTGCAGTGTTCACTTCCAGGAGCCTCAGGATTAGTGAGCCAACCCCGCAGCTCAGTTCCAGGCAGACTCATTTCCTGTGACTTTGAGTAGCTGTCTCTGAGGTGATCAGATCTACTGAGTGTTCAGTGATTAGACAAGACCCACTGACCCCCTATACCCCGAGACCCAATATATCCCAAGATGATTATTTGCCTTTTATTGAATTTATTATGGTGACACTATTTAACAAAATGATACAGGTTTCAGTGCAGAATTTTACAACATCTGTACATTTTGGGGTACATTTTGCTGTCCCCCCGTCCCTTCCCCACAGCTGTGAGCTTGCTCTCTCCCTGTCACATTAGATTGTATCATTGAGAGGCGTCAGTTTCCCATGCCAGGTGTGGCCTTGAGAGAAGAGTGAACACGGAGGCCTTCAAATATTTTGTTTTTTCTCTAAAATGTACTCCTGAATGTGCTGGTGGAATGTATGTCATTTGGACACTCCCAGATTACAAAACAGGACGTAAAAGACAAGCCCTCTCCATCATTCCTGTGCCCCTAAGCTCTTGGATTCCCACCTCCACATCACAGGAAGGAGCAGTAGCTTTCCCATGTCACAGTTCCTGGGCCGTCACCGAATGCATTCTTGAGTCAACCGTCCCCTAATATTCAGAGCCTTATGTTGTTTGCCCAAACTACAGCTGTAAATGCAGAATCTCTGCCTCGTTAGCCCTAATTAATCAACATTTAAACCAAAATTATGTTTCTTGTTAACACTATTATCCATCATTCATTATTCACAGACATATTGTATATTTCTCTTCGTATGTATTTCAAAACACAGGTTGTCTTCTAGTGGAGCACACTTCCTCATTGATCATGGTTCACTCTTGTTTTCAAAAATACAGTGTATTGATTTTGCTATTACAGTTTTCCCAGTGTACCCCCCATATCCCCCTCTGCTCTGCACCCCCAACCCTCCAGTATTCTGCTCCTTAGTTCATGGACATGGGTTGTGCATATAAGTTCTTTGAATTCTCTGTTTCCTATACCATTGTAACCTCTCCCCATGTGTTTTATGCCTACCAATTAGGCTTTTTCTTCCTGTACCCCATGTTATTCCCCTCCCACCTCCACTGAAAACTCTCCATGTGGTGTCCATTTCTCTGATTCTGTTCCTGTTCTAATTGTTTGCTTTTCTTTGTTTTCTTACTTCACTGTACATTTTGCTTTATTTCACTTCAGGTATCTTTCATTTGTTCCTTCATTTGGAACCAAGCTCAGTCAGTTCCATGAGCATCCTGACTACTAGTACTTTGAAGTCCGCATCAGATAAATTGTCTACCTCCTTGTCACTTAGCTCTTTTTCTGGAGTTTTGCTCTGTTCTTTCATTTGGGCCATACTTCTTTGTCTCTCACACCTGTTATGTTGTAAGAGAGCAGGGCCTTAGGTATTCCCCAGGGCAGGGCAACCCTCCTTGCTGCATTGTGGTGCTGTCTGTGGGGGAGGGGTCAGAGAGGGAACCATGAAGCTCGCTTACTCTGTCTGGCCAGACCTGCCACCTGCTTCACTCTTTGTCCCTCACCTTTAGGGCCCTGCTGGGACCTGAGTCAAGGCATTATTGGGCACAGGAGAGGTCACTACCATTCTTACCCTTGTGTGTTTCCTCTTGCTCCTTTTTCCATTCTTTGACAAGTCCTGAATTCTTCTGGTGTACTTCAGTATCAGTTACATCTCAACAATGAACCATTCCAAGTTTCTCCCATATGGCTTGGAACTCTTGACAACTAACACAACTCTTGCTGAAGCTCTTCCAACTGAATCTGGAGTCTTGGATATGATGAGGGAGACCGTCCCCAGTGGCTGTAAAGAGCTACCCTGTGTCCGCAGCTATGACCACGGAGAAACTCCTCAGCACATGTCTGCCGTCACTGCAGACACTGGAACGAGAGACCAGGAAGCCCATGGGGTGGCCCCAGCGGGCCTCGCTCCTGCATGAAGTTGTGCTGTGGCCCGGGACACAGCAAGTGTCTTAACTGTCTGGACTCTGGAAGCAGAAATTGGTTTTGAACTCTATTGATTTATTTTATTTTGTTTTCACAGACACTGTTCTTCATGATCTGTCTGAGCACTGACACCATACAGAACACCTTCTACTACCAAGTGTCTACCGATGATCCACCCAATCCTTAGGGAACAAGAGGTAAATAAAAAAAAAAACATAAACCTGTTACTCAAAGAGAGAAAACAGCTCTCCTCCTGATTCAGAGGTGACCAATTAAGGGTCTTTTAATATATTTTTTTCAATATTTTATGTATTTATTTTTAGAGAGAGGGGAAGGGGGGGGAAGAAAAGGAGAGAAACATCAATGTCTGGTTGCCTATTGCTCATCCCCAAATGGGGGCCCTGACCTGGGCCATAACTCAGGCGTGTGCCCTGACTGGGAATGCAACCAGTGACCCTTTGTTTCGAAGGCCAGTGCTCAATCCACTGAACCACACCAGCCAGGGCTCATAATTTTAGAATGAAACTGTTCGGGTACCTTTGGTTAATGTTATATAAACTCAGGTGTACAATTTGTAAGGTGACATCTGCCCACTCTGTGTGAGCTCACTCTCCAGGGTCTGATCTCCGCTGTCACCTGGTGTGTGACCCCTTTAGTCCCTTCATCCATCTTCACCCCCTTCTTCTCCGTAACCAACCATACTACTGTGTATGTCTGTGAGCATGTCTGTGGTTTTTTGTGGTTTTTATTTATACGTTTTATAGAAGGGAAACGACAGAATGTGTCATCTTGTCCACTTGATGGGCAGGCGTCAAATGTAGAGCAGAGCAGTACCGTTCTCACAGCTGGGTGCCCACAGCCTGACCACCTGCTTGTAACTGAGCAGCAGGTGGGGTGGCCTGTGCAGGTGAGAGGCAGCCAGGACTCTGCAGACAAAGAGTGACATGGGGCTGAGGGGCAACGTGCCCCTGAGGTGAGAGACTGAGGGTGCATTTCCCGCCTTGACCTGAGAGGAAACTGCCCTGGTGGACTTTGGATATGTGTGCAGGGGAACACAGTTTCCAGGTCAGTGGCTGCACACGGTTGTCAGGTGAGGTGTGAGTGTGCTCCCCAGCAGTCCACGTTGTACGGCAGCGGGAGGTGGGTGACCTGTGTGTGAAATGTGTGGTCATCGACCGTCATTCTCCAAGGTTGTTTGTTTATTCCTTTCTCACTGTTGTTCAGTTACCATTGTCCCCATTTTCCCCTGTTGCTCTCCCTTTCCTACCCACCCCCACCTCTCATATTGAAACATCTGCCATTGTCACTGTCCATGGGTCCTTTCTACATGTTCTTTGAATTGTCCCTTACCCCTCTGTTTCCTGTTATTCCCCTGCCCTCTCCCCTCTGGTCACTATCAGTTTGTTTTTAATTTCCATGTTTCTGGTTCTATTTTGCTCACTTGTTAGCTTTGTTGATTAGGTTCCAGTTAAGGGTGAGATTGTATGGTATTTGTCCCTTACCGCCTGGATTATTTCAGTTAGCCTAAAGCATTCCAGTTCCATCCATGCTGTGGCGCAGGGTAAGAGTTCCTTCTGTCGTTCTGCTGTGTGGTATTCCTTGTGTAAATGTCCCAGAGTTCTTCCATCAACTCATTTGTGGATGGGCACTTAGGCTGTTTCCAGCACTTGGCTATTGTTTATTCATTTTTTGCTCAAGAAGATGAGGAATAGATGAAGACGAGGTGGGAATCAGTGCCCCTGCACCTTTCACACCCTTGACAGTGGTGCACACCTCTGCCATCCACTCAGGAGTGGGAGCAGCTTCTGATGCACTGATTTCCTGGGTGTGGGCACTTCTCCCGGCTTCTGTTCGGACTTTCCCACCCAGCACCTCACTGCCCAGCAAACCAGTGTGGGGGTTTTTCAGCTACTGCAGCTATTTCAGTTGTGCGTTCTAGAACTAGGGGACAATGACAAGATGGTTCAGAGACATTAGTACCCACTTCCAAATGGGCCTGAGCTAATGCTGATGATCACCTGACCTGAAGAAGCCCCTACTCTGAGTCCAGTGTCAAAGTGACATGTTGGGTCTCCCATGAACAATGCCAGTGCAGAACCAGTGTTTCTGAATGAAGCTATGGGGCCCTTGGGAACAGGCTTGAAGTGAGACAAACAACAGAATTTTTTGGCAGTGTGCTGCGGTCCTTCCAAGTGGGTGTGGTGTCTCCCCTGCATTCCAAGGGCTCTGGTGATGTGAACAGGGTCAGGTCTGAGAATGTTCACAGGCTGATGCAGCACATTTATGGCAGGTCACACCACTGTTCATCTCACCGAGAACATTTCTACTTATGCACGTCACGGAAGAATGAACAGGGCTGCCTGTGCTTTTCTCGTCCAGGAGCCCTGTGATGATAGGTCCACATGACAGGCCACTGCGGGTCAGGCTGGTCTGATGCTGCTGTGACTCCCTGTCTGTGGGAGAAACCAGACCTGCCAGAGATGAGTGAGTGGGGGGCAGCCCTGGGCCCCTGGCACCCCAGAATACACTCACTCCATCACACTCAGCTTCCTCCCTGCTCGGCTGTAGTCCCCACAGTCACGTCTGGTCTTCAAGGAAGAGTGATCTCGGGGCCCCTCAGAGATGCGCAGTGAGCCCTCCCCAGTGTGTGTCTGCATACGTGGGGGAAAGGTGTCCCTTCAGCACGTTCCCAGAGTGTCAGGTAGGCTTACATGACAGATCCACCCTCACTTGTCACCATCTCTAACCCCTTGAATTCTTCTCCATTAAGCCAAGGGACAGGGGGTACTTTCATGTCACTCATAGTGGACCCACTGTCCTTGGGATCTTGTTTCAGCCACACCTGCGAGCATGCCCTTGGAGCCCTTTCCAATGGGCTGAGGTGCAGATAGACACGCAGCCGCTCTGCTCTGTGAGCCCCTTCAGTCAGTCCTGCTTCCCCAACATCATGTTCACCCACCTCTGCACCCTGCAGCATCCCACACATGCTCCTTATGTTCCTGTTTGTGTGAACCGGGAACTCAGAAAGTCCTTTGGGAGTGGGGCACATTTGGTGTGTGTTCACTCTTGGTCCCTCGGCTTTAGGGCCCTGCTGGGACAGGAATGTGGTCAAGGTGGCAGCCAGCTCAGAAGTCACTACTGTTATGACACTGGTGTGATTCCCCTTGCACATTCTTCCAGGCTGTGAAAGGTCCTGAATTATTCTAGTTTTTTCCAGGATGTGATTACAGCTCTTCAAATTAACTCTTCCACTTTTCTCTCGTGTTTGTTGGAATTACTGAGAACTAAACCCACTCTGTTACTGAAGCTTTTCTAGTTGAATCCGGACACTTGGATGGCCTCTTCCCCAAGATCTGCACCTGTGATTGCGGCTCACAGACCACATGCTGCCGCTCTGTGTGCCAAGCAGAGATTCTACAGCATCCCTGCCTGCCCCACTGAGACTGCGCCCCAGGAAATACAGTGGATCCTCACACTGTCCTCACACCCCCATCTGATGATGCCCCACCCCGATATTTAGAGTCTTCTCGACTGTCTGACATCTGGAATCAGAAATTGCTTTTTAGCCGTTACATGTTATATTTTTTTATTTTCATAGAAACTCTTCCACACTAAATGTCTGATGCATACGCCACACAACACATTGTGAGCTGCATAAGTCAGCAGATGTTTCATCAGACCCCTAGTGAACTAAAGTAATGAAACAAACATAGTCTTGTGTTGTTTAGATTGTCTTCGCTTTGCGTTCTTTGTTGTGTTTTTTCTTTTTATTGAATTCATTGGTATGCCACTGGTTAACAAAATTACACAGGTTTCAGGTGCACAGTTCTACAACCCACCATGTGTACACTGCTGAGAGCTCACCACCCGTAGTCAGGTCTCCTTCCATCACCATCCATCCCCCGTAGCAACCTTCACCACCCACCTCTACGCTGTCCCCAGCAATGACCACCCTGTTGTCTGTGTCCATGAGTTTCTCTCTCTTTTCTTTCATGCCACCCCATGTCTCCACTCTTCTTCAACAAAACAAGGGCTCAGTAGATTCTTTTTAAGTTTTTAACATTAAATTTAAGGGGGTAACATTGGTAAATAACATTACGTAAATTCGAGGTCTACAACTTCCCATATACAACACTTTCATACTCTATTGTGCGGTCACTTCAGAAAAGTCTTAAGTTGTTTCATTATGTTGTATATGAGCCCCTACCCTCCTTATGCTCCTCCATTCCCTTCCCCTCTGGTAACCACCATCCCATGTGTGTATCTATGGGTGTGGTTTTTGTCTCTGTTTCTTCCTTTATGACTTTTGGTGTCATATCCCACATCTGGGTGAAATGACAGACTGTGTCTCCCTGTCCACATGATAACTCAGGTCTTCCTCTCCAAGGCCACACTGTCTCAGCATCACTTGAGACACAAGGTCTTCAGGGTCCTACTGCCCATTGAGGAGCCCTGTGTACCCCCCTGCCCCCATATCTCAGTGCCCACATACTCAGTATCTCATTCCCTCAGGTCCCTACTCACTGGTACAGACTGCGGCCCAAGCAGTGAACCAGCATCTGATGGTACATCAAGCATTATCCTTCCCAGCTAAGTGAGTGATGAGGTCAACTACCCAAATTATATCCCTTGGGAGAGTTTCCCTGAATCATTGTCCTTCATGGTTGTCCACAGATGGCCTGTCATGCTGCCACTGTCCCCTTCCTGCTCTTTTGTCCACATCCTGCAAAAGGACCTAGAAACCAGCCATGATTTTCTATCCTCCATGGACAGAGCACTGGGGGCCCCCACAGGGCCAAGGCCAAGAGACACACACACTGTGCAGCGTGGATTCCAAGGGCATTGGGGCCACTGGTGACACAGCTACTTCCCCCTGCAGGGTCTGCCCAGGTGGCGTCCTGTGGGGACCACTGTGAGTGGGTGCTGGGTTCGTCCTGTGAGTGCCCTCTGTATGACTCTGTGGGTGACATCACACCAGGTCACCATGGACACCTCAGGTTCCATGGTAACCTGGTGACCTGTGACCAAACATTCCTCCTCTCAAACCATTTTCACCTTTGGGGAAATCATAATCCAACTGGAGTGAAATGGGAGTACCTTTTAAATGTTTGCTCTTTTCAACTCCAACTGCTTTGGAAACTCAGAGGGGATGAACCCACCTGTGATGCCCCGATGGACTCAGCCAGAGCCTGGAAGCCCTGCCTCCCCACAGGCTCCTGTGGCCAGGGTCCTACAGAGACCAGACCCTACAGATCCAGATCCTGCCCAGGTCTCCACAGCCCAGTGACCCATCAGTATCAGCTTCCCCAGTGTCTGGGTCCAGTTTCTGCTCTTTCTCTGAGACTCAGAGGTAAGGACATCTCAGAGGGCTTGCAGCCCTGTGGTCCATCCTCCACACTCTTTCTCAGTCATTACACAGGGAACAGAGGATTCGGGCACTTAGGTTCTTCTTTTCTGGGTGGAAAGGATTTGTGGGTAAAACCAGGTGGTTGCCCCACTCACATTGCTGCCTATTCACAGATGAAGAATTTTGGGGCATTTTAACTCAGAAAATAAGGCCAAGTGTTTTTACTCCAGAGGACAGTATTGATTGGTGTATGATACCAAGACCTTGGCTAAAATTCCTGAGCATCTACCCTAAAATTCACCCCCAGGACCTTCTGGGATTCCAAACCGAATATGTATCTGCCCCTGAAACTTATAGGACCATCATGTCTACAGCAACACATGGCCCAGGCCACAGAGCAGCTGGCACAGCAGGCTGCCCCTGTCACAGATCCTTCTGGGTTTTGGGGCCCGTCTCCACTTGAGCACCTTCTCAGCTCCCTCCACACCTGGGCTGGAGATCCCAGAATAGCTGAGGAATGTGCTTCCTCCAGCATCAGAAGCCCCTGGGTGCTGGGCCTCTTCCTCTTGTGTTGCAGGAGGGGCCGCATTCCACAGATTACTATTTACCTTGTACCAGGTACCTGTCCTGCTCAGTATCACTGAACTGTAAATATTTCACTGAGTGAGAAACCCCCTGAATTTGAGTCTATTTTGTTGTGAAATTCTGACCCTCAGAGTCTGTCAGGAAGTCCTAGCAGCACTGTGCCCACTCACTGGTCCAGGCAGTCTCACGTCATCCTCCTCCTGGAACAGCAGGAGGGACGTGCTGTGGATGGAAAAGGCAGTCAGTTCCTCTGCAGACTAGGTGGGGACACAGAGATGCAGAGGAATGTGTCTCTGAGGTAGGATTAGGGTTCTGGTTATTCGGGTCTTGCTGGCTTAGTAAAAACAACTTGGGTTACCTTTGGTTCACATGACTGGAAAGGCATTTGCAGATCAGTAGGTGCATGAGGGGACCAGGGGATGCCTGAACTGAAGTCCCTCAACCAGGGTAACCACGTGGTTGCCTCAACAGCAGTTAGAGTTACGCATAGTTACAGTTTGCCTCAATTTACTGTCATTTGCTTAGTTTTATCTCTTCCTTGTCCTTTTTATTCTTCCTGTTCCTGTCCTTCCCCTTCTTAATTTTTTTCACAAGTCTAATTAGACATGGAATGTTGATGTGGTGGGAATCAGCACCCCTGCATGTTCTAAATCCTTGTGTGTAGAACACACACCTCTGCCGTCCACCCAGGTGTGTGTCCAGCTTCTGACTCATTGGTTTCCTGGGTTCAGGCAGTTGTCCTGGCTGCTGTGTAGACTTTCCCACTATATAACCTCACTCACTGTACACAGCTGCTATGTCTGTTTCTCTTGTGCATTCTAGAATGAGGGGACAATGACAGGATGGGCCTGATGGCATGTGAACGCACTTCCAAATGGTCCTGAGCTAAAATTCCATAGGTAGCTTGCCCTCAGAACCTCCTAGTGTTAGTGCAGGGTCACGGTGACACTCTGGATTCCTAGTCCAAGTGCAGTTCAGAACCAGGGTCCTGTGGTCTGTGGATTATCTGTTTCTCTGCTTTCCTTCCACTACACAGTGACCCTGGTGAAGGCTCTCATTTTCTTGGGGATGAGGGAAGGCATGAACACAGATTGGTAGTATGAATGTTCTGTTTTCTATTGGGGTTTTGTCAGGAGAATCTGGTCTTTCCTTCACTGAAGAATTCAGAAATGTCACTGGCTCAGGACAGATTATTTGTAAAGCACAGACTGAGTGTCTATGATCCCAGCTACACCAGTGTTCACTGCACCCGGGATGTTTCTGCTTGTACGGGTCACCTAGGCATGTGGGGGGCTTGCTCTCTCTACTTCCAGGAGCCCCAAATTAATCAGCAAAGCCCACAGCTCAATACCTGGTAGCCTTTTTGGGAGGTTTTGATTTGTTGTCTCTTAGGCAATTAGTTCTACTGAGTGTTTAGTGATAGGACAAGGCACTTTAGTACCTGCTAGTCCAGGACCCAATTTTTGCCATCAAAATTTTTTGGTTTTTATTTGATTTATCAGGGTGACACTGGTTAACAAAATGAAAAAGTTTTTTTGAGGTACAATTTTACATCTGTACACTTTATTGTCCATTTGCTACCCCAAGTCAAGTCTTCGTTTTCACCATTTATCACCCCTATGCCCTCCTCCTTCACCCTCCTTCCCATTCCCCCAGCAGTCACCAAATGTTTTCTGTGTCTGTGAATCTTTTTCTCTCTTTTTTTCCAATCATATACCCCTCAACCCCCCACTGTCCATCAAGCCCTCCCCCTCAGCTCTGAACCTGCTCTCTCCCTGTCTCATCACGTTTTAGGATTGAGAGGCTTCAGTTTCCCATGTCAGGTGTGGCCTTGAGAGAAAACTGAACATAGAGACTTTCTAATATTTTATGTTTTTCTCTAAAATGTATTTCTCAATGTGCTAATGGAATGTATGCCTATGGACAGTCCCAGATTGCAAAGCAGGACGTAAAAGACAAACCCCCTCCGTCATTCCTGTCCCTCCAAGCTCTTGGATTCCCACCTCCACATCAAAGGAAGGAGCTGTAGCTTTTCCATGTCACGCTTTCTGCACTCTCACTGAGTGCATTCTTGAGTATGTTTGCCAACTGGACTGAAAAGATAAGGCCTCCTGTTTTTACTCAAGGGGACAGTAATTTATGTGAGAAATCAACATCTGGCTGAACATCCTCAGTGTCCACCCTGGGATTCAGCCCCAGGTCTTCCTCAGGCAGGAAACAGAACCTCTACCCACCAGTGACACTTGTAGGACCATCAAGTCTATGGCAACACATGGCCCAGGTCACCCCCTGTCACAGAGCCCTCTGTGTTTCTGGGCCCACATCAAACTGAGCAGCTTCTTAGCTCCCCCCACACCTGGGCTGGAGACCCCAGTGCAGCTGAGGAATGTGCTGCCTCCAGCATCAGAGGCCCCTGGGTGCTGGGCCTCTTCCTCTTGTGTTGCAGGAGGGGCCACATTCCACAGATCACTACTTACCTTGTACCAGGCACCTGTCCTGCTCAGTATCACTGGACTGTAAATATTTCACTGAGTGAGAAGCCCCCTGAATTTGTGTGAGATTTATTCTGAAATTCTGACCCTCAGAGTCTGTCAGGAAGTCCTAGCAGTACTCTGCCCACTCACTGGTCCAGGCAGGGTTACGTCCTCCTCCTCCTTCTGGAACAGCAGGAGGGACGTGCTGTGGATGGAAAAGGCAGTCAGTTCCTCTGCAGATTACGTAGGGACACAGGGCTGCAGGGGAACCTGCCCCAAGGTGGGACCAAGAAGGGATGTGCAGGCCTGCGGGCTCAGTAAAAATAGCTGTGTTGACCTTTGGTCCACATGACTGGAAGGGCATTTGCAGATCAGTAGGTGCACACGGGTACCAGGAGATGTAGGTACTAGGGGATTCAGGTACAAGGGATGCCTGAACTGAAGTTACTCAACCAGGGTAACCACGTGGTTGCTGCAGTAGTGAGAATCATCTGTAGTTACAATTTTCCTTAATTTACTGTCATTTTCTAAGTTTCTTCTCCTTCTTTTCCGACTTATTCTTCCTGTTCCTCTTCTTCTCATCCTCCTTCTTCTTCCTTTTTCTTGCACAAGTCTAATTAGAAGTGGAATGTCCATATGGTGGGAATCAGCACTCCTGCATCTTCAAAATCCTTGTGTTTATAGCACACACCTCTGTTTCTGATTCACTAGTTTCCCGGGTGCAGGCAGTTCTCATGGCTGCTGTTTAGACTTTCCCACCATATAACCTTACTCACTGTACACAGCTGTTGTGTGTATTTCTCTTGTGCATTCTAGAATGAGGGGAGAATGGCAGGATGGGCCCGATGACATTTGGACCCACGTCCAAATGGTCCTGAGTTAGAATTCCATTGCTAACTTGCCCTCAGAAGCTCCTAGTGTTAGTGCAGGGTCACAATGACACTCTGGATTCCTAGTCCAAGTGCAGTTCAGAGCCAGGGTCCTGTAGTCTGTGGGTTATCTGTTCCTCTGATTTTTCTCCAGTACACAGTTACCTTGGTGAAGGTTGTCATTTTCTTCAGGATGAAGGTACAATGACAGTAGAAATGTTCTTTCTGTGTCGGGGTTTTGTCCAGAGGATCAGGTCATCCTTGACTAATGAATTCATGAAAATGTAACTGTCTCAGGACAGGGTATTGGTTAAGGGACAGACTGAACATTTTTATGGTTCCAGCAACACCCCTGTTCACTGCACCCCGGATGTTTCTGCTCACACAGATCATGTAGAAATGTGCGGGGCTTGCTGATTTCACATCCAGGAGTGACCGGGGTTAATTACAAACCCTGCAGCTCGGTTCCCATCTGACTCATTTCCTGATGCTTTGATCTGCTGTCTCTTAGGTGATCAGATGTACTGAGTGTTCGGTGGTTGGACAAGGCCCTTTGAACCCTGATAGCTCAGGACCCAATTTATTCCCAGACAATTAATTGATTTTTATTGAACTTATTGGGGTCACGAGGATTAAGAAAATTTAACAGTTTTCAGTGTACAATTTTACATCATTTGTACATTTTATTGTGTATTTACTACATTAAGTCAAGTCTTCATTTTCACCAGTTTCACCCCTATGCCCTCCTCCTCCACCCTCCTTCCCATTTTCCCAGCAGTCACCAAAATGTCTGTATCTGTGGACCTTTCTCTCTCTTTTTTGCTCAATCTCATACCCCACCACCTTCAGCCATCCATGGAACCCTTTCCCATACCTGTGAACCTGCTCTCTACCTGTCAGGTTAGACTTTATTATTGTGAGGCTCAGTTTCCCATGCCAGGTGTGGCCTTGAGAGAAGAGTGAACCCAGAGGCCTTGTTCACTCTTTTCTTTTTTCTCTAACATGTGTTTCTCATTGTGCTGGTTGAATGTATGCCATGAGTACACTCCCAGATTGCAAAGCAGGACTTAAAAGACTAACCCACTGCATCATTCCTGTCCCTCTAAGCTCTTGGATTCCCACCTCCACATCAAAGGAAGGAGCTGTAGCTTTTCCATGTCACGCTTTCTGCGCTGTCACTGAGTGCATTCTTGAGTATGTTTCCCAACTTGACTCAAAAGATAAGGCCACCTGTTTTTACTCAAGGGGACAGTAATTTATATGTGATATTCACATCTGGCTGAATGTTGTGAGTATGTACCCTGGGATTCAGTCCCAGGTCTTCCTCAGGCTGCAAATAGAACTTCTATCAATCAGTGACACTTGTAGGACCACCAAGTCTGCAGCAACACATGGCCCAGGTCACTGAGCAGCTGGCACAGCAGGCTGCCCCTGTCACAGAGCCCTCTGGGTTTCTGGGCCCGTCTCCAACTGAACATCTCAGCTCCCTCCACACCTGGGCTGCAGACCCCAGCGCAGCTGAGGAATGTGCTGCCTCCAGCATCAGAGGCCCCCTGGACACTGGGCCTCTTCCTCTTGTGTTGTAGGAGGGGCCGCATTCCAAAATTATTGCTTAGCTTGCAGCTGTTCCCTGTCCTGCTCAGTATCATTGGACTGTAAATATTTCACTGAGTGAGAAGCTCCTGAATTTGAGTCAGATTCATTGTGAAATTCAGAGTCTGTCAGTGAGACCTAGCAGCACTGTGCCCACTCACTGGTCCAGGCATCATCACGTCCTCCTCCTCCTGGAACAGCGGGAGGGACGTGCTGTGGATGGAAAAGGCAGCAGGACCTCTGCTGACTAGGAGGTGACACACAGCTGTAGGGGGACATGCTGCAAGGTGGGACAGTGAAGGGATGTGCAGGCCTGCTGGACCCATGAAAGTACCTGTGGTGACCTATGGTCCACGTGACTGGAAAGGCATTTACCAGCTCAGTAGTTGCTGGGGGTACCAGGGGATGCCTGAACTGAGGTTGCTCAACCAGGGTGACCAAGTGACTGCCACAGCAGTTGGATCACGTGCAGTTAAAGTTTGCCTCAATTTACTGTCATTTTCTAAGTTTCTTCTTCTCATTCTTCGTGTTCCTCTGCTTGTCCTCTTCCTCCTCCTCCTTTTATTTGTCAAAGTCTACTTAGAAGTGGAATGTCCATGTGTTGGGAATCAGTACTCCTGCATGTTCTTAATCCTTGTGTGTAGACAACAAACCTCTGTCGTCCACCCAGGTGTGTGTCCAGCTTCTGAGTCACCAGTTTCCTGGATACAGGCAGTTGTCATGGCTTCTGTTTAGAATTTCCCACCACATGACCCTCACTGCCCAGTGAACAACTTTGGACATTATTTCAACTGCTACATCTATTTCTCTTGTGCCTTCTAGATTGAGGGGACAGTGACAAGTTGGGTCGGACCACATTTGGACGCACTTCCAAATGGTCCTGAGCTAAAATTCCATAGGTAGCTTGCCCTCAGAACCTCCTAGTGTTAGTGCAGGGTCACGGTGACACTCTGGATTCCTAGTCCAAGTGCAGTTTCAGAACCAGGGGGCCCGTACTCTGTGGATTATCTGTTTCTCTGCTTTCTCTCCAGTACACAGTGACCCTGGTGAGGGCTCTCATTTTCCTAGGGATGAAGTAGGGCATGAGGGAAGGGTGACAGTAGAAATGTTCTGTTTTCTGTTGGGATTTTGTCAGGAGGGGCAGGTCATTAAAGAACCGAAGAGTTCTAAAAGTGTAACTGTCTCAAGACAGTGTATTGGTTAAAGGACAGACTGAGTGTGTTTATGATTCCACCTACACCACTGATCACTGCACCCAGCATGTTTCTGCTTGTACAGGTCATGCGGGGAGGCTTGCTGTCTTCACATTCGGGAGCCCCAGGTTTAATTACCAAGCCTGCAGCTCAGTTCCAGTCAGACTCATTTCCTGGTACTTTGATTTGCTGTGTCTTCTGTGATCAGAAGTACAGAGTGTTTAGTGATAGGACAAGGTCTTTTGGTCCCTACCACCGTGGGACCCACGATGATTATTTGCTTTTTATTGAATTTATTGGGGTAACACTAGTTAACGAAATGATACCAGGTTTCGGTGCACAGTTATTCATTCATACATTTTATTGTGCATTTACCACTTTAAGTCAAGTCTTCGTTTTCACCACTTATCACCCCTAGGCCTCTCCTTTGCCCTCCTTCCGATTTCCCCAACAGTCGCCAAAATGTCTCTGTGTCTATGAATCTTTCCCTCTTTTTTGCTCAACCTCAAACCCCTCCCCCCCCCCCCCCGCCATCCTTCACATTCCTCTCTCCCTGTCAGATTAGATTTTATCATTGAGAGGCGTCAGTTTCCCATGCCAGGTGTGGTCTTGAGAGAAGAGTGATCACGAAGGCCCTCAAATATTTCGTTTTTTCTCTAAAATGTATTTATCAATGTGCTGGTGGAATGTATGCCATTTGGACACTCCCAGATTACACAACAGGACTTAAAAGAAAAACCCTCTCCATCATTCCTGTGCCCTAAGCTCCTGAATTCCTACTCCACATCAAAGGAAGACCAGTACCTTTGCTCTGTCACAGTTTCTGGATCCTCACTGAATGCTTTCTTGAGCCACCATCCCCTAAACATTCAGAGCCTTTTCCGTTGGTACAGATATAACTGCTGAATCTCTGCCTTGTGGGCCCACATTCATCAATTCATTTAAACTAAAATTATGTTTCTTTTTAACATTATTATCCACCCTTCATTATTCACACACATACTGCATATTTTTCTTTTTGTATATGATTCAAAATGCAGGTTGTCTTCTAGTGGAGCACATTTCCTCATGGTTCCCTCTCTGTCCCTCACCTTTAGGGCCCTGCAGGGACCTCTGTCAAAGGTGGCAACAGCCACAGGAGAGGTCACTCCATTCTTAGCCTTGTGTGTTTCCTCTTGCACAGTTTCCAGTCTGTGACCCAGTCCTGAACTACACTGGTTGACCTCAGTCTCAGTTGCATCTCTACAGTGTGATTGTACACGTCTGCTAAGCTGCCTTCATCACCGGAAATCCTGTATGTGTGTATCACTTTAACTGGATATCATAGTCTTCCTTTGTTGTGACATCACTCCCAGGTCATAATGGACAAGCTCGGGATCCATGGTACCCTGGTGACCTGTGACAAAACATTCTTTCTTTGAAACCAAGGACAGCCTTTGGGGCAAAACACACTACCATTTTGAGGGGCAATGGATGTGCCTTTCCCTGAATCTTCTGCTCTTTTCAGCTTGTACTGCTTTGGTCTTCAGAGGGGATGAGCCCACCTGTGATTGTCCCAATGGACTCAGCCAGAGCCCGGAAGCCCTGCCTCCCCACAGGTCCCTATGGGCAGGATCCTGTGGAGATGGGACCCCTGTGGATATAGATTCCTGCCCAGGTCTCCACAGCCCAGTGATGCCCGAGTTTTCCTTTCCACAGCATCTGGGTCCAGTTTTGCTCTTTCTCTGTGAGTCAGAGGTGAGGACGTCTCAGAGGGTTTGCAGCCCTGTGGTCCGACCTCCAGTCTCTTTCTCAGTCATGACACAAGGGACAGAGGATGGGGAGCCTTAGATTCTTTTCTGTGGCTGGAGAAGATTTTGGAGGGGGAGGAAAGGACAGTAGTTGTACCAGTCCTGTTGCTACATTTTCAGACATGAATCCTGTTTGCCATTTTGACCGAAAAAAAATAAGGCCAAGTGTGTTTACTCAAGAGGACCATAATTATTTTGTGTGATATCAAGATCTGGTCAAAAGTCTGAGTATCCACCCTGGGATTCAGCCCCAGGTCTTCCTCGGGCTGCAAACAGAACCTCTGTCCACCAGTGACACTTGTAGGACCATCAAGTCTGAAGCAACATGTGGCCCAGGTCACAGGGCAGCTGGCACAGCAGGCTGCCCCTGTCACAGATCCCTCTGGGTTTTGGGGCCCGTGTCCAACTGAGCATCTTCTCCGCTCCCCCCACACCTGGGCTGGAGACCCCGGCACAGCTGAGGAATGTGCTGGCATCAGAGGCCCCTGAGCACTGGGCCTCTTCCTCTTGTGTTTCAGGAGGGGCCTCATTCCACAGATCACTACTTACCTTGCAGCCTTTACCTGTTCTGCTCAGTATCACTGAACTGTAAATATTTCACTGAGTGAGAAGCCCCCTGAATTTGAGTCTATTTTATTCTGAAATTTTGACCCTCAGAGTCTGTCAGGAAGTCCTACCAGCACTGTGCCCACTCACTGGTACTAGGCAGCGTCACATCATTCTCCCCTGGAACAGCGGGAGGGACAGTCGTGGATGGAAACAAAACAGGACCTCTGCAGACTACGTGGGGACACGGGACGTGCCCAAAGGTGGGACCGGGAAGGACGTGCAGGCCTGCCAGCTGACTGAAAACAACTTTAGTGACCTTTGGTTCACATGACTGGAAAGGCATTGGCCAGATCACTGAGTTCATGAGGTTACCAGGGGATGCAGGTACCAGGAGATGCAGGTACCCATAGATACAGGTACCAGGAGATGCGGGTACCAGGAGATGCCTGAACTGAGGTTACTCATCCAGGGTAACCAGGTGGCTGCCGCAGCAGTAGTTAGAGTCATGTATAGGTACAGTTTTTCTCCTCAATTTCTGTCATTTTCAAGGGGTTTTTTATCCCCTTTCCTCCTTATTCTTTCTGTTCTCTTCTCCTCCTCCTCCTACTTCATCCTTTTATTTGATTTTGCACAAGTCTAATTAGAAGTGACATGTTGATGTGGGGGGAATCAGCACCCCTGCATGTTCTAAATCCTTGTGTTTAGAGCACACACCTCTGCAGTCCACCCAGGTGTGAGTACAGATTCTGACTCACTAGTTTCCTCAGTGGGGACAGTTCTAACGGCTTTTGTTTAGACTTTCCCACTATATGATCCTCATTGCCCAGTGAACAGGTGTGGGAGAATCTGTCAGCTGCTACATCTGTTCTCTCATGCACTCTGGATTGAGGGACAGTGACAAGTTGGGTCAGGCCACTTTGTACCCACTCCCAAATGGTCCTGATCTAAAATTGCATTGGTCAGGTCCCCTAAAAGCTCCTAGTGTTAGTGCAGGGTCACGGTGACACTTTGGATTCCTTGTCCAAGCGCAGTTCAGAACCAGGGTCCTGTGGTCTGTGGATTATGTGTTTCTCTGCTTTCTCTCCACTACACAGTGACCCTGGTGAACACTCTCATCTTCTTGGCTATGGAGTAAGGCATGAAGGAAGGTTGACAGTAGAAATGTTCTATGCCATGTTAGGGATTTGTCCAGAGGATCTGGTCTTTCCTTCACTGGAGAATTCCAAAAATGTAACTGTTTCAGGACAGGTTATTGATGAAGGCACAGCCTGAGTGTCTTTATGGTTCCAGATACACCACCGTTCACTGCAGCCTGGATGTTTATGGTCACACAGATCACGGAGGAATGCAGGGGGCTTGCAGTGTTCACTTCCAGGAGCCTCAGGATTAGTGAGCCAACCCTGCAGCTCAGTTCCAGGCAGACTCATTTCCTGCGACTTTGAGTAGCTGTCTCTGAGGTGATCAGATCTACTGAGTGTTTAGTGATTAGACAAGACCCACTAACCCCCTATACCCCGAGACCCAATATATCCCAAGATGATTATTTCCCTTTTGTTGAATTTATTATGGTGACACTATTTAACAAAATGATACAGGTTTCAGTGCAGAATTTTACAACATCTGTACATTTTGGGGTACATTTTGCTGTCCCCCGTCCCTTCTCCACAGCTGTGAGCCTGCTCTCTCCCTGTCACATTAGATTGTATCATTGAGAGGCGTCAGTTTCCCATGTCAGGTGTGGCCTTGAGAGAAGAGTGAACACGGAAGCCTTCAAATATTTTGGTTTTTTTTCTCTAAAATGTACTCCTGAATGTGCTGGTGGAATGTATGTCATTTGGACACTCCCAGATTACAAAACAGGACTTAAAAGAAAAACCCTCTCCATCATTCCTCTGTCCCTAAGCTCTTGGATTCCCACCTCCACATCAAAGGAAGGAGCAGTAGCTTGTCCACGTCACAGTTCCTGGGCCGTCACCGAATGCATTCTTGAGTCAACCGTCCCCTAATATTCGGAGCCTTGTGTTGTTTGCCCAAACTACAGATATAAATGCAGAATCTCTGCCTCATTGGCCCTAATTAATCAACATTTAAACCAAAATTATGTTTCTTGTTAACACTATTATCCATCATTATTTGCAGACATTTTGCATATTTTTTACGTGTGTATTTCAAAACACAGGTTGTCTTCTAGTGGCACACTCCTCATTGGTCATGGTTCACTCTTGTTTTTAAAAATATATTGTATTGATTATGCTATTACACTTTCCCAATGTACCCCCTTATCCCCTCTGCTCTGTAACCCCAACCCTCCAATATTCTGCTCCTTAGTTCATGTACATGGGTTGTGCATATAAGTTCTTTGAAATCTCTGTTCCTATACCATTGTAACCTCTCCCCATGTATTTTATGACTACCAATAGCTTCTTCTTCCTGTACCGTCCCTCCCATGGTATTCCCCTTCCCCTCCCCACTGAAATCCCTCCATGTGATCTCCATTTCTCTGATTCTGTTCCTGTTCTAGTTGTTCACTTAGTTTTTGCTTTCATTGTTTTTTCTTATTCTTTTAGGTTCAGTAATTGATAGTTGTGAGTTTGTTGTCACATTACTGTTCATAATTTTTGATCTTCTTTAATTTCTGAAATAAGTCTCTTTATCACTTCATATACTAAGGGCTTGGTGTTGATGAACTCCTCTAAGTTGACCTTATGTGGGAAGCACTTCATCTGCCCTTCCATTCTACATAATACTTTGCTGGATAGAGTAATGTTGGATGTAGTCCTTGCTTCATGACTTTGAGTATTTCATCCAGCCCCTTCTTCCCTGTAAGCTTTGTTTTGAGAAATCAGCTGATAGCCCTATGTGCACTCCTTTGTAGGCAACTGTCTCCTTTTGTCTTGCTGCTTTTAAGATTCTCCCCTTATCTTAATCTTGGGTAATGTAATGATGATGTGCCTTGGTGTGCTCTTCGTTCTTGGGTCCAGTTTCTTTGGCACTCTCTGGGCTTCCTGGACTTCCTGGAAGTCTATTTCCTTCACCAGATGGGGAGGTTTTCCTCCATTATTTGTTCAAATAAGTTTTTAATTTCTTGCTCTTCCTCTTCTCTTTTCGGCACCCTATGATTTGGAAATTGGCATGTTTAAAGCTGTCCCATAGGTTCCTGAGCCTCTGCTCATTTGTTTGAATTCTTGTTGCTTCATTCTGTTCTGGTTGGAAGGTTGTTTCTTCCTTTGATCTAGGGTCTCTGATTTGAGTACTGTTTTCTTAATTCACTGTGATCATTTTGCTTTATTTCACTTCAGGTATCTTCATTTGTTCCTTCATCTTGTGACTGAAGCTCAATCCGTTCCATGAGCATCCTAACTGCTAGTGCTTTGAACTCGCATCAGATAAATTGTCTACCTCCTTGTCACTTAGCTCTTTTCTGGAGTTTTGCTCTGTTCTTTCATTTGGGGCATATTTCTGTGTCCTCTGCACACCTGTTATGTTGTAAGAGAGCAGGGCCTTAGGTATTCTCCAGGACAGGGCAACCCTCCTTGCTGTGTTGTGGTGCTGTCTGTGGGGGAGGGGTCAGAAAGGGGACAGTGCAACTGGCTTGCTCCATCTGGCCAGACCTGCCTCCTGGTTTCACTCTTTGTCCTCACCTTTAGGGCCCTGCTGGGACCTGAGTCGAGGCATCAAACAGGCTCAGGAGAGGTCACTACCATTCTTACCCTTGTGTGTTTCCTCTTGGACCCTTTTTCCATTCTTGACAAGTCCTGAATTATTCTGGTGTACTCCAGTACAGTTTACATCTCACCATTACCATTCCAAGCTGGAACCATTGAGAACCCACACACTCTTTTTCCTGAAGCTCTTAAGCTGAATCTAGAGTCTTGGATATGATCAGGGAGACCATCCAAGTGACTATAAGAGCAGATCCATGTCCGCAGCTGTTGGCCACTCAGAAACTGCTCAGCACATCTCTGGGTCACTGTGGACACTGGAACGAGAGAGCAGGAAGCCCATGGGCTGCCCCAGTTGGCATCGCTCCTGCATCAAGTGACACTGTGGCTGAGGACCTAGATGTTGTCCTGACTGACTGGACTCTGGAAGCAGAAATTGGTTTTGAATTCTGTGATTGCTTTTCTTTATTTTCACAGGACACTGTTCCTCATGATCTGTCTGAGCAGTGACACCATACAGAACACCTTGTACTACCGAGTGTCTACCGATGATCCACCCGATCCTTAGGGAACAAGAGGTAAATAACAAAAGCATAAATCTGTAACTCAAAGAGAGAAAACAGCTCTCCTCCTGATTCAGAGGTGACCCAATTCAGGGTCCTTTAATATTTTAAAAAATATTTTATGTATTTATTTTTAGAGAGAGGGGAAGGGAAGGGGAAAGAGAGAGAGAGAAACATCAATGTGTGTTTTCCTGTTGCTCATCCCCAACTGGGGGCCCTGACCTGGCCCACAACTCAGGCATGTGCCCTCACTGGGAACTGAACTGGTGACCCTTTGGGTGAAGGCAGTGCTCATTCACTGAGCCACAGTAGCCAGGGCTAATATTTTTAAATGAAATTTGTTGGGGTACCTTTGGTTAATGTTATATAAACTGGACGTGTACAATTCATAATGTGACATCGGCCCACTCTGTGTGAGCTCACTCTCCAGGGTCTGATCTCCTCTGTCACCTGGTGTGTGACCCCTTTAGTCTCTTCGTCCTTCTTCACCCCCTTCTTCTCTGTAACTAACCATACTACTGTGTGTGTCTGTGAGCATGTCTGTGGTTTTTTGTGGTTTTTATTTATACATTTTATAGAAGGGAAATGACAGAATGTGTCATCTGGTCCACTTGATGGCCAGGCGTCAAGTGTGGAGCAGAGCAGTACCGTTCTCACTGCTGGGTGCCAGCAGGGTGACCACCTGCTTGTAACTGAGCAGTGGGCGGGGTGGCCTGTGCAGGGGAGAGGCAGCCAGGACTCTGCAGACAGTGACATGGGGCTGAGAGGTGGGCATATCCCTGAGGTGAGAGACTAAGGGTGCATTTCTCACCTTGACCTGAGAGGAAACTGCCCTGGTGGACTTTGGATACATGTGCAGGACAAGACAGCTTCCAGGTCAGTGGCTGCACATGGTTGTCAGGTGAGGTGGGAGTGTGCTCCCCAGCAGTCCACACTGTGCGGCAGTGGGAGTTGGGTGACCTATGTGATCATTGACGGTCACTCTCTGAGTCAGTTTATATATTCGTTTTTTTACTGTTGTTCAATTATCATTGCCCTCATTTTCCCATTACTCTCTCTGCTCTACCCACCCCCGCCTGTCATATTCAACCCCCCCTGCCATTGTCATTGTCCATGGGTCCTTTATACATGTTCCTTGATTTGTCCCTTACCCCTCTTTCCCCTGTTATCCTCATCCTCACTGTTTTCTGGCCACTGTCAATTTGTTCTTTATTTCCATGTCTCTGGTTCTGTTTTGCTAGCTTGTTAGTTTTGTTGATTAGGTTCCACTTAAAGGTGAGATCATACGGTATTTGTCCCTCACCACCTGGCTTATTTCACTTCGCATAATGCTCTCCAGTTCCATCCATGCTGTGGTGAAGGGTAAGAGTTCCTTCTGTCGTTCTGCTGTGTAGTATTCCTTGTGTAAATGTACCAGAGTTCTTCCATCAACTCATTTATGGTTGGGCACTTAGGCTGTTTCCAGCACTTGGCTATTGTTTATTCATTTTACTCAAGCAGAGGAAGAATAGATGAAGACGTGGTGGGAATCAGCACCCCTGCACCTTTCACATCCCTGACGGTGGTACACCCCTCTGCTGTCCACCCAGGTGTGTGAGCAGCCTCTGATGCACTGGTTCCCTGGGTCTGGGCAGTTCTCCCAGCTTCTGTTTCAGGCTTCCCCACCCCAGCACCTCACTGCCAGTGATCCAGTGTGGGGATCTTTCAGCTGCCACATCCATTTCAGTTGTGCATTCTAGAACTAGGGGACAATGACAGGATGGGTCTGGGACATTAGGACCCACTGCCAAATGGATCTGAGCTAAAACTCCAATAATCACCTGGCCCGCAGAAGCGTCTGCTCTGAGAGTGGGGTCACAGAGACATGTGGGGTCTCCCATGAACAATGCCAGTGCAGAACCAGTGTTCTGCCATTTCTGAATAAAGCTATGGGGCCCTTGGGGACAGGTTTGAAGTGAGATAAACCACACAGTGTTTCGGCAGTGTGCGGGGACCCCTCCTCACATGGATGTGGTATCTCCCTTTCATTCCAGGGGTCTTGGGGTGTGAATGGACTCCAGTGTGAAAATGGTTCACAGGCTGACACAGCACATTTATGGCAGGTCACGCCATTGTTCATCTCACCGAGAACATAAGTTCTTATGCAGGTCATGTTCCCCCTGTACACTCAGCTTCCTCCCTGCTCTGCTGTAGTCCCTGCTGTCACTTCTGGTCTTCAAGGAAGAGTGACTCGGGCCCCTCAGAGATGCACAGTGAGCCTTCCCCACTGTGTGTCTGCATACGTGGGGGAAGGTGTCCCTTCAGCATGCTTCCAGTGTCAGGTAGGCTTAAATGACAGATTCACCCTCACTTGTCACCGTCTCCAATGTCTTGAATTCCTTCCTCTCCATTAACCCAAGGGACAGTGGGCACTTTCATGTCACTTGCACTAGACCCACTGTCCTTGGGATCTTGTTTCAGCCACACCTGCCAGCATGCTGTTGGAGCCCTTTCCAATGGGCTGAGATGCAGACAGACACTCAGCCTCTCTGCTCAGTGAGCCCCGTTGGTCAGGCCTGCTTCCCCAATGTCGTATTCACCCCCCATCCCCCACCCTGCAGCATCCCACACATGCTCCTTATGTTCCTGTTTGTGTGAACCGGGGGCTCACAAAGTCCTTTGGGAGTGGGGCACACTCGGTCAGTGTTCACTCTTGGTCCCTCAGCTTTAGGGCCCAGCTGGGACAGGAATGTGGTCAAGGTGGCAGCTGGCTCAGAAGTCACTAATGTTATGACACTGGTGTGATTCCTCTTGCACATTCATCCAGGCTGTGAAAGGTCCTGCATTATTCTAAGTTTTTCCAGGATGTGGTACAGCTGTCCAGATGAACTTCCACCTCCCTCCCTTGTGTGTTGGGATCTCTGAGAACTAAACCCACTCTGCTGTTGAAGCTTTTCCAGCTGAATCTGGGCACTTGGGTGGAATCTTGGAGGAGATCGGCCCCTGTGATTACAGGCCATGGACCCCACTCGTGCTGCTGTGGGACTATGCAGCCATTCTAGAACCTCCCTGTGTTCCCCACAGATGCGGGGACTGCGCCCCAGGAAATACAGTGGATCCTCACGCTGTTCTCACGGCACCCTCTGATGATGCCTCACCCCGACATGTAGAGTCCCCTTGACTGACCTCTGGAATCAGAAAATGTTTTTTAACTGTTAATCTTCATATTTTTTATTTTTCTAGAAATTGTTCCTCACTCAAAGTCTGATGGAAACACCACGAAACACATTCTGAACAGCCAAATTCAACAGATGTTTCACTGGATTTAGTGAACTAAGGTAACTAAACAAAAATGGTATTGTGTTATTTAGATGAAGGGAGAATGTCTTCACTTTTCTTTTTTGTGTTTTTTTCTTTTTATTGCATTTATTGGGGTGACACTGGTTACAAAATTACAAGGTTTCAGGCGCACAGTTCTACAGCCCACCATCTGTCCACTGTACCCTGTGCGCACCTCCCCTAGTCAGGTCTCCGTCCATCACCATTCGTCCCCCGTAACCACCTCCACCACCCGACTCCTTCCCGGCAGTCCCCACAGCATTGTCCCTGTCCGTGAGTTTTTGTCGCTTCTTTTTTTTTTTGTTCCTTTCCTTCACCCCAACCCCATGTCTACAGTCTTCTTAAATAAAACAGGGGCCCAGTAACTTCTTTGTAAGTTTTAAAATTAAATTTTGGGGGGTTACATTGGTCAATAACATAAATTTGAGGTGTGCAACTGCATGTATGCAACTCTGACTCTAATACTCTAATGTGAGCTCACCCCAAAGTCTTATCTTGTTTCATTATGTTGAATTTCGCCTCCTGCCTCTTTGTGCTCCTCCACTCCCTGCCCCTCTGACCACCTCCATTCCATGTGTGTATCTGTGAGTGTGTTTTTGATTGTTTATTATCTTGGTGGCTTTTGGTGCCATAGCCCACACTGAGTGAAATGACAGGCTATGACCCCCTGTCCATGTGATAAATCAAGTCTTCTTCTCCAAGGCTGCACTGTCCCAGCATCACCTGAGACACAAGGTCTTCGGGGTCCAACTGCCCACTGAGGAGCCCTGTCCACCCACCTGCCCCCATAGCTCAGTGCCCTCATGCTCAGTATCTCTTTCCCTCAGGTGCCTCATCACTGATACAGACTGAGGCCCAGAGCCGTGAACCAGCCCATGATGGTGCATCTAGTCATTATCCTTCCCCGCTAAGTGAGTGATGAGGTGAGCTGCCCGAAATTATGTCCCTCTGAAGGGGTTTTCCTGAGCCACTGTCCTTCATGCATGTCCACTGATGGCCTGTCCTGCAGCCACTGTCCCATTTCTACATTTCGTCCACATCCTGTGAAAACACCTAGAAAGCAGCCGGGATTCTCCGACCCCCATGCACGGAGCACAGGGGCCCCTGCGGGGCCACAGCCGAGGGACACACACTGTACAGCGTGGGTTCCAAGGGCATTGGGGCCACTGGTGACACAGCTGCTTCCTCCTGCAGGGTCTGCCCAGGTGGTGTCCTGTGGGGACCATTGTGAGTGGGTGCTGGGTTCGTTCTGTGAGTGCCCTCTGTATGACTCTGTGGGTGACATCACACCAGGTCACAATGGCTCAGGTTCCATGGTAACCTGGTGATCTGTGGTTAAACATCCCTCCTCTGAAACCAAAGAAAGCCTTTTGGGCAAGTCACAGTCCATTTTGAGAGGCATGGAGAATACCTTCCCCTGAATTCTTGCTTTTTAGCCGGGACTGCTTTGGACTCCAGAGGGAATGAGCCCACCTGTGATGCTCCCCATGGACCTCAGCCACAGCCTGGAAGCCCTGCCTCCCTGCAGGTCCCTGTGGACAGGATATTGAGGAGATCAGACCCCTGGCCTCCACAGCCCAGTGACCCCTGAGCATCAGCTTCCCCAGTGCCTGGGTCCAGTTTCTGCTCCTTCTCTGAGGCTCAGAGGTAAGGACATCTCGGAGGGTTTGCAGCCCTGTGGTCTGTCCTCCACACACTTTCTCAGTCATGACACAGGGGACAGAGGATTCAGGCACTTAGGTTCTTGTTTTCTGGGTGGAAATGATTTCTGAGTAAAAGCAAGTGGTTGAAGCACTCACATTGATGCCCTTTCAGAGATGAAGTATATTTGCCATTTTTGACTCAAAATAAGGCCAAGGGTTTTTCCTCAATAGGATAGCAGTTATTTGTGTGTGATTAAGATCTTGGCTGTAAACACTGAGCATCTGCCCTGGGATTCACCCCCAGGGCTTCCCAAGTCTCTAAACAGAACCTCTATCCACCAGTGACACTTGTAGGACCATCAAGTCTACAGCAACACGTGGCCCAGGTCACAGGGCAGCTGGCACAGAACGCTGGCCCTGTCACAGAGCCCTCTGGGTTTCTGGGCCCACATCAAACTGAGCAGCTTCTCAGCTCCCCCCACACCTGGGCTGCAGACCCCGGCACAGCTGAGGAATGTCCTGCCTCCAGCATCAGAGGCCCCTGGGTGCTGGGCCTCTTCCTCTTGTATTGCAGGAGGGGCCGAATTCCATACATTACTACTTACCTTGTACCAGGTACCTGTCCTGCTCAGTATCACTGGACTATAAATATTTCACTGAGTGAGAAGCCCCCTGAATTGGAGTCAGATTCATTCTGAAGTTCTTACCCTCAGAGTCTGTAAGGAAGCCCTAACCGTACTGTGCCCACTCACTGGTCCCCAGGCAACATCACGTCCTCCTCCCCCTGGAAGAGCAGGAGGGACGTGCTGTGGATGGAAAAGACAGTCAGTTCCTCTGCAGACTAGGAGGAGACACAGGGCTGCACAGGGGACGTGCCCCTGGGTAGGACCGTGAAGGGACATGCAGGCCTTCAGGCTGACTGAAATCAACTTTGGTGACCTTTGATCCACATGACTGGAAAGGCATTTGCAGATCAGTAGGTGCGTGTGCGTACCTGGGGACGCCGGTACCAGGAGATGCCTGAGCTGAGGTTACTCAGAGTAACCACGTGGCTGCCGCAGCAGTGAGTCACGTATAGTGAACGTTTGCCTCCACTTACTGTCATTTTCTACCGTCAAGTTTTTTCTCCTCTTTCTCCTTCTTATTTTTCCTGTTCCTCTCCTCCTAGTTCTCCTCCTCCTTCTTCCTTTTTTTGCACAAGTCTAATTAGAAGTAGAATGTCCATGTAGTTGGAATCAACACCCCTATATGTTCTAAATCCTTGTTATTAGAGAGCAGACCTCTGCCGTCCACCCAGGTGTGTGTGCAGCTTCTGACTCACTAGTTTCCCGGGTGTGGGCAGTTGTCACGGCTTCTGTTTAGACTTTCCCACCATAGAACCCTCACTGCCCAGTGAACCAGTGTGGGTAATGTTCCAGCTTCTAGGTCTATTTCTCTTATGCATTCTAGGTCAAAGGGACAATGACAAGTTGGGGCGGACCCCTTTTTGACCCATGTCCAAATGACCCTGACCTAAAATTCTATGGGCCGCCTGCCTTCAAAAGCTCCTAGTGTTAGTGCAGGGACATGGTGACACTCTAGATTCCTAGTCCAAGTTGAGTTCAGAGCCAGGGTCTGTCATCTGTGGATTATCTGTTTCTCTGCTTTCTTCCCTGTACACAGTGACCCTGGTGAAGGCTCTCATTTTCCCCGGGGATGAAGGAAGGGTGGCAGTAGAAATGTTCTGTTGTCTGTTGGGGTTTTGTCCAGAGGAGCAGGTCGTTTCTTGACTGAAGAATTCTAAAAGTTTCCCTGGCTGGCGTAGCTCAGTGGATTGAGCGCGGGCTGGGAACCAAAGTGTCCCAGGTTCGATTCCCAGCCAGGGTACATTCCTGGGTTGCAGGCCATAACCCCCAGCAACCGCACATTGATGTTTCTCTCTCTCTCTCTCTCTCTCTCTCTCTCTCTCTCTTCTCTTCTCTTCCTCTCCCTCCCTCCCATCCCTCTCTAAAAATAAATAAATAAAATCTTAAAAAAAAAAAAGAATTCTAAAAGTTTCAGTAACTGTTTCAGGACAGGGTGTTGGTTAACGGACAGATTAAATGTCTTTATGATTCCAGCTACACCACTGTTCACTGCCTCCCCGGGATGTTTCTGCTTGTACAGATCACGTAGGAATGCAGAGAGGCTTGCTGTCTGTACTTCCAGGAGCCCCAGGATTAATCAGCCAACCCCAGACCTCAGTTCCAGGAAGGCTCATTTCCTGCGACTTTGCGTAGCTGTCTTCTAGGTGATCAGATCTACTGAGTGTTTAGTGATTAGACAAGGCCCACTGGCCCCTGCTACCCCGGGACCCAGTTTATCCCCAGACAGTCATTTGCTTTTTATTGACTTTATTGGGGTGACATGGATTGACAAAATGATACAGATTTTTGGTGCACAGTGTTACAGCATCTGTACATTTTATTGTGTACTTACTACCTTTAGTCAAGTCTTCATTTTCAACATTTATCACCCCTATGCCCTCCTCCTCCACCCTCCTTCGCATTCCCCGAGCAGTCACCAAAATGTTTTCTGGGTCTATGAATCTTTCTCTCTCTTTTTGTTTTTTGCTCAATCTCATACCCCTCCACCCTCTGCCATCCATTGAACTCTTCCCCACAGCTGTGAGCCTGCTCTCTCCCTGTCACATTAGACTTGATTGTTGAGAAGCTTCAGATTCCCATGCCAGGTGTGGCCTTGAGAGAGGGGTGAACATGAGGCCCTCAAATGTTTTATGTTTTTTCCCTGAAATGTATTTCTGAGTGTGCTAGTGGAGTGTATGCCATTGGAACACTCCCAGATTGTGAAACAGGACTTAAATGATAAACCCACTCCTTCATTTCTGTCCCCCAAAGCTCTTGAAATCCTCCCTCCACATCAAAGGAACCAGCAGTAGCTTTTCGATGTGACAGTTTCTGGGCCGTCACCGAATGCTTTCTGGAGTCAACCATCCCCTAAACATTCAGAGGCTTTTCTGTTGGCCCAGATATAGCTGCAGATATAAATGCAGAATCTCTGCCTCATGGGCCCAAATTTATAAATTTATTTAAACCAAATTCATGCTTCTTTTTAACATTATTATCCCCCTTCATTATTTACACACATACTGCATATTTTTCTTTTTGTATATATTTCAAAACACAGGTTGTCTTCTAGTGGAGCACCCTTCCCTGTGGTTCCCTCCCTGTCCCTCACCTTTACGGCCCTGCAGGGACCTGAGTCAAGGTTGCAACAGCCACAGGAGAGGTCACTACCATTCTTATCTTTGTGTGTTTCCTCTTGCACATTTTCCCAGTCTATGACCAGTCCTGAATTGTTCTAGTTTACTTCAGTGTCAGTCACATCTCTGCAATGACCCATTCCCAGACTTCAATCCTGTGGTTTGGAACCATTGAGAACTAACACGGCTCTTTTCCTGAAGGTCTTGAAGCTGAATCTGCAGCCTTGGATTATAACCTAAGACTACCAAAGCAAAAGGTCGCTGGATCGGTTCCCAGTTGGGGCATGTGCGAGAGGCAGCCGATCGATGTTTCATAAATGTTTCTCTCCCTCTCTTTCTCCCTCCCTTCCCCTCTAAACATAAAGAAATCCAATATTTTAAAGGAAAAAAAAAAAGGCCAGTAGGGATATAGCAGGAATAAGAGTGTTTTGGCACACAGGGCTCTTTGGTAGTGACTAAGCGATCGGAGGATCCCCAGCACTAATGGGTGGGATGCTGGAGTGCTGTGTGATATGTATGAGAGGAAGAGCCAAACCTGCTCCCTGTTCCCAGCCAGTTTGCAGCGTGGCATCAAGTAGCTCAGGAAAGGACGGTTCTTCATAGTTTACGAGCAGAAACAAGAGGCAGACCGTGCCTTGTTTGGCCTTAGGTGGGAAGGTTCTTAAAGAGTGGCTGGACCTTCCACCACTCTTTGCTGCTCTGCCCAGACCACAAAAGTGCCAGAACTATTGATTTTGGGGGCCGCAAAAGATTTTAGTGAGCAGGGGGATTTGAAAATACTGACTCCACACGTCATTAGGATCCACTGTATCTTATTTTTACTTTATTTTTATTATTAACACTGTTACAGATATCCCCATTTTCCTCTTCTTTGCCCACCTCCTCCCACCCTCTCCCTCCCTCCCCTCTGGCCATCCCCACACTGTTGTCTGTGTCCGTGGGTCATGCGTTCATGTTCTTTGACTCATCTTTCACCTTCTCTCATCCAGTCCCCCTCCTCTAACAGCAGTCAGTCAGTTCCCCGTGTCCTTGCCTCTGGGTCTGTTCCGTGTATCAGTATTACACTTACACAATGGAATGCGATAAGGCTGTGACAAAGAAGGAACTCTTACTGAGACCAGAAAAGACACCGGGGTTTGTGCTGCCTGTCACGTACCAAACCCAGTAAGCAGACACAGGGGTTGAATCTTTATGGGCGCTTTATTCAGATGGCTGGCGATGGGAGAAAATAGGGGGTTCAGACCCTAACGGACCACCTTACATTTTCTGTCCAAGTCACTGTTTTTATAACAGAGAGCTAAGTACGGTGAGGGGTTTTGAAATTCAGGGAAAATTAGATTACACAAACTGCAGTAGTCTCGCCCTGGGCAGTTAGCTGTTCCCAGGGGCGGGTGGCGTCTGTCTGTCCCTGGAACACGATGGCCCAGATGCCTCCACTTGTCCCCCAGGCACTGATCTTCGGCAGTTCCGCAGGAGGTCAGCTGTCCCTCCCAGGAGACAGGATGGACCTTATCTCTAGTTTCTGAAGCAATAGCTTTAACTCACGTATTACTCACTGGTCTTATAACTACTTACCTTAAGCTAAAATTTCCCAACTCTTGAGTCTCCTATCATTACTTTTTGTAACAGTATGGATGGACCTGGGGGTCATTATATTAGGTAAAACAAGCCAGTCAGAGAAAGACATGTACCATATGATTTCACTCATGTGTGAATCAACTTAAAAGAACAAACATGAGATGAACACGTTTCTGAAGTAAGATAATGAACAAGTTAATTTTTAAAATATTTCATTTATTTATTCTTAGAGAGAGGGGAAAGGAGGGAGAAAGAGAGGGAGACAAACAATGATTCGAGAAACATCAATTTGTTGCTTCTCACATGCCCCCAGCTGGGAACTTGCCCAGTAACTGAGGCATGTGTCCTGCCTGGGAATTGAACTAGCAACCTTTCCATTCACAGGCTGGCGCTCATTCTGCTGAGCCACACCAACCAGGGCTGAACGAGTTAATTTTTAGAAGGCACATTAAGATTTCAAGTGCAGAAAACTTAGAAAGGAAAGGACATGCAAACAGGAAAATTTGCAAGTGTGAGGAGGCGAACAGGGGCCTGGCACTCGGAGGAGCTCCCGAGGAGTCCTCAGTCCTCCGAATGGCCACTGCCAGCGTGGACAGTGGAGGTGTGGGGCAGGAGATGAGGAGGCTGGGAAAGTCAGCCTTCCCGCTGCCTGTCACCACCAGACCCAAAAAGCAGAGAGAGGGCCTGAAGCTTTCCGGGCGCTTTATTCAGATGGCCGGTGATCTGAGAAGATGGCGGGTTACATATCCTAAAGATCATTTTACATCTCCTTTCAAGCCAGCCTTTATTTTTTATTTATTTTTTATTTTATTTTTTTATTTTCTGAGGAGGAGGGAAAAGTGTAGGTAAGGGATTTGGAATTCAGGAAAGAGGTAAATCAGATAAAAGCTGAAGTCGGGCAACTCCCCTAGCATTCTTCCACCCGCAGATGGCGATTCTTTATCGGTCGGGGGAGGGGGTGTGGAATGTCTCTCGCTGGGACACAAAGGCTCAGGCTCCTTCTCAGAGGTTTTCAGGCCCCTCCAGAGCACAAAGGTCACATTGCCCGAGGGTCTCCTGGAGTCACGAAGGGCCGTACCTTCAGTTCCTGAAACAACAGCTTTTTGTATGCATTCACTACTAAACTTACTACTTAAAACTAAAGTTGTCCGGCTCTTGAGTTTCCCCCACCCAAGAGACCAAATGGGAAGGAAGGGCTGGTGTCATTTCACCGCTGTCGACATTAGACATGTCAAAACCTGTAAGAATTTTTATGAGTGTATTTGAGCCACATTGTGACAGCGGTTGCCAGGAAACAAAGTCCCAAGGGATTGAGAAAATGCTCCAGAGAATGGCAGTTTTTCACCTTATTTTACATGTCAGGATCAAAGGAGAAAGGGAAAGGGTTGCAGGAAATCCACTGGTGATGGATGAGCGAGGAGGGAGAGAGCAAAGTAGGGAAGTCTCTGAGATTGGATACAAAGTAAAATGGACACAGGGGCCTCTCTCATGTGGGTGGGTGCAGGACAGTTCACAGGCAGCGTTTCCAGCACGTACAGATGGTGTTCGGGGAAACCAGATAACAGCGAGGGGCCCCGAGGTCTGTGCTCTGCTGGGAGATTATGTCCTGAGGAGTCTGGAGAAAGAAGATTACCCTGACATTCCAAAGGCATATGATCACAGATACAGAAGTGTACGTTCTGTCCCTTGGAACAGGGGATCCAGATGGGAGAAAGGAAACCTTTGTAGAAAGCTTGATTTCCCTCATACTCACACAATGAAACAAATAGCTACGTGCTGAGAAGTTGTGCAAAGCCGCCTGATATTTTACAATAAAGCTCTGGGGAAGATTGTCTGGGGAGCTGTGTCTGCCCCGTGAGTAGGGGCACTTCCCTAGAAAAGTGTGAGAGCCATCGCTCTGTGGTTGACATCTGTGGAGTGGGAATTCAGATAAACGAACAGGCAGTTAAATTTGGGTTTGTGACAGTGTTCAGGACACTACACAGCACCTTGGCGTATTGAGTATTTAAGCAGAAGGAATTTGATCAAGAGAAAGTGCTGGAAGGCTTCTCTAACCCTCTTCCCTGAAGCAAGAAGAGAGGGGCCTCCCATGTCCATGTAAAAAAATGATTCTGTATGCCTTTCTCTTGTTGATCTGTCTTTTCTTGGAGAGCCCCAGCTGAGAGCCTAGAAATCCAGAGAAATACTATTTCCTTTCCTATAGTATAAATGCTGTGATTTAGATTATACACAGTGCTGGAGGATTTCAGAGGATCGATGGGCATGTATTCTAGCTAGATTAGAGTGGTCACAGAAGGCCCCCTAAGAGGAGGCAAATTCGGACTAGAGACAGAAAGGGTAAGTAGTAGGAACTCAAGGAAAATACAACAAGAAAGACAAAACCAGGATTTCTGTCCCAGATAGGAAACAGAGTAGGAACAGATGACAAAATATTTGAGGCACCTCAGGTAGAGAATATTTCATCTCTCTGAGTCAAGTTGATTATAGGCTGGGGCTAGCCTTTGACCTTCAGGAATTGTGAATGTAATTACTCAATTTTTATGTTCTTTTCTTATACATTCATTGGACATCCTTTTCATAGGAATGCCACCCATGTGACTTTAAATTGAAAAGTCTGGTTTCTTGGTATCTGACAAGTTCGTAATTTAAAGCCCTTGGTTTTTGAGAGTCTGTGCAGGCAAAAGTATAAAATTTAGCGGGGGAGGGGGACATCCTAAAGGCTGAGAGAGACCTTAGGTAGTTGTGGTTAATAGTTTTTACCATTCTCTTCATCCGCTTAAGACTTTCCTGTACAGGATATCAAACCAGTCCATGAATATTCCATGCACACATTACTTTCATGCCTTAATCAGTCTTGATTCAGGAGTGGAAACTTCACTGGTTAATATAGGACTGCAGGCCCATCTGGTACCCAGAAATCAAGAGGCCACAAGTCAGCCTCAGGAAACAGCTCCCAGTGAGCGGGGGTTAGTGCTGCATTGTGAGAGGAGGGGTGACTGCTTTGAAGGCTGAAAGGAGAAAAAGTCAGAACTGAGACATCAGGCTGCTTTGCTTCCAGGGTGGGACACAACTCAGAATTATTCCCAATGAAAATGCAAGAGGCCTGGGTCCATATCCACTTTTTATGCCACTTTCTGTGGTTCACTGCTGTTAAAGCAACTTTGAAGGCTGACTGACCTCATTTACAAAGGTACAGAAGTGCATTTACGGACTTTCAAACAGTTCATGTTTTGTTAGGAAACATGTTCAGTTGTGCTTTGTCCTATGTCAATTTCATCCCTTCGTGATTGTGTGTTTCTGTGTGTATTTTCCTCAACAGCGCAAAGACTTCTATGTCCTATTTCCTTGAGAGGTTGTTCTTTATAAACAGTTTCTGATTTGGTTGAGAAAAAATATGATCACATTTTTTTTACCTTGTAGTTTCACTAGTGAATTATAATCTCAGCTGTGTTTTTCTTCCATTCCTGATTTTGCATCTGAACAGGGCTGCTTACAAATTTCGAATGATTCTATTCTAACAACTGGTTTTGTTACCATTTTTCCAGTCACATGATCACTTTTAACTATTTTTCTAGCTCTTTGAAATCAGAGTCAAAAGTACCAGGTTCCCTGTATTTCTTGAAAACGTACTCTTAGGTTTGAAAGTAAGACATCACACTCAAGTACTTTATTCTCTCAGCAATGTTTTGTCTTTTCCCCACCCAACCATGAGCCTATTATGCGAGGTTTAGATTAAAGTCTGTTGGTTTAAAGTCAATTTACAGAGCATTTAAGTGTTTAGAAGAGTAAGAAAATGGTCTGGAAATCTGTGATTTCCTTTTAGCATGTGGACATACTAAGATTTAATTGATAATGATTTGGGGTAAGATTAAATCTTATTGCACGTTGACTTTGAATCTTCTGTTAATTTAAAATTCTCATTTCTGGACCTTCTGCAGGCCACCGGGCAGTGGGAATCTGTTGGTACTGCCCAGAAGGCTGGAGACCAAGAGCAAGCTCTGGGGACCCAAAGACGCATCCCCCTCCCGGCTGCAGCCATTGTTCAGCTCGCGGAGTCGCTCCGCGCGCCTGGAAAAGTCACGTGAACAGCCCGGCCACGCGGCCGCCAGACGGCCTTGTGAGTGCGTGCGCTGCGTGAGAGGGCGGGGCCTGGTGCAACTTCCCGCTGCCTCCGGGGCTCTGTCTCGCTGGGTTTCGCGCGAGCGTTCCATTGGGGGATGTGCCAACTGCAGTTTGCGCGGGTCTAGGAGACCCCCAGCAGCGGCCCAGATCCTTCGGTTGCTGAGTCCCGCCAAGGAGGGGGTGGGGGAGGGGGGAGAATGTTTGCGTTTTGATTTTAGAGTTTCAAGAGTAGAGAAAGTAACCTTTACTCAGAGAAACTAAAGTGTTCTTTTTTAACTTCCATAGGCTTTTTGTTTAATATGTATAGTATGTAAGACGCCACTTACAAACCTCTATAATGCTGTTTTTGTTTCTCATCTAATTTTGTTTATATGAATTTTCAAGTACTGTAAAAATTATGTTGAAGCTATTCATTTAAATGGGAATACCATTTTCATAAAGTTAAATTTTAGGTTTTTGTCTTGTGTTTGGTATTTTTCTTTAAAAAAAAAAAATTCCGTCACATCATTTCAAGAACATTTGCTTGAGTAGGACAAGATTTCACCCGAGTTTCTAGAGTCATGTTAAAAATAACTAAATTTTTACCTCTAAAAATGTTCTTTGATGGACTCGTCCCATGGCCGCAGGGCAGCACCCCAAAAGGAGAAAGCCCTTTCAACTCTTAAGACTTTCAGACGTTGAGAACATTCCCCGCGCGCGGGACTCGGTATTACATGGTTTTAGACTCCGTTGTGGTTGGTCTTGGACATTTGCTTTGTTTTGTTAATTGGTAGGATTAGAAGATCATGCGATGTTGGAGGATTTATCTTGGTGATTTGAGGATGCTGGTTCCCTTATTAGGTATAATATTGCAAAACTAAGAATCCGAAAAGAACCACCAGAGAAGGAATTCAAATAAGATTTTACATAATTCTGAAAGAAAACAAACCAACAGCAACAGCGGGAGCTGAGCCGAGTCTCCAGCATAGAGACCCGAATACTCACTGAAGGCAGTGGGAACAAAATGGAGATTGGCTGCAGAAAACAGCGCCTGTACCAGAAGAAGGCTTTCAATCAAGTAAATAGTATGTAAGTTGTAAAAAAAAAAACAAAAAACTTACAGTTTTTTACACTTTCGGGCCAACTTTTAAAATAAATCTTCAGAATCCTTCCAAGTAGCTGCTGAACCACTTTATTTTCACACCCCTCCCTCGTGGGTAGCGCCCCCTCCTCCCTCAGCAGCAGACACTGAGCTCACTCTTCCGCCTCGTCGGTGCCCCAGGTCCCCAGGGCTCTCCTCCCCCTCCCCCCTTCACTTGGGATCTTACAAATGTAGCAAAAATTCTTGTTACATTCCACCATGTAAGCACTTAGTGCACCAACCTACTCCAAAAAATGAGTAATTCTTTATTTCTTTGTTCATTATGTGGAAGTTGACCTAATTAAAAAGTTGCATTTTTTAGTGCAGTGGTAGAAACTGGTAGGACTACAGGAGAGTTAAGTGGGGAGCAGGAAGTAATTCAAACAGGAAAAAACTAGTCATACTGAGGAGTGAATGAATGGTGTTCAACTATTTCCAGTTTTTTAAAAATAGAGATACATGTTTATGTTGTACATTTGGCCATGTGGAATTTATTTGTAGAGGAAGTGTGTGTGCTAATTGTTACAAACCGAAACAATAACCAATTCAAAAATAAGGAAATGAAAGCCCACCTCGGCTTTCCGAGGTGTGCTGCTACACCTTGCATTATCATGTCTTTTCTATTTAGCCTTTTTCTATTCAAATCTGCATTTAATACCTTCCTTGTGCATGGATCTGTATCACAGTATATAGGTCATATAATGGCGATTGTGCTACTCTACCCGGTGTTAGCATGCATTTGTTCAGGAGGAAGCTGTATGCCAAGCTTGAAAGTTTCATTAAGAACCAATTTTTGAAGGCCAGATACTTCCAAAAACAGGAATATAACTAAAATAGGAAAATTTCCTTTTAAATGTTTCTTCCCCTTAATGATTCAACAATCACGGTTTTAAAAGGAACATGTTCTTTAAAATGCGTGTTTTGAGGCTAATCTGTGGGAATGAATTTTAAGTAACTAATAATTCCTAAGTGTTTTCTCCGACCAATGTAGCCAGCTTTAAAGGCTAAAATTATTGTAGAAAGTTTCCCTCCAGTTTCCGCCTTTGTGGTTATCACAGCGCGCTCAGCATGGCAGCCTGGCGGAAGTGCGTCATCACCTGACGTCGCTGATTCGCCCGCGGGGCACTCTGGGAGGGTGACGTATCTGAAAGTGGACGGCTGCCCGCGGGGGCCAATCCTGCCCGCATCTGTGAGGGGCTCCGCGGCTCTGGAGCCCAAGTCTGCGCGGGACCCTGGGGCGGGGGATGCTGATGAGTTCCGCGAGTCTCCCCCACGTTTTTCAGGCTCCGCGGTCCTGCAAAACCTACACGTTTCCTATTTGGGTTTTTAATTTTATTTATTTTTGGTCTTTAGTGATCGTAGTCAGGGTTGATTTATATCTTTAAAATGAGAATTTGCATCTACAGTCTTAGAAACTCCTGTATAATACAGATTTTAAAAGTCCAAATTTTCCCCACTTATCTATTACTTTCTTCCTTTCGTTCTGGCCTTACAAACATAGCCTAAAGAGAGCTGTCGCTTTTACACAGCAATGTGAAAATATTTTTTTTTCATTCATTCTATGACTACAGAAATCACCTGTGAGCAAATTTGTGCGTGTGCTTTTATTATGTTTTTAATATTTTTTCAAAATGGGACTTTTTCACTAGCTTTGATAATAACATTCAGTGCTTTGTCTTGATTTGAATAAGACTCCGTTCATTAAAAGGAGTTTGGATTTTTAAAATCCGTTTTCTTTTCATCCTCGCCATTTTTTTAGGGACACTTCCCAAGAAAATGCAGAGACAGCTCCTCAGGCAATATGGCCAGGGCTTTATTGTGGGAGACCGCGCGGTTTTGCACAACCCGTCAGCACGGAGCTGTTTGGTTCGTGTGTGACTGTGCGGGAAATCAGACTTTCTATGAAGGTTCCCTTTGACCCACCTGGATCCCCCTTTCCGGGGGACACGGCACATCTCTGCGTGACTCTCAGCTCCATCCATCTGCATTTTAACGACCTGATCCATGACACCTGTTTTCTGTGTCTCGTTCTCGACTTCAGCGCTGCCGAAGCTGATCACAGACGTCAGAACCCCCTCCCGAGGTTTTGCCACAGCTTTTACCAGTCCCCGAGGGCACTTTTTCCTTGGTATTAGGAATCTTGTACCTCTAGCCCCTCGGTCTTCACCCTCCACCTACGCACATCCTGGCTGGTTCCCTGCCTCCTCTACCTACTACAGATGCTTAGGAAGCTTTTCTCAGTATCAGAAACATTTTTTTTGCATTGCACATGAAAACAGAGACTTGTTGAAACCCTTGCCAAGTACATGTATCAGTCCACTCTTTCTGAGATGAACATCAGGCTGGGCTGTGCAGTTCATATAGTCCAAGACTTACTCACAAATCCTGCACGAGGCTATTTCTGATGCTGCTACAGCAATCATCATTTCAATTACAATTTAATCCCATACTTTAGCAGCCCTTTCCTCACTTTTAGATGTTTGCTTTTCTCTAGGGGTTCTGCTCGACCTTTCTCTATCCATCTCTGGCAAAGGCAGTGGTCCCTGCCCCCATCCACCCCCGCAGAGTGTGCGCCAGGGCTTGGAGAACAGTGCAACTACCCACCCAGGGCTTGTGATTCACTGCTTTGGGGACCTTCATGGGAACGTTCAGGGTTGATGTTGAGGGTAGCACTTTGAGAAAAGGAATGGCCCACCAGTGTGACTGGGGTTCACTTACCTGGGGTAGAGAAAATGACTGAAATGCCCCAAATCTGAGTATGTGGAGCTGAATGCTGATTTAATATGCAAGCGAGTGCTGTACAGACTCAAACTCTCTCGAGGGGAACTGAGGAGAGGGTTAGTCTTTGACTCAACTCCAGAAGGGCGGAGCTTGTCCAAGGCCCCACAGCAGTTAAACCTGGGGCTCTGTCTAGAGATGGCACCCTGACATGTGTCCCTAAGCAGTGTGCTAGGGCTTTGTCACTCCACGCAAGGTCCCAGGCCAGCCGCACTGGCATCGCCTGGGGTCTTGTCAGAAATGCAAGTCTGAGGCCCCACCTCAGGTCTTATCGTTTGAAAAGCACCGGACTAGGTTGCTTCCCAAATCTCGAGTCCCAGCCATGGAGCTCAGCTCAGAAACCGTTTGCATAGTTCATGCTCTGTGGTTACGTTCTAAGTCGAAGCTGTTGAAGATCTGTTTTTGGCAGGTGTGACACCTTTCCAGGCAGGAGGGAGTTAAAGAGCATGCGTTACAGGTGTACCAGCATCCCTTCCCGCCTCAGGACAGTTTCTAAGCAATAGAAGAGAGACACCAATAGAGGAGAGACACCCCTGGTGGGACATTCACAAGCTCCAGGGGTGCATAGATCCAAAGGCAGGACAACATTCCACCTGCCCAAGACTCTTCCTGCTCAATGCAGGACAGGGCCCAACCCAAAGTCAACGGGCACCAAACAGCAGTCCCGCCTCATGAAGGCTTCTGACGCAGCCCTTTAAGAAGTGATCTTAAACAGGTGCACAGAGTTTTCAAGCTCAGGGAATTAGTTAGGCAGCAGGTGCACGCTTTTACACGCTTGAAAAATACGGGTCCTGGGGAGGGCAGCTCCTCCCAAAAAGCATTGCTGTCGAGTAAGCCGAGAACCACATCTGCAAGAACTTCAGAACTGTCCACTGTTAGTCTGCGAAGAGCCCCGCTGATTTTCCAGGTAAGGCAATGGGAGGAAGGTGGTGCAGAATCCCAGGGCTTGTGGGCTCCTTGGAACCCAGGCAATGTGCAGGAGCGGTTTCTCCGAGTCATCCGGTGATTAACAAACTCCAGCTGGAGAGAGAGTCTGGACACCAAGGGACTGGGAAGTCTAGACCTGGTAAACGGCCTTCATGTTCCTTGGGCCCTGCTTCCTACGTTGCCTTTTGCAGCCCAGTGGCCAATACCGAGGAGCACCAAGGTCCTCCTGGCCCCAGAACAGGTGTGCTTCTGAGCAGAGCCTGGACTTGGGCGCGGGACAGAGCCGAGGGTGTGCATGCAGCGGGATCTTCCTGCATGGATTGAGCACGTGCTCTTGCCTTCCATGGAATCTCCCACTTTACAGGCACTCAGGCGCCACTCGAGCAGGCTCGGTGCCTCAGACTCACACCCGAGTGGAGAAATAGGAGCTTCCCCATGAGCCAGGTGTCCCTCCCAGTCTCGTCCCCCTTTTCCAGCGGAGATGGCCTGCCACTCTCTGCCGTTGATTCCTTGCGATTGCACAGCTAAGCTGTAGGGATACGGTTCACATAGTTTTGCCTACTCTTGACTGTATAGGGTTTGTCTTTTTTGTGTAATTTTTAATATCCATGTTGCATGTACCTCCACTTGTTCCTTTTCATCTGCAGATAGTGTATTATCTATATCTACCCTACTGTAACTGTATACATGGATTATGTATGTATCTGTATATGTCTGCATATTTGTGTGTATGTAGATGTATACATATATATAGTGATGTTAAATATATGCCTATACCTGTGTACCTACCACATGTACAGGGTGCCTCCCTACCTGACCGTTGTTTGGGTCCCGTGTAGTCTGCATTGTCATGAGCATTGTCGTTTGTGTGTCCTGAGGCCCTGACACCTACACGTAGGGGTACACCAGAGCCTCCTGTGTGAGTTATCATCCAAACCCGCACACTTCCGAGACAAGGGAGGGGCTGTTCGCAGCCCTGCTGGAAGGGTTGCAAACTGAGTTTTTACCAGGAAGTGGGATATATATGGCCCCCAGGGGTAGAAGACTGACTTCTCACTGTGTGTCATTACGTAAAGTTTGAGTTTTTAACTCTGTGAACGTAGCTATTCAAATACATAAATAAAACAAGCACATAAATACATAAGGAGCCACTTAAAATATCGATAAATGTAATAAACATTGGAGACTGGCTGAATTATTGAAATGCTCATAGAGTAGAATATAAAGTAACTATTCAAAAAAAGGGAGGTAGATCTATTGCATGAGTACCACCAAAAGTATAAAGGTAAATATCTATACCACTTTCCAAACCAACCTTTACTCACAAATACATGCATACGTAAACACACGCATACATTATAGTTTTAAATTTTAAACAAATGGGTGTACTCATGCTATTTTTATTTAACCTTTGTTTTGAAAACAACCTTAAACTTACAGAAATGGCAAGAATATTAAAAAAGAACTCTCATTTATACTTTACTGAGATTCACCCATTTAAGTATTTTTAATTTATTGATTAGAGAGAGAGAGAGAAAGGGAGGAGTCAGGGAGAAAGAAACATCAATTTGTTGTTCCACTTATTGATGCATTCATTGGTTGATTCCTGTATGTGCCCTGACCGGGGATCGAACCAGAAACCTTGGCATATCAGGACATCACTTTAACCCACTGAGATACCCAGCCAGATCCACCCATTTTAAATATTTTGCCACATTCACTTTGTCACTCCCCACCCCCGCCCCGCTCTCTACATGCGCACTTTTTCGTTTGTTCTGACAAATCTGAGAGAAGGTTGCAGACACCGTGCCACATATAAATTCCCTAAGAACAGAAATGTCACTTTGGATAACCGTGGCACAGTTACTAATTCAGGAAATTGAACATTCATGCAGTTCCTTCACCTAATCTGCAGTCCACAGTGCAGTTCCTTTACTTGCCCCAATAGTGTCTTTTTACAGCATTTTTTCTGCTAAAGGTCTAGGTCAGGACCACAGATCTTATGAAGCTGTCATGCCTTTTGTAAATCATCTTTAATCTGGAATGTTTTTTAGCCTTTTTTGCTTTGCATGTGGTTATTATCTGGGAAGCACCTAGGTCAGCTATAGAGTATCCTCCACATTGGTCTATCAGAAACGTCCTCAAGGTTGTATCCCCAAGGATGCCTCTTTGGTCCTTACAGCACAGTTCTTTACCACTGTGGTCCAAAATGAGGTTTTGGCCCCTGGCTGGTGTGGCTCAGTGGATTGAGTGCCGGCCTGTGAATCAATAGGTCGCCGGTTCGATTCCCAGTCAGGGTACATGCCTGGGTTGTGGCCCAGGTCCCCAGTTGGGGGTGCATGAGAGGCAACCACACATTGATGTTTCTCTTCCCTCTCTCATCCTTTCCCCTTTCTCTAAAAATAAATAAATAAAAACTTCAAGAAATTATTTGGTTTAAAAAAAACAAAATGAGGTTTTGACTACGTTATTCCTTTGGTATTCTTTAGTTGGCATTCTGTTCTAACAAAGGACTCCCCCAATGCTCTCTTGCCCCCCACACTTTCCCTTGTGACAGGGAAAGGCAGAAACCATGTCTCAGTGCTGATGATGTGTTAATTGCCTTTAGATAAAAATACAGTCATACCTGCCTGTGCAACCATATGTGGCTGTACATGCCTTACAGGGGTGGGCAAAAGTAGGCTTACAGTTACAATACAGATAAATGTTACAATAATAAGTAGCCCTGGCCGGGCAGCTCAGGGGGTGTGAGTGTTCTGATGCGCCAGGGCTGCAGGTACTGTGCCCCGGTCAGGGCACATACAAAAATCAACCAGTGAGTAAGTGGAACAACAAATCAATTTTTCTCTCTTTCTCTCCCTCTCCCTCTCCCCCAGTTCCCTCCCTCACTGTCTCTCTAAAATCAATCAGTACAATTTTTAAAATAATAAATAATAATACAAGAATAAATTGTTTTGTGTACTCACAGCTGTAAACCTACTTTTGCCAACCCCCTATATACATGTAGATAATTGTGTGTGTGTGTGTGTGTGTGTGTGTGTGTGTGTGTGAGAGAGAGAGAGAGAGAGAGTTTCCAGCCCCCAGGGTTTGTCCTCATTTCCTGATTTGTCCATTCTTCTTTTTACCTTTTTTACCGAATTTACTGGGGTGACATTCCTCATTTGTTGTCCACTCTTACTTGCATCACCTCCTTCCACCGTGAGAACCCCCCTCCCAACCAGGCCCTCCCCTCTGGCCTGTCTTCTCCCCTCTCCGCCCTCCCCCTCCAACCTCCTGGTTCCCAGGCCCAAGGAGCACAAGGCAGACATCATGGATTTAATATCAAACTGTGAAGTGTCACAAGAACTGCAAGCAGGCTTTTGGAAAGTGACAGGGCCTTGACCTAGGAGGATGCCTGTGGGCGCCCGGGGCTTTGGGAGAAGCTGCTGGGACCCTGCCAGGTGGGTGTCCCTTCACACAGTGACAGCCTCTGCTCTATGGGGCCCCTCAGCCTACTGTTCCAGGTCTGTGCACATTCCGTCCCGAGCAGGGGGCAGTGTGTATTTTGGTGGGCAGAGGGTCACGGTCACCACATGATTCTTCTGTCCGGACCAGTCTGTGCCCCATGGACAAATATAAATTTTTCAAGGAAAAGAGTTAAGGACATGACAAGTCTGCCTAAAGATTAACAATGTGTTTGCTCAGGGTTGAACTTTCACCGTGGTCAGAGCTCTGGGTAAACGGGCCTCTGAGAATATGCCGACCGGTGGTCTGTCAGCCTTTCCGGTTCAGAGGTGGGACTGATCAATACGTTGTGTTATCGAAGAGGGCAGAGGATCATTTATGCACAAAGGTTTTTCATGTTCCTGTCTCCTTGGCTTAAATTCTCAGAAGACTGATCACGGTCTCTAGACACCTGTGACTATGAGTCCCATCCCATCTATAAGTTCTTAGAACTGAGTTTCAACAGGTTTTTTTAAACAGCAGTTTTGTCATTGGAAGTTACATGGCTACAAGCTAATTTTGTAGAGCTTATTTTCATATTTATTTTATTTTGTGATTGCACAGTCTTTTATTATCGGGACATTCACACTTAGTTTTGCTTCTGTGTTTTGTTTTGTTTTGTTTTTAGATCAGAGAATTTTATTTACAGAAAAGTCAGAGGATCAGTACAATTTCCTGAACACAGTTTTGTTGGTGATAATGAACAGAATCAAGAGTAGTTTAATGTGCCCTGGCTGGTGTAGCTCAGTGGATTGAGCGCGGGCTGGGAACCAAAGTGTCCCAGGTTCCATTCCCAGCCAGGGTACATTCCTGGGTTGCAGGCCATAACCCCCAGCAACCGCACATTGATGTCTCTCTCTCTCCCTCCCTCCCTTCCCTCTCTAAAAATATATAAATAAAATCTTTTAAAAAAAGAGTAGTTTAATGTACAACATAAATGAACAAACAAAATGGAAACATACTCGTACATACAGAGAACAGACCGATGGCTAGTTACCACAGGGATAGAGGGGTGGGGGACTGGATGAACTGTAATTGAAAAATAAAATTTAAGAAATATTGTTTAAAAGAAAAAAGTTTACCATGTAACATCACTTAGTCACTTGGTATATAAGCCACCTTAAAATAAAACTGAAATATAGTTTTTGTGCTAGCTTTAACCATTAGGTTTTTTTTTACATTTCATTTGAAAACAAATCTTAAAAAGGCAATATCTTCAAATGGCAATATATAGGAAACAGATTTGTTAAATATTTTCTTTTTATTTTTAAAGGTTTTATTTATTTATTTTTAGAGAGAGGGGAAGGGAGAGAAACATCCATGCGTGCTTGTCTCACATGGCCCCCCAACAGGGACCTGGCCTGCCACCCAGGCATGTGCCCTAACTTGGAATTGAACCAGTGACCCCTTGGTTCACAGCCCACACTCAGTCCACTGAGGCATACCAGTCAGGGCTGGTTAAATATTTTAAACATGTTCTGCCTTCTACATGAGATACCACTTCAGTTTTAAAACCATCTGCAGTTTAAATGCCATTTCCATTATAATTCTAAATATTGAGGAGATGAGCATCAATTGGAACTCAAAATCCATTAAAAGAAACACCATAAAATTTACCTTTTAATTATATATATTTTTATTTTTTTGTTTTCACTTTTTTATTGTTATTTAAGTACAGTTGTTTCCATCCCCCCACCATTTCCTCCCCACCCCAGCCATCCCCACTCCCCACCCTCGATCCTACCCCACTTTGGTTTTGTCCATGTGTCCTTCATAGTTGCTGCTGAAAATCCTTCCCCCTTCCCCCCCATCCCCTCCCACCTTTCCTCTTGCTGTAACATTTCAGTGGAAACTGTCACATCAGCAATATCATGAATTAACAAAGACTCATCCAAAGAGCATGGCATGGATTAAGCGAGGCACATGGAATGTTTCATGATGACTAAGTCCTGGCTGTTGTATTGGCGTCCTGGACCACATCCAAAACACTGATGCTCTGCTGACTGCGGGAGGACCATTTGAGCGTGAACGGTAGACGGAGCGTCTGTCACCTTAGGGATAAGGTAAAGATGGACCAGGTGCTTTGATTTGCAAATGGTGTTACTAATCCATCCGGCCCTCAATGACCAGATTCTTTAAGTACTGTGAGAAGGAAACCATCCTTTTACTGATGGGAAGATGCCCATCTTATTTGGGTTGGACCTCCTGGATGTCTCAGTTAAGTAACAGATGGCCCTGGCTATTTGCTTAGGGCTTCATCCAGATACGCTAGGGTTGTGGGTTCGATCCCAGGTCAGGGCACATACAAGGATCAACCGATGAATGCATCAGTAAGTGGAACACAAATTGATCTCTCTCTCCCTTTCTCCCCTCCCTCCTTCTCTCCTTCCCCCTCTCCCACCCCCTTCCTCTCTCTAAAGTCAATAAATAAGTTTAAAAAAAGTTGCAGATCACTCTAAGGTGGCCATCACTAATTTGCACATGTGGAATATCAAATCATTTATTTATGTGAATCTATTTCATGCAGGGCTATCAGATATGCAGTTGATTCTCAAATGGTTTTCAAATTTCTGTATGGTAGAGGAAAATCGTCTTCCAGAAACACCCAAGTTAATGAAGAGTTTCCCCTTATATGGCTTGATAGTAAGCATTTTTGTTTTCAGTTTACTAAGGGTTCTTGGTTCAGAAAAGGTTCCCGTGTGATGTACCACTTCACTGAGGGATTCCAGTGTCTGGCCGTCCTCCCCCGATCACTTGGTTCCACTCCCAAGTCTTCCTTTCACGTTTTGCCCTTTGGCTGGAATGGTAATCCGACCATCTCATTACATTGTGCCTCAGTTCTTGGAACTCTTCTGTCCTTAGTGCTACCAGAATGGTGTACGTTTTTCAGGGGTCTCTTTCTGCCATTGACTGAGTTCGGTGGCCTGAGGTTTCACTGCATAACCCAGAACGGGAACTGAGCATTGGAACCAGTGAGTGTTGGGGGAAAGACCCCCCAAAGTGTAAATTCAGGATCGGTTCTGAAGAACTGACACGTAGCTTTGTTGAAATTCATTAGAGATTTCATAGGAGAAATGTCCTCACAGCGGCAAGGGGCAAGAGGGCGGGAAGAGTCCACCCCCTCCCGAGAGGGGGTCTCTTTGTTCAGGGAGTTAATAGTAAACCCGCCTGGTGGGTGGTTTACACAGACCACCGGAAAGAACAGAACATTCCTCAGATAACAGATAATAACATCAGGTGGTTATCGCACTCTGTACACTCATTAACCTCCTTTGTGGGGGCATGGCATTTGTCTTTGGGTGGCATGCTCGTTTTCTGGGGACTCCACCAAGCTGGGGGGCCCCAGAGAGTGAGGAGCCCAGCATTTCCCTAGTGTGCCTCCTGGGGTTGCACCCCGCCATCCAGTGAGTGTCCCCGTACCGACCCGCAGCGGCGTGTTCTGACCTCCTTCCCCATCATCCCGTCCATGTTCCTTTGCATTTTCTAGCAAGCTCTTCAGCATCTGCCCCGTCGGCCACATCTATAGAACTGGTCTGTGTCCAGAGCTATTTCACTGACCTGTGCTTGTGATTTCCTTGGCCTTATTATTTCATTTAAAGAGTGTGAGACCTTGACCAAGTCACTCAAAGTGCATCAGTTTCCTTATCACTCAGCTGGGTCCTACGAAGGTGCCGACTCCCACCGAGAAGATGGGAGACTTGGCAATGCCTCAAGCCCATGTTACTGCTGGACTCGGTTGAAGACTCTCAAGATGCGGTAGGGCAGCAGAAGGGGGAGTTGGGGGAAATTCCTGGGGTCTCTTGATGAGGTCTGATTCTAAGACACTATCAGCCTGTCACCACACTTCAGGGCTGATTGTGAGTGTCCACTGTTTTCTGCAAATAAGCTGGTCAATGATTGTCCCGGGGCCATTTCTCTCTATAAAGAAGCAGACCCATTGAACTGAGATGTTATCTGGAGTCTGTCCCAGACTGTTGTTTGATCAGGCCGTCACAAGGTATTGACTCAGGAACTTAGCAATCTTGCTAAGCCCCGACGTTTATACATTAAGCAACCTGTGTCTACAAAAGGACAGGGATCGAACCTGCAACCTTGGCACAGCTCTGTACTTGGCCTTGCTGGTGGGGTGGGATTACCCTCTTCAGAGGATGTGTTACAGAGATTAAACAGTTCAGGGGAGAAGACACATTTGGAGTTTTTGAAGGGGAAACCACAATTATGCAGTTCCTTCTAGTCCCTGCCCCTCAGTCTTCCTCTCCTCTCCTCACCAGTGGGTTTCCAGAGCTGGCCTTGGTGTGGGGGCTGGAGAAGAATGCACTCAAGGCCTGGCTGGATGTGGGGTAGCAAGCGTGGGGTTCTGCACCCCATTTCTGTGTGTACAGTCTCTTCCCCATGCTGCTAAGCAGTTCTCAGATGACTGTGTCCAACAAATCAACTTGATTCTGATGCTCTCTACCCAGAGACGGCATCGGATTCCACAGGCAGAGGGCTCAGTCCCACAGAACTGTCCCCACTCCCCCACTTAAGGTGCCAATCGCAAGTCCAGGTTGTCACCCGAGCTTCTGACCACCTGGCTGTAAGTCACAGGGTCCTGCAACCCACTCCTTGGGTTCCATTAATTTGCTAGAGGGGTTCACAGAACTCAGGAAGCCTGTTCACTCCCTGGATGACCAGTTCCTTATGCAGGATCTAAAGGACAGAAATCAGGCCTGGCTGGTGTGGCTCAGTGGATTGAGCGTGGGCTGCAAACCGAAGGGTCACCGGTTCGATTCCCAGTCAAGGCACATGCTTGGGTTGCAGGCCAGCTCCCCAATGCAGGGCATGAGAGAGGCCACCACACATTGATGTTTCTCTCCTTCTCTTTCCCCCTCTAAAAATTAATAAATAAAAATTTTTTTTAAAAAGTTTGGAAATCAGCACCTGATGGAGAGGTACCTGGGGCAAGGGCTGAAGCGAAGGCACGTCTGTCCCCGGGGATTTAGGGTGGACACCACGGCATGTGGACGTCTTGTGGTTCCTGGACATGGAGGCCTTTGAACCCTTTCCTTGCAGGTTTTTATGGAAATTTCATTACATAGTAGGACTAATGAAATTGTTGACCAGTGAAGATTTTGTAAAAAACATTTTATTTATTGATTTTAGAGAGGAAGGCAGAGAGAGAGAGAGAGAGAGAGAGAGAAAACTGAGTTGTTCATTCATTCGTGTGTTCACTGGTTGGCCCTGGCATGTGCCCCGAATGAGGATTAAACCCACAGCTATGGCTTGTGGGGGTGACTCTCTAACCACTGTACTACCCGGCCAGGGCAGGCCCAGGAAGCTCAATTCAGCCTCAGGCCTCTCTCCCCAGAAGACTGGGGATGGGCTTCCAAGTTCCAAATTCCGATCACTCGGGTCTCCAGGCAACCAAACCAGCCCCCACCCTTCCATTGTCTTCCCCCAGCCACTGTATTAGCATAACAAAAGACACCTTATTTATGCCCATCAAAGGAAATTTCCAGAGCGCGAGGAGCTCTGTGCCTGAAAGGGGAGTGACTGCCAACTCCGCATTTTTTACTCAAGATCCCGGTGACACAGGCAGCGCGTTCCCAGCAGAGTCTTCCCTTCGGGCTGGAGCTCCATCTCCCGGGGGCTGCCTGCCGCCCCAGTGGCCATTGCCACCGTCAGACATTACGTCGTACACGTTCCGTTCTGTGTCGTGTGTCTTATATATTCGATCCTGTGTTCTACATGCTATGTCCTGTGGCCTATGTTCTATAGTCTGTGTTCCATGTTCTGTGTCTGATATTCTATAGTCTATGTTCTGTGTTCTATATTCTCTGTTCTGTGTTCTATGCCCAATGTTCTGTATTCTGTGTCCTATGTTCTATATTCTTTTGTTTTTTCTGCAATGTTATATTGCACTTCCTCTAATGTTCCCTCCTCACCACTAACTTCTGCTGCCTGCATGGTATGCTAGAAGCAAGGTGGGACTCCGTGAATAGTCTAGTCCTATTTTCATTCAGAAATCATGGTGTGTTGGTAGATGTTTAACAACCAGCTCTCTCAGTAAAGGGGGGAAAAAGCCCCGATCTGCAGTATTTGTCCATTTCTTTGGTGTGGATACTCCCACCACGGCCCATTTCCATCTACCACCTCCGTCCCTGAATACGGACTTGGCAAGAGTCGTGTGCAGGCCCTTGGCTGTCTAAGGCCTCTCGTGTGACGGGGCCCAGGGACACCGCCCGCAGGCTGGTCCTCGTGGGGCCATTAGGAGTTGCAGGCTGGGTTCTCCAGAAGCAGCTCAGGTGGACGCTGGGGAGGAAGCAGCAGTGGGCAGAAGGAGAAGCCAAATTATGATGGAGGCACCCAAAGCCTCAGAGGGTCCTGTGTGGGGCTGAAGCCAGCCCTTCGTGCCCTGTGCCTGGCTGCAGGGCCTGCTGGGTCTCAGACAGACCCTGGAGGAACCAATGAGTGGGGGCTGACTGCTGGTGTGCCCTGCACAGCTGTCCTTCACAGGGGAACCTGGGCAGCATGTCTCAGTGACAGCCACGCCACGACACACCTAAGTCAGAGTGTGGGGCCCCTGCACGCGGGTGGGTTTGGGGCTCTCGGCAGGGGCCCCTAATGGCCTGCTCCCATCTTCTGAGGATCACCTGAGCATCTGGCCCTCACCTGGTCCCTGCCTCTGCCTCCAGTCTCCATCCTCAGGCTCCAGTGGAAACTCCCACAGGCTCCTTTGTGAATTCCGCCTATGATCCATGCTGCTCGCCCGGACGTTTCTGCTGCCGCCTCTGAGCATCTCACCTCGGCTGCTTTGAGCTCCTGGCCGCTGGCAGCTGGGCATGGTGGGCGGGGGTGCAGACCCGTCCTGTAGGGCGGACAGGAAGGGGCCCTGGGTCCCGGCTCAGCAGTGCTCTGGCCCCAGGGCAGGAGGCAGGGCCTCCTCTGTGCACGGGTGGGGCAGCCCCACCTGCCCAGACTAGTCTGAGGAACATGGATGGGTTTGGTCTGACACTGCAGGAGCCGAGAGTGACTCTGCAGCTCCATGGTTTATCCTCCTTGCTTGTGAGGATGCTGTGGCATGCTGTAAGTAACCCACTTGCCCAGAGTCTTGCGGCTGGTCAGAGACAGGGCTGGCATGACCACGTTGCCCAGCGACATTTTTGTATATCCTTCCAGACATCCGATTTGTTCCCCAAATTATAGTCTTTCCCCCTGTCCAAGTGAGTCTGTGTGTTTAGAAACGGCCTGGTTAGCAGATTTTATGTTCTCCCTGGTGAGCCCCTCTGCACACTTGCCCGGGTCTGGCAGGCGGCCTCTGTCTGCGGGGGATTATGCTGCCTGCCCCTGAGGGCTGGGTCACGTGCTGGCTGGGCCCCGGGGAAACCTGTGGTCTGTGTTCCGTATCCTATTCTACATTCTGTGTTCCGTGTTCTATGTCCTGTGTTCTACATTCTGTGTTCTCTGATCTATGTTCTGCATTCTATGTTCCATGTTCTAGATCCTGTATTCTATGTTCTACATTCTGTGTTCTATGTCCTATGTTCCATACCCTAGACTCTATGTTTTATGCCCTATGTTCTATGTCCTATATTCTGTGTTCTATGTTCTGTTTATATTCTATGTTCCATGTTCAATATTCTATGTTCTACATTCTATGTTCTATGCTCATAATTTATATTCTATGTTTTATATTCCATGTCCTCTGTTCTATATTCTGTACTCTATGTTCCTTGCCCTATGTTCTATGTTCTATATTCTGTGTCCTAAATTCTATATTCTGTGTTCTGTGTTCTATGTTCTCCATTCTATATTCTGTGCCCTATGTAATAGGTTCCATATTCTATGTTCTGTGTCATATATTCCATATTCTATGTTCTATGTCCTATATTCTATATCCTTTGTCCTAGGTCCTATGTTATATATCCTATGTTCTATATTCAATATCCTTCTTTTAAAAAATTATTTTATTGTTGTTCAAGTTCAGTTTTCTGCATTTATCTCCTGGCCCCAGCCATCCCCACCTCCCTCCCTTGATTTCACCCACCCTGGTTTTGTCCGAGTGTCCCATGGAGTTGTTCCTGATAACCCTTCCCTCCTTTCCCCCATTGTCCCTTCCTGCCTCTGCTCTTGTTACTGTCAGACTGTTCTTAATTTTAATGTTTTGGGTTATATTTTGCTTGCTTACTTTTTTTGTTGATTAGGTTCTACTTAAAGGTGAGATCATACGGTATTTGTCCCTCACTGCCTGGCTTATTTCGCTTAGCATTATGCTTTCCAGCTCCATCCATGCTGTCGCAAAGGGTAGGAGCTCCTTCTTTCTTTCTGCTGCACAGTATTCCATTGTGTAAATGTACCATAGTTTTTTGATCCATTCATTGACTGATGGGCACCTAGGTTGCTTCCAGCACTTGGGTATTGTAAATTCTGCTGCTATGAACATTGGGGTGCATAGCTTCTTATGGATTGGTGTTTCAGGGTTCTTAGGATATAATCCTAGCTGCGGAATTGCCAGATCAAAAGGCAATTCCATGTTTAGTTTTCTGAGCAAATTCCGTAGTTTTCCACAGTGGCTGTACCAGTCTGCATTCCCACCAACAGTGCACTAGGGTTCCCTTTTCTCCACATCCTCTCCAATACTTGTTTGTTGATTTGTTTATGATGGCCATTCTCATTGCTGTGAAGTGGTATCTCATTGTGGTTTTAATTTGAATCTCTCTGATGGCTAGTGATGCTGAGCATCTTTCCATATGTCTCTGGGCCCTCTGTATGTCCTCCTTGGAGAAATGTCTGTTCAGGTCTTTTGCCCATTTTTTTAATTGGGTTGTTTGTCTTCCTGGAGTGGAGTTGTGTGAGTTCTTCATACCTTTTGGAGATCAAACCCATGTCCGAGGTATCATTGGCAAATATGAGTTCCCATATAGTTGGTTCTCTTTTTATTTTAATACTGTTTTCTTTAGCTGTGCAGAAGCTTTTTATATTGATGACATCCCCTTTGTTTATTCCTTCTTATATGTCCTTTGCTCTAGGGGACATATTGGTAAAAATATTGCTGCGTGGAATATCTGAGATTTTCCTGCCTATCTTTTCCTCCAGGACTTTTAGGATGTCATGACTTATATTTAAGTCTTATACACCTTGAATTTATTTTTGTATATGGTGTAAGCTGGTGATCAAGTTTCTTTTCTTTCTTTCTTTCTTTCTTTCTTTTTTTTTTTGCATGTAGCTGTCCAGCTGTACCAACACCATTTGGTGAAGAAGCAATTTTTATCTCATTTTATGCTTCTGCCCCCTTTGCCAAATATTAATTGAGCATAGAGACTTGGGCTTATTTCTGGGCTCTCTATTCTGTTCCATTGGTCCATGTGCCTATTTTTATGCCAGTACCAGGCTACTTTGATTACAGTGGCCTTGTAATTCAGTTTGATAGCAGGTATTGTGATCACTCCCACTTTACTCTTCTTTCTCAAAATTGCAGCAGCTATCAGGGGCATTTATGGTGCCATATAAATTTTTGAAGTGTTTGTTCTATATCTGTGAAATATGCCATTGTACTTTAATAGGTATTGTGTTGAATCTATAAATTGCTTTGGGTAGTATGGACATTTTGATGATGTTAATTCCTCCAATCCATGAGCATGGTGCATGCTTCCATTTGTGTGTGTCTTCCTTGATTTCTTGCTTCAGTGTTGTGTAGTTTTCTCAGTACAGGTCTTTTACCTCCTTGGTTAGGTTTATTCCTAGGTACTTTATTTTTCTTGTTGCTATATCAACAGGGATTTTTTCCTGATTGCTGTCTCTGATATTTCATCATTGGTTTACAAAGATGCCTTTGATTTCTGAATATTGACTCTGTATCCTGCTGTTTTGCCAAATTCACTTATTAGGTCAAGTAGTTTTTGGTAATTGATGGGATTTTCTATGTGCACTATATACTATATTCCATGTTTTATGTCCTATATTCTATATTCTATGTCCTATGTTCCATATTATATATTCTATATTCTGTGTCCTAGGTTCTGTGTTCTATAGTCTATGTCCTATGTTCTATATTCTAAATTCTGTATTCTATGTTCTCTCTTCTATGTCCTATATCCCAAATTCTGTATTCTATGTTCTATATTCTAAACTCTATATTCTATGTTCTCTGTTCTATGTCCTATATTTCAAATTCTAAGTTCTGTGTTCTATGTCCTATGTTCTATGCCCTATAGTCTAAATTCTGTATTCTCTGTTCTCTGTTCTATGTCCTATGTTCTAATATTCTAAATTCTGTATTCCGTGTTCTATGCCCTATGTTCTAAATTCTATATTATGTTCTGTGTTCTATGTCCTATGTTCTATATTCTATAGTCTAAATTCAGTATTCTGTGTTCTATGTTCTATATTCTAAATTCTATGTTCTCTCTTATATTCCAAATTCTAAATTCTGTGTTAGATGTCCTATGTTCTATGTCCTGTAGTCTAAATTCTGTATCCTATGTTCTGTGTTCTATGCCCTATGTTCTATATTCTAAATTCTGTATTCTGTGTTCTATGTCCTATATTCTAAATTCTATGTTCTGTGTTCTCTGTTCTATGTCTTATATTCCAGATTCTAAATTCTGTGTTCTATGTCCTATGTTCTATATTCTATAGTCTAAATTCTGTATTCTGTGTTCTATGCCCTATATTCTAAATTCTATATTCTATGTTCTGTGTTCTATGTCCTATGTTCTATATTCTAAATTCTATATTCTATGTTCTGTGTTCTATATCCTATGTTCTATATTCTAAATTCTGTATTCTGTTTTCTGTGTTGTATGCCCTATATTCTGAATTCTATATTCTATGTTCTCTGTTCTATGTCTTATATTCCAAATTCTAAATTCTGTGTTCTATGTCCTATAGTCTAAATTCTGTATTCTATGTTCTGTGTTCTATGTCCTATGTTCTATATTCTAAATTCTGTATTCTGTGTTGTATGCCCTATATTCTAAATTCTATATTCTATGTTCTCTGTTCTATGTCCTATATTACAAATTCTAAATTCTGTGTTCTATGCCCTATGTTCTAAGTTCTATATTATGTTCTGTGTTCTATGTCCTATGTTCTACATTCTATAGTCTAAAATCAGTATTCTGTTTTCTATGTCCTATATTCTAAATTCTATATTCTATGTTCTCTGTTCTGTCTGATATTTCAAATTCTAAATTCTGTGTTCTATGTCCTATAGTCTAAATTCTGTATCCTATGTTCTGTGTTCTATGTCCTATGTTCTAATATTCTAAGTTCTGTATTCTGTGTTCTATGTCCTGTATTCTAAATTCTATATTCTATGTTCTGTGTTCTATATAGTCTAAATTCTGTATTCTGTGTTCTATGTCCTATGTTCTATATTCTATATTCTAAATTCTGTATTCTGTGTTCTGTGTTGTATGTCCTATATTCTAAATTCTATATTCTATGTTCTCTCTTCTATGTCTTATATTCCAAATTCTAAATTCTGTGTTGTGTTCTATGTCCTACATTCTAAATTCTATATTCTATGTCCTGTGTTCTATGCTCTACATTGTATATTCTATATTCTAAATTCTGTATTCTGTGTTCTGTGTTCTATGTCCTATATTATGTATTCTATATCCTATGTTCTCTTTCCTATATTCTATGTTGTGTGTCCTATACTCTATGTTCTATTCTGTGGTATATTCTATATTCTGCGTTCTATATTCTATATTCTGTGTTCTTTGTCCTGTGTTCTGTATTGTGTATCCTATGTTGTATTCTCTATATTCTATGTTCTGTGTCCTGGATTCTGGATTCTGTGTCCTGGTTCTATATTCTATATTCCATCCTGTGTATCACAGCACCTCCGCAGCCCATCTCTCAGCAACACAGAACTGTTGGTTCTTCTGTTTCTTTGTCCTGCCCCATGGCTTTCCCCTCCCACACCCCTGTCTACACTACTGAGAATGCCAGGTATATGTGGTGATTTCCAGTTAATTTCAGTTTTCCTCTTTCTTCATTACAATATGTCTCCCAGCCGTGAGCCATGGATTCTGCAAGGTGGGTTGAAAGTCGGGTTTTTGCTTGCCCATTTGTGGGTTGGTTGGCAAAATAACTGTAGCTCTCTCGGGCTGAGGGGAGCTGGCTTGAAAACGAGGGAGGGCGAGCCATGGAGCAGCCTGCTCTCTGTGAGAGTGGGGCAGCCAGGTGTGGCGTGTTAAGGAGCTCAGAGGAGCAGCCTGGCAGAGACCCTTAAGGGAGACAACAAGGGGGCTGGGCCCAGGGTGAGTGTGGGGTCTGGAATTGGAGGGGTTCGGTGGATGCTCACAGACAAGGAGCCTGGGCCCATCAGAGGTCCTGGCTGAAAGGCAGAAGACCTGCCTCCCAAACACAGGGAGAGAAACTGGAGAGGCAAGGCCTGGGGCGCTGCAGGTGTGGAGAGGAGCCGGCGTGCACAGACAGACTCAGGGCGGCCCCTGGTAAGCCGAGGAGGAGCCCGCAGGCGACTGGAGAAGCAGAAAGGGTGGGGCCGCAGTGGCACATCTGGGAGCTACATGCACCGCCTCCGTGTGTGTGCTGGGGTTGGCAAGCCCAGCCGGGGGCCCCATCTGGGTGTGCTCGGGAGCTCAAACTGAATTTTATGTTTTTAAGCTCTTAGGGGAAAAAAAAATCAAAAGGAGAATACTACTTCTTTGCATTGCAGGCTCCATGAGGATGGTTCCATGGGAATCTGCTCATGCCCCTTTGTCTGCCCACTGTCTGTGACTCGCTTTTCCGGCCCTGGGAGGTAGTGTCCCAGCCCTGCAGATTGACAGCTCTTAAAGCCCGAAGTGTTCACTCTGTGGCCCTTTACGGAAGACACACCCGGCCTCTGAAGGACGCAATGAAACCGTCTTGTTGAATGCCCACGGGGGAGCGGGCGCTCGGTGTCTGTGTATGTTATGTGGGATCTGAAGTTAGGAAGACATGACATCTTAAAGGTTTCATTCTGGTGTAAGTTACTTTTTTGTTTAAATAGATGGGTTTATTTGAAATCTAGATAGAGGTACTGGCATAAGAAATAAGCTTTCAAAAAATTTTTTCAAATAGATTTTTAGAGAAAGAGGGTGAGAAACATCGATTTGCTGTTCCACTTATTATTGATGCACTCATGGGCTGAGTCCTGTCAGGGCCCTGACTGGGGATCGAACCTTCAACCTTGGTGTATCAGGACGACACTCTAACCAACTGAGCTATCCGGCCAGGGCTGGTGGAAGTTGGATTTTTTAGGTGGGTTTGTTTGAAATCCAGGTAGACGTACTGGCATAGGGGATGTGCTTTGTGTTAAGGCACTTTTGCCTCTGAGAACCTCCAGAGAAGCTTCCCAAAGGTTGTGTTGTCCAGGCTGAGATATGGATGGAAAGCAAGAGGTTCTAGGCAGGTGGAGAGAGTCCGATGTTCGGATGGGATGGGCCGTGGAGAGACAGGGACTGTTTCTGGTCTTGCCCACAAAGCAGGAAACATGTTGGGGACAGGGCAGGGAAGAGAAAGTAGACAGGGAAGGTTCCAAGGTGGGGGGTGGCGACCCACGCCAAACACATCAGTCACGTGGACTGCAGATTGCTTTGCTCTAAACGTGTCATCGCCAGCTCTTTGGAGCAAATGCAATCAAAGGAAGTTTTAAACAAGAGATCTTTCAGACCAATAGAATGGAAAAGTTGCCCCAAAAGAAGGTTAGGTATTAGAAGGCCACCCCTGGTCTTGGGAGAGGTGAGCAGTGGGTGCACAGTCTTTGGGACCAGGCAGAGAAGCGTCATGGATGGTGTTGGTTATGTTCCTTCTCCTGCTTCCTTCCACGGATGACCCCCACTGGTGTCCTGAGAATTGTGTCATTAATGAACTTCCTGCTGCAAGACACACTTTTGTTTTTATCCTCACCTGAGGACATTGTTTCATTGCTTTTTTTTTTTTAAGAGGAAGGGAGAGAGACAGAGACCTCGATACAAACATCCGTTGGTTACCCCCTCTATGCACCCTCCCCGGGACTGAACCCGCACCCCAGGTGTGCACCGGACTGGGGATTGAACCAGCCGCCTTTCGGTTTATGGGACAGTGCTCCAAACCGCTGAGCCACACCAGCCAGAGCAAAAGCCACACTTATTTAAAGCCCATGAGTTTGTGTAAAACTTGTCTTTAAGTATCAGACGTAGCTGAACAATCTCTTTGACATCAAGTGTTGGGAAGCCGAGGTGCATCATTAGGGAACCCAGATTCCTGGTATTGGATGGCGAAGGTGGTGCCGAACGGTGAGGGGGCTGGAACAAGGCCCCTGGAGAGGGGGAGGGGGAGGGGAGTCATACAGCATGTGTCCTTTGCTCTCTTGCACATAATGTCCTCAGGGTTCATCCATGCTGTAGACATGTTGCAAAATCCTACTGTATTAATATACCACATATATATGCCACAGAGAGGAACAGGGAGAGAGAGAGAGAGAGCAAGAGACAGAACATCAACTGGTTGCCTTCTGTGTGCACCCAGACTGGGGGCCAATCCCATAACCCAGGCATGTGCCCTGACTGGGAATCAAACCGGCGACCTTTTGGTTCACAAGGCTGGTGCTCAATCCACTGAGCCACACCAGGCTAAAGTTATTTTTTTCTTAATCAGGTTTTGTTATTGTTGAGTTGTAGAAGTTCTTTATGTACAGGGGTGGTCAAAGGTTTACAGGTGTACAGTTGTGAGTATGTAAAACACACAGTTCATTTCTTGTGTTATTCTTTTCTAATTATTGTATTATCTGTATTTACTAATTGTATTATTTGTGTTGGAACTGTAAACCTATTTGACCAACTACTGTACATTGGTTATTAATGTCTCATTGGGCATGTAATTTACAGATATTTTCTCCCGTTCTGTGGTTTTTTACTTTGTTGATTTTACATGCAGATGTTTTAAAGTTTGCTATACTACAATTAACCTTTTAAATTTTGTTCTTTGTTTTTGTTGTCATATCCAAGATATTTATTATTGCAAAATATGATATTGTAAAGTATTCCCCAATGTTTTCTAAGAAGCGTATAGTTTTAGCTCCTCAGTTTAGGACTTGGGATGCATTGTGAGTTAATTTTTGTGCATTATGTAAAGTAAGGGTCCGACTTCACTGTTTCGATGTGAGGATATCCAATTTCCCCAGCAGCGTAGGCTGAAATGACTGCCTTTTCCCCATCGAATGGCCTTTGCATCCTTTTTGAAATCATTTGACCTCCATACAAAGGTTTATTTCTGGGCTCTCCACTCCATTGGTCTCTACGTTTTGCATCCTTGAAAAATACTTTTAGGCTTTCCATTTCCAGCATCCCTGTTACAGCTTATGGGTACGAATACATCACGGAAGGTTGTTAATCGCACTGTGCTGCCCGGAAATCCCTGACTGCGTTTGTGATGTAGGCCAAGTGACTATGGCAGACATGAGCAAACTTCTCCTCCGGGCCAGTTTACGAGACAGACAAATTTAAGGAATTGGCTTTCCCTGGTCGGGTAGCTCAGTGGGTTCGAGTGTCCTGCCCATACGCCAAGGTTGTGGGGATTTTATCCCCAGTCAGGGCACATTTAAGAACCAGCCAGTGAATCAATGAACACATAAATAAACGGAACAACAAATCAATGTCTCTGTCTCTCCCCCTTCCTGTCTCTCTAGAATCAATCAATAAAAAGTGAAGGGGAAAAAAGAAAGAAGTTGGCTCATGTGATTGTGTCACCTGGCAAGCCCCAAATCAGCAGGATAGGCTGGCAGGCTGGAGCTGCAGGGGACAGTCCCACACGCTTGTCCAAAGCCAGATGGGGACACAATTCTGTTTTGTTAGGAGACCTCAGTCTGTTCTTTCTGAAGGCCTGGAGCTGACTGCAGGAGGCCCACCCACGTTAAGGAGGGTGATCTGCCTTCCTCAAGGTCTTCCTCATCCAAAGTGCAATTTCCAGGTTGCTGTTCGACCAAGTATATAGGCCCTGTGGCCCCGTCAACCTGACCCCCCCAAATTGCCATCTCAAGTCCACCCCTTGTCAACTGGGCACCCAAAGTACATCTCCTCAAACTGTCCTTATTTCCCAAAGCTCCTGCACTGGGGACCCTCCCAGATCTCACCCCATGCGTCTCCTCATGGCTGCTCACCTGTACCCTGTAGCTCATCCTATGATCCACTGGTCAGCGTAAGTAAATATTTCCCTGAGTTCTGTGAGCCACGTTAACAGATTAATCAAACCCCAAGGGGTAGGAGGTCATGGGAATCTCCAGTCTGCAGCCAAGTGGGACAAAAGTGGACAATAAGCCGGGACCTGGCCGCCGGTGACAGGCGTGTGAAGGGAGGGCAGTCTTCCCGACCGAGGCCTTAGCCTGCGGAGCTGACTCTGTCTCCGGGTGGGTAAGGTCCAAGATGAGTTCAGTCATAGGACCCCAGCTGGAGTCGTGGTGCATAATTGGTGAGAGAAAAAACCACACACGTTTGGGGACGGAAGTGTCAGAAATGAATGATTCCGTGTAAGCGTGGCAGTAGCATGATAGTAACGATCAAACACACAGGAGGGGGAGGCCTGGGCTTTCCCTACTCTGGAGAAAGAGACTGGGTGTTTCTTTGTTTTCTTTAATTATGTATTGATTTTTAGAGAGAGAGAGGGAGATTCATTTGTCGTTCCGCTTGTTTAGGCATTCATTGGTGGAATGTCCATTACCAGGGATGAAAGCTACAGCTGTGGTGTATGCGGTTCGACGCGAACCAGCCGAGCTGCGCAGCCAGGGTGAGCAGGCTTTTGTGTTCTGCTGCGTGCTGACCACACTTCATTTATGGGCATCGGAATTTGAATTTAACACCTACTTCCCCCATGTCACACAACAGTCTTGCTTCGGATTCCTTTGCAACGTTTTGAATCACAACCATCTGAAAAAGGTACAAATAAGAAATGGGATCGGGCGGAGTTTGCTGACCCTGTGGGGTGTTCCTGACCAAAGGCTGACACGATCAGGGGTAGAAGAGTGTCTTTTTTCTTTTTTGGATGCTCGCATCCCACATGGGTCTTCTCGAGAGAAATAGGGACTGTTTTCCCCCCAAGCTCAGCCTCTTCCGCAGCTGGCTCTGCACTTGCTCAGAAGGCCGCCATTTGCAGAATCTTCCTCCTGCTGTTCCCAGGTTGGGGGAGGGGGCCTGCAGCCAAGACTCCTCTCTCCGGGTCCCCTTTCCTGGGATCGGCCTGTGCCTGTAACGAAAGACTGCCACCCAGCGCTTTGAGAACGGCTTTTGTGTTGGGAGTGCACCTCCTCTTTTGTCTCCTCACCCAGCTTTTCTCCTTGGGTTTGAGCTTAATCTGCAGGGTACGGCAGAAGGCGCGTCTGCGTGAGTGTGGTCCGTAGGGCAATGACACGGGTGTAAGGATGTATAGCTTTAATTTCAGCGTTTCACCTGAAAAGTCCTAGGGTGTGCCTGAGTGTGATATTGGTACGTTACAGAATGACATGCTTATGATGCTTATGACAAAAAGGAGGCGTTATTTGTGCCGGACCCTGGGTATGGATTTGTATAAACCCTTTGTGGAGTAAAAATTACAATGAAGAGAGGCATTGCCCGTAGTAGGCGGAGGTTGTGGCATAGGGTAACGGTTAGGGGCTGAGGCCATGGGAACCACCCTGCGGGGCTGGGATCTGAGTTCAGCCACTCATGAGCTGTGTGGCTCTGAGGGTGGTGGTTTACTTCTCTGGTCCTAACCTGTGAAAGGGATGGAGCTAGGGAACGACTCCTACTGTGGAGGTGTGGACTGATGTTCAAGTGCCTGGAAAATGACCTGGTGCATAGTAAGCACAACATGTGTTTGGAAAAGAAAGAAGTCAATAATAAAATTAGCAGCCCTGGCCAGGTAGCTCAATTGGTTAGAGCATCTTCCTGATAACACCAAGGCTGTGGGTTCAACCCCCCCCCCTTCTGCCCTGCCTTGGGGCACATGTGTTTTTTCTCTCTCTCCCTGCTTTTCTTCTAAAAATATTAATGCATAAATGAAAAAAAAAGAAAGAAAAAGAAAATAAAATTAGTTGCTCACATAAAATGCACACGTCAAATCATATAGTCTTTATAGTTTTGTAGCCTTGAGCTTCTGCTGCCAGAAAAGGACTTCCGTGGCTCTGCGGCACCATTTCCAACATTGCCGTCCATGTTCCCCAGATTTTTCAGATACAAGATGATTTTACCTGGAACTCGTTTGCACCTTATTTGATCATTCTCACCTTTCATGTTTGTTTTAGTTTTCATACATTGGAATGGAATTTTTGTTTTTAAAAATACTACGTTTATTTTCATATTACCTGAACTGTTTTTAGTGAAGACATTTTATGTTTTGCTTTTGTCTTTTTCCTTTTTTAGTTTTTTTTTTTTAAGACAAAACAAATGTTCTCCTAATGGCACAGGAGATAGACCGAGCGTTTTCCAGTGGTCACAAAAACTAACTTCGTTAATACCTCATTTTATATGTAAAAAGTAACCTGATTTTATAGTTTGTGTGGAAAGAGAGTTGTGTTTTTGTTTTCAAAGGTTTTTCACCCCCTCTAAAAGTCTTTTATCCAAGAGCGGCACATACACATTTTTTTTTTTTAAATGACTGAGCAGGACTTTTTATATTTGCCTCAAATTCAGAAAATGCAGCAAATTTATGAATCTGAACATCTCCGTCTACCACTCACTCTTCAACAGGAGTTTATTAACATCCCCTCCATTTGAGAAGAGCCTCAGAACAACAATCTTCCCTTAAAACCAAAGACTCTTTCCTTTCGCTCCTCCCTGCCCTCAAACCTTAACCCCCCCTCCCCGCCCCACATTTAACCAACTTATCTCAGAAAACATCAAGTGTGTGTGCTTGGAGTTCCCACTGTTGACTTGGAGGCTTCCAAAGAGCAAGAAAAGTCAAAATCATGGCGCTGGGGTGTGTACAGATCTTGCCCGGGCCGCAGATTTTCCAGGGGCCGGAATACGTATTTAAATGCTGAAGCCCTCGTGGTCAGACTGCTAACGTTTTCTACCCGATGCTTCTTCCACCATTCGCGGGCCTGTCCCCTCGCTTCCGGTTGGGGGATGGGCCCCTCAGCCCCACGAGCCCGGGGTCTGTTCTTTGTTCTCCAGCGGCGGGAGGAATTCGGGGCGGAGCGGGGAGGCTGCACGCGGTGCTGGGTCGGGGGTGACTACGGTGAGGCTGGGAAGGGCCCCCGAGGTAGGGAGCTGGGGCAGATGCACAGCAGAGAGATCCCAAAGAGCACACTCGACCTAGCGACTCGGCGAGTATCTTTTCTTTGAAGTACACCCTTCTTAATAAAGACATCTTGCTCGATTCCCATGAGTCCTTGATGTAACAGGTAGATACGCTCCTTCATTATCAAGGAATGTTGCAAACGAGTTCTCTTGTGTCCTTTCTTGTAACCTGATACATGGCGACCGTTGGACGGGTTTCCTCGGACCAGTTTTTCGCTACCAGTTGCTTTGTTTGCTTTTCCTTGGGAACAATTGATAAATATAACAAATCTTTGTAAAAAATGGAATTATGGAGATTCTTCAGTGGGGTGTCTCCCTGTTGCCCTTGTCCGCCAGCCTTCTCCTTTGTAGTTGATCACGTTAGACATTTTTGTATATCCTTTTCTGATAAGTTTTCCTTTAATTTTTTATTTCAGAACAGTTTTATATTGATATAATTATTTCAGAGAACACCCCTACACTATGTGGACACACACACACACACACACCAGCAACATCTTCCGTCATTATTACAGTCAATAAACCAATGTGTGGCTGTGTTAGTATTAACTGAAGTGCATACTTCATTCAGATGTCCTCCGTGTCTCCATAAATGTGCTTTTTCCGTTCCAGGCTCTCATCCAGGCAACATTAAATTTAGTATACCTCTCCCAAAGCTCTTGTTGGTCATGTCAAGACTCAGTAAGTGTCTCAGATTTTCTTCGTTTTGTTTTTTGAACTTTGTTTTCCAATTCCATTTTACATCCAGTATTATTAGACTTTGACTTTGATGCCTTTGCCAGTTTTGTGATTACTGGGCAGGTATTTTGTAGAATGCCCATCAATGGGGGTTTTAAAAATACTGAGTTAGAATTCACATGTGAATTACACATGAAATGCACATAAAATCTGCTTTCTTAAAATTGCACAATTCAGTGCTTTTTAGTAGACTCACAATGTTTTACAACCATCCCTACGTTTTTAAATTTTGTTTTTGAACATTTCTACATTTCTTTAATCCTATAAAGAACCCTAGAACTCCCTGTTCCCTGATTTAAGAATCCCTAGTCAGCTTTCTCTGTGCATTTGCCTGTTTTGAACATATCCTATAAATTGACTCAATCAAAATGTGTGATCTTTTGAGTTTGATTCTTTCACTTCACGTAACAATTTTGGGAGTCAATTATTCTATAGCATGAATCTGTACTTCATTCCTTTTTATGACCTAATGATATTCCATTTTATAGATGTGTCATACCTTGTAACTTGTTTATCCACTCATCAGTTGGTAGACATGTGGGTTGTTTTCACTTTTTTTTTTAGTATTATAACAAGGCTGTTTTAAAAATCCATGTGCAAGTTTTTGTGTAGATATATTTTCCCTTTGGGGGGTTATATACATAAAAGTAGAATTGCGATTCATACAGTAACCTTATGGTTAAATTTGCAGGTGCTCCCAAAGCCTTTTTCCAAAGAGGCTGCAGTGTTTTACCTTCCTACCAGCAATGTAAGAGGGTTCCAATTTTTCCACATCCTGCATAACACTCGTCTCTCATCTTTGTAAATATAGGTCCCCTGGTGAGGATAAAATGGCATCTCCTTGAACCACTCATTTGCATTTCCCTTATGGCTCACGGTGCTGAGCATCTTTTCGTGATTGGCCGTCTGTTCATCCAGTTATTTGGGAATTGTCTGCGAATCCTTTGCCCATTTTAATTTGTGGGGGGGGATTTTTACTTTTGAGTTGTCAGATTCCTTTGCCAGCTGGATGAATCACAAATATTTCCCGCCATTTTGTTGGTTGCCTTTCCATTTTCTTCATATTGTCCCTTGAAGCAAAATCCTTCATGTAACGGTGGTGAAGTCCGATTTGCCTTTTTGTTTGTTTGGGTTGCACGTGCTTCAGGCATCCGATCTAAGAAACCATTGCTGAAGTCAAGGTCACACAGGTTTGCAGATTTACACCTATGATTTCTCCTAAGAGATTTCTATTTTAGTCTCCTGCATTTAGGTCTTTGAGCCATTTGGAATTAATTTTTGTGTCGGATGTGATGTAGAAGTTCTGATCAGTTTTTGGAGATTCTCTGGCTTAAGTTGCGTAAAGAATAGTTTTATCCCAGATTCCATGCCCTTTAAACTCACACCCTTGTGTGTTTGACTTGGAGGTAAGTCTAGACTGGGGAGAAAATTGAATCATTGGGAGACACATCAGGCTCTATGAGCATAGTCCTGACAGCCGAGTTGACTGGTGAGGTCTCCTTCCCTGTACAGTGGGTCCCTTCCTACTTGTAGTATGTGTTCTGGTTTATAAACTGATGTAAATGATCCTATTGATGTAGATGAAAGAGCTAGAATGGCAGCTGTCTTTGGATTGTCTGAGACTTGAGGAGCCCCTCATGCCCAAGGCAGCTTCTCACTGCAGGAGAGGAGCCCAGAAATGATGAGCAGAGTGGTCAGCATTGTCAAAAAGAGCAGGCTGGAAAGGGTAAGAGGTGGACCAAGAAATTAGACAGCCCTGGCTGGTGTGGCTCAGTGGATTGAGTGCCAACCTGCGAACCAAAGGGTCGCTGGTTTGATTCCCAGTCAGGGCACATGCCTGGGTTGTGGGCCAGGTCCCCAGTGGGGGCCATGTGAGAGGCAACCACACACTGACGTTTCTCTCCCTCACTTTCTCCCACCCTACCCCTCTCTAAAAAAAAGCTAAATAAATTAAATCTTTTAAAAAATTAGACAATTCAGTACACTAGAGTTAAAATTAAGTATACTTTTCTCTTGTCTTAATAATACTTGTTTTTCGTCATTCTGAAACTATTTAATGATCACTGAAAAAAGTGTAAACACAGTAAAAAGTAAAAGACAACACCTCTAAAATATTTGAATTGTCTCAACCAAGAGGAGCCTAAAGAAACACGACTACCGAACACAGTATGTGTGTTAATTTGCAAAAGGAAAGGGATTAAAACTGAGGAAACCTGAATTATGTACGGACTGTTGTCAATGACAAGGAATACATACGCAGGTTGGAAAGCCCCTTTTCCAGGTGCAACTACAACTGTCATATTTGGTACAATTCTAAGAGCCACCGCTACCGTAGAGATGTAAGTCTGTATCAGACCTTATTCTAAGTATGTATGTTAACTCATTTAATTCTCAAATCATTGACTAAGATAAAATTCTGCCACATTTTACAGAGTAACAAAGTAAAACAAAGAAAGTGAACTTGCCCAAGGGAACATTACTGTCCAGGGTCAAAGCTAGAATTCGAGTCAATAGAGTCTGAGTCCAAAGGCATGTTTTGGGGGCGGCATAGTCTAACATCCTTCCTATGGGACTGCCCATGAATATGTAAGGACGAACTATTAGAAACTGCAATTTTCACAGTCAAACACTGTTAAATGTCAATAATTTACATGGCTCAGCCTAATATTTCCTTCTTTACATCAGTTGTATTATATTTTATTGTTTATATGTACATTAATTTTTACTTTATTTTTCCATCATCTTTTGTACCCACATACCCTCTTCCACATCTGCCCACCTTATACATTAATTTATTTAGTCTACCCAACTTCCACGACGCACATTATATAGTTTCCAACATTTTGCTGTAACCAAAGTCTGCACTGGTATGTCTTCACACTTGTTTGAGTAGAAGACCTTTGGGAACAGAGAGCATTGGCACAGGGGGGTAGAGAAAGGATTTGAGCTGTATTAGGGACCACTAATCCATCTCCACCTTAGTTCTTTGTTATGGGCAATTGAAAAAAGGGCAGAGATATGCAAAGCACTATGCAGATGGAGCTTCTGGATTCGGTCCTCAGCTTCCCCTTCTTAGCTTTGTTTTTTTTTTTTTCCGTGCTATACATATGCAGAAACTTTAGAGTTACCGAAGAGTCCATTGCATTTGTAGAGGGTCTTTTTAGGAAAGAAAATAATTTAATTAGTTGTCCTTTCGTGTTGTATGACGATACTATTCTTCCCAGGCCAGATATCATTGATTATTGGGGGAAAAAAACCCAATCATTTCAATGTACCCAAGTATGATAAAAATCTCATTTTATGTAGGGATTCAAGTTCATTTTTTTGTTGTTGTTCTACAGAATACGAACAGCCAATTTTGCCTATTTAATGATCTATTCGTTCTGTATTGGAGAGTTTAATTACATTGATATTTTTGGCGTAGCTTTCGATTTACCAAAAAAAAAAAAAATGTAGGAAGTGGGAAAAAGAGGGAAATCTCATCAAATTTGAACAATGCGCTATCTTTGTAGATTTGCGACTAGCCAGGGCCTCGCATCCTAGCATCCGTGCATTGACTGTGGTTTTGCATCAAGTGTGATTTTCCAAACCAACAGCTCTTCTGGGCCTGTAGCAAAATGTGATCACTGATTGTGGATCGGGACTCTTTGGTCAGTGGTACCCGCACACATTGGTTGTGAACCAAGAATCATTTTCTGAACATTTTACACACACGTTAAAATAGGGAGACACGATCATTAACCTGGGGCGGTGGTGGTGATCTCTGGAGCCCCATCCCCAGCCACCAGCGCCATGGGGAGCGGGAGACAGCACCCCACCGTTTTTCCAGTCTAGAAGGGCGCTGGCGCCCGCACTGCGGCAGGAACGCGGCACTGCGGCAATTTGCCGCGCAGGCGCAGATGGCAGTGGCGCGGGGTGGGGCGCATGCGCAGACAGAACTGGGGTGATTAGTTGGCGCTGCGGCGGCGGGGGCCAGCGCAGTCTGGAGCGGCCGCCGGCGATGCCTGACGTGGTGTGAGGAGCGGCAGGAGCGCGATGGAGCGGGCCAGGTCAGCGGTGGGGGCAGCTTCCCTCACCGTGCCTGGGGGACAATTGTAGTTACATCTAATACTCCAGGGTCGCAGAACCTGGAGCGTGTTGGAGATAAAGGGAACCTGGAACCTCAGAGCCTTTGTTCTTGAGAACCGCAAGGCACGCCTTAGGAGGCGCGGGACTCGGCTCTGTGTGCAGACTGTGCGCTATCCGCATCGTGGGGTGTTCTGGCCTGTCTGCGCCCTCCTGCCGCTTCCAATGCGGTCGTTAGCAGGGTGGCCCTTTGTCCTTGGGACCTGAGGCCATGATCGTGGGTGGGGGGGATTCACAGCGATGGCGGACGGCCTCGCTGCGTCAGGCGGGACGGTATGGCGAAGGGTGGGCGAGGGCGGCGGCGGTGGGGAGGGGGATATAGGGTGGGGCGTCCGTGGTGGTGTGAGGGGGCGGAGCGTGTGGTGTTAACAATGAAGTCGGTCGTGAGCGGTGGCCTCGTCAGTGGTTCGGGGATCTGCAGTGGACACCGTGGCGGTTTACGGAGAGCTCAAGGTTGACCACGGTGGCTGTGGTGGGAGTGGGAAGTGGAGAGACCGCCTTGGCGGTGGTGTGGGGAAGGGGGCGGCATGGCGAATGGGAATGTGGCCCGCGGTGTGGCCGAGGTGGCAGTCATTCGGCAGTACGGGGTGGGGGGGGGTTCGGTGCGGTGTTCGCCTCGTTGGTGGCGGCGGCGCCTGAGGGCAGGGCGGTGGCGACGGGGTCTGCAGGGGCGCATTCTGCAGTTCGTTGACGTCATTTGTAAGAAAGGGAATGTTCCATTGTCTGAGGAGTGGCTGTCGGGTTTAGTACGCTGTGGCTATTCTGTGCCCCACCCTTGGCTGAAGGGATGGCTGCATTAACGTTCACGCCCTTCGTTTTTGCTCTTTTGCATCCTTTGTTTTGTACAATTGAATATCTTGCTTTGTACTCTTGTGCAAGATAAAGTAGAGGGCTTGCAGCGCTTCCTAAACGTGTGGCGAGTATGTTCCAGTGTCGGGATGCGGCACTGGGGACCATGTCCTGCCCTCGTTCAAAATGAGGTGTGGCGGGCTGGCGCGGTCCAGGGTCTCAGCCCAGCCTTTGTGCAGCTCTCCCAAGATGGCCGCTGCCGCAGCGGTGCGGGGCGCGCAGGCGCGGGCAGGGGGCCGCCGCCCCCACAGCAGTGCCGCAGTGGGGGAGGGGCAGCGCGCGCCCCTGCGCGGCAAGAATGCTTGCCGCCATCGCCCCCTGGCGCAGTGCGGCCTGCGGAGGCGGGCCCGTGAGGGTGGCCGCCCCCTCCCCTCCTAGTCGCAGTGATGGAGGGTGTGGGGTCGGGTTGCGCAGGCGCAGTCGCTGCAGTGGGGCCCGCGCTGGGGAGGGGTGTGCGCAGCATATACCTGGAGGCGGCAGCAGCCACTCCCCTCACCTGTCTGTCACATACGCCGCCCCTGCCTAGTGGAGCTACAGTTGCGCGAGGGAGGGAGAAGGGGATTGCTTGCCCTGCAGCCACACAGCTGCCCCTCCCCACAATGGTTGGGGGAGAGCGGAAGGCGTGAGGCCCAGGCTTTGCGCAGGGGCGCCTTCTGCTTGTGGGGCCCGCCAGGGGAGAGGTGGGGCCTGGAGGCTAAGAAAAGGGAGGGTCATCCAGTGGTGCTAACGCAGCCGCCTCCATCACTGGTAGGAGCAACTTGAATCTCTTTTCAGACTCTTAAGAGTTTTTTTTATTTTTCATAGGTTTTGGGGGGGTTGTACTATATGAGCAAGCTAATTACTCTCTATTCAAAGCGGATTTAGTAACCCTTTAGGAAACTTTTTCTATAACCTTTTATAAATCCACTTTCCAGATTTTGAGATTGCACAAATGTGTCACCCTTAAGAGGGTTGAGTTTTTTAATTTGGGGGTATTTTGTTCATGTCACCTTTACACTGTAATATGAAATTGGGAACTGGGCCAAAGAAGAAGAGCAGAGGAGAAAATCAGAAAAGGGTACAGAAGGCTACAGGTTGGTGGTTGTACGTGCGATTCAGGAATTGATATTCATCCGTAATTGGATTTTTAAATTAATTGACTTGCTGGTTTTGAAGTTGGAGGTACTATGAAAACTTGGTGGAAAAGGATAATTAACGAAGTAAGTTCTGTTGAGTATTCCACCGTTTTGATTGGGGAGGTACATTTTTAAGGATTTAGTTGGGGTGGGGTTTTTCGTCCTTTTTTTTTTTTCCTGGATTTGCATGTGTTTCTCTTTATTTCCTCTTTTCTCATCCATCATACCCAAAATGTCTGGTTGTGCTCAGTGGGAACATAATTAAGACAAACATAAACCGAGATCTTGGAAAGATTTGTTTCAAAATTGTTTATTTGTGAGGAGATTGAAGAATAGCAGGACTGTGGAATCTTCTGGTGCTTCAGATTTGCGCCTTTTTTCTCTGGTTGCATTCTGGAGTCCCTTGCGCGCCCTGGGCCCTTTGGAGGCCAGCGGGCGGCGGGTCCGCCATTTTACCTTGTCCAAGGCGGGCGCGCTCTGGTTAAGTCTCGGGGGTTATCCTGCATTGTCTTGGTCTCCCTGGCCTGTCTGTTTTTATTTCAGAAATACTTTACCATATGTGGTTACACTGAACTCTGTGCCCCCTTCCATCTTCTTTAATGTGCATAGTTTAATTTTTCATAGGACGTCAAGGAATTTTCACTGTAATCTTTGACACTGAAAGCTGATAGTAATTATTTTTTTTCTATTTTATTGAATTTAGCGAGGTGATATTGGTTAATAGGGTATTTAGTTTTAGGAAAAACCCTTGACGTGAGAGTGGGAGCGCTTCCTCAGTATGGCGGGAACAGGGAGGATTAGATTTGATCTCCTGTCTTCAATGTGCAATTAGGGTTCCATTGTGTCCCCTCTACTTGGTGGCCCAGGGCGAAGCAGCCTGAGTAAGTGTGGCTGAGCTTCTCTTACTGATCAGTAAGATTGGCGGGGAAGGTCCTTTGTCTTCTGGTTCATGGATGCTGCTGGCCCAGATTCTTCTGCGCGATTCCACGTGCTTTGTTTTGGAAAAATTGATTTTCTCATGTTTGCAGGAGAATGTACAGACTGGGGTTAGCTCACGTTGCCTTTTTCTTTTTCATTTTTTAAAAGATTTTTACTTTTAGAGTGGGGGCGGGAGGGAGGGGGAAGGGAGGGAAAATGGGAGGGAAACATCGGTGTGGTTGCCTCTCGCCCGCCCCCTACTGGGGACTTGGCTCCATCACAGGCCAGCACGCAATCCCACTGAGTCAACACAAGCCAGGGCTCAGTGGATTGGAATTTTGAGATTTTAGTAGTTGAATATTAAGGGTTTTTTTTTGGGGGGGGGTTGTAAGGGATATTAAATATTTGGTAGACTATTAGACAATAAGGAAAACCATTGTGTGATCTTATAACTTTGCTATTTGGTGTATTGCCAGATTAGTTTTCTTAATGAAGTGATTTTGAAACAATGTTATGTATATGAAAAAATTTTTTTCCCTTTAAATGCTTAATTTTCTGAAATGTTGGTTTTCGTGTAGTGAATGCAATCAAGATTATAAATGTGTATGTATTTAGAACACATTTCAATATTTTTTTAAAAGAAACTACTCATAGGTATTGAATGTAACTTTTAAAAAGTAGGTTAAAATTGATTTTTTTATACTCTGATTCCTTTTTCTTAGTTGAATGCAGACCTCTGCATACTGAGCAACTGATACGAATGCATAAAGGAACTGAAGATATTTTTGGAAATGGTGTTGTCAGTTACAGTTTGAATCATAACAGTGGCCTCTGACAGCAGTGGTCCATGATAGTCCATTTTTATTGTTTTAATGTAATATATTAAAAAGTATGTGAAGTGGGCAAAAGTAGGTTACAGTTCCTTACAGTTCCGAGTACCTGAAACAATTTATTTTCTTGTATTATTTATTTGTATTACAACTGAACATGTGCTTTTGCCCACCCTGTATTTGAAACTGTTGTATGAATCAGTCCTTTCTTCCTCTTATGGCTGAGTGACTTCCCATGGGTGGGTATACCATACCACACTTTGTTTATTAATCAGTTCACGTTCTTAGGGTTATTTCCATGTTTGGCCATCATGAATAATACTGCTAGGCACATTCACATTCAGGTGTAAATTTTTTATTTCATCCCATCTAGTAGGTGTGGAGTCAGTGGGTTAAATATTAACTACCCAATCAACATTTCAGTTTACATTCCCACTCGCAATTGCTCCATTTCTTCTTCCTGAGGTGTGAAGTGGCATATTTTTGTAGTTTTGATTGGCATTTGTCCAATGACTACGCTCTGGAGCATCTTTTTGTGTTGATGGAAATTTGTACACCTCTTGGAAAGCAGTCTGTGCAAGTCCTTTACCTTTTTTAAGTTGAGTTTTGTTGTAAATACATATTTAGGGTACTAGATTTTCATCAGCTCTATTAACTGCAAATATTTTCTAACATTCTGTTTTTTTCCCCACTTAATAGTGTCCTTTGAAGCAGAGTCTTTGTTTTTACTTTTGGTAAAATCTAGTTAACAAATTTAACAGGTATCATGAGTAAGGAACCATTTTCTAAAAGAAAATACTTAAAAATATGATTGCGCATGATTTTTTAAATTTTCTTTATTGCTTGATTAGACCGTTACAGTTTTTTAAGCAATAATACAATTTATTTGGGGTTATTGGCAATCTGGGTTACTTTGCGCAATCTACCAAGAATTTTAAAAATAATTTAAAACCTGCGTTCTACCTTTCTTGACTTTTGTAAAATGCCTTGTCTTCTGTCTTTCTGAATTAGCATCTTTAACGTTTCACAAGGGGCTCCTGGGTTTCTGGCGGGAATGGCTCAGGGGGCGGACTCCCGCCCAGGCCTCTGGGGCAGCCATTTTGTGAGCCGCTCGCGCTTCCTAACATGGCGCCAGCTGGGATTTCCTTCTTTGATTTTTTTTTTCTTACACATCCCTTTTATTTATTTTATTTTTACCTTTTTTATTTTTTTGCAAATCCTAAGAAAGCGATTGCACAGAAGATTGCTTAAGTAGATGTTTTGTAATTTAAACTTGATCCTTTATTCAACTATATAAAAATTTAATGTTTTAAAAATTATTTTTCCCAACAATTTAGCTATTGTTTCCACAGGTACTTAGGTGTGTGTAGTACTTCTGTATATTTATATTTATATTTACATCTACATGTGAATAAAAGCAAAATGTTATTTTATTTTTGCTTAATTTTCTTATTTTTCTCCTAGGTTTTTTGTTAAGGGACTTCTAATGGAGGGGGAACTGGTCTTAGCATAGAACCTGGGTACTGGAAGACAAAGACGTGCTAATATTTTAACTTACCTTGTTTTTTCCAGTTTCCTTGAGAACTAATTGACAAATATCACTGTACCTTGCTTTAATTAGATTATGGATGATTAAAAAAAAACTCGGTTGTGTCAAATCAGCTATAAATATGAACTTCAAATAAATTGTAGTTTCATAAACTGATGAATCGTATCAAACAAATCCCTTTTTCTGCTCCAGGGACCGCTTACACTTGAGAAGGACCACGGAACAGCACATACCTGAGGTGGAAGTCCAGGTCAAACGGAGGAGGACGGCCTCCCTGAGCAACCAAGAGTGAGTGCCATCTGGGTTGAGAACCACTTCCCATCCAAGTCCTTCCTCATTTCAGAACAAAGTACCCCCCTCAGTGAGGGGCCAGGATGCATGCATGTGATACAGAAGATGTAGCGTTAAAACCAGTGAAATTCTCCTTAACTGTGTTGTCCTAAGTTCTTATTAAAGTTTTAGGAAAATGTATTTTATTTTTTACACACATGTGTAGGTAGGTTCTATCTTTATACAATTACGTATGCAACATATAGTAAAGTCTGCTTTATTATTTATGTTAATATGTGTATTACTATTTACTAAGTAACTGCATATAAAATGTTCTGTTAGTTTATGTATGCATGCTTGCTCTGCAATATTGAGACTATTTTGGTTAGTACGTTTATCCACTTAAAAATATTAAATATATAAATATTTCCTCCTTTATGTAGTATATACAAGGTTTTTCCAGAAAAAGCCCAACCATTGTTAACATGAGCACTGTTTGCGCAACATTGGTGCAACTTGGCAGCCAAGGAGAGTGGAATGGAATGCACATGGGTGAACAATGGTGACTTACTCCACTAGTCAGTGGGGGTGGTACATGCAGCTCAGTGAGCATGCGTACTGTGTGGCTGTCACATTCAAAATGGCTGAGTAAGGAGAGCAACAAGTCTGCATCAGATTTTGCATTAAGTTTGAACATTGCTCTGTGAAAACTATTTGGATGATTCAGAAAGCTTTTGGGGCTGATGCAGTGAGTGCAGCATAAATAAGGGGAGCACACATTTCAGAGAGGGTCAAGAATCTGTTGAAAGTAATCCATGTTCTGGGAGGCCCGCAGCAAGAACATTTGAGAATGTTCAAAGTGACTTGATTCAAAGTGACCTGAATGACTTGATTCAAATTGCTACTAATGAACCATATTTCCTCAAGAAGGTCATAACTGGAGGTGAAGGTGGGTTTATGGCCATGATCTGGAAACAAAGGCCCAGTCATCCTAATGTAAGTCTAAGTCACTTGGTTCTCCATGCCCAAAGAAGGCGTGGCAAAGTTGCAGTAAGACCATGTTAACTGGTTTTTGATTGGGTGGGTGTTGTGCATTATTATTAGTATATTTCTTCAGGCCAAACAATAAGAGGTACTACCCTCAATGTTCTTAATTGGTTGGGAGATTGAATGTAATCAAAACGCTGCAGCTACGGACAACTGGTGATTGGCAGCTTCATCACAACGTGCCCACTCAAGCATTGTGACTAGTGCAGAGATTTTTGGTGAAACATCAAATCATGCAGGTGACTCAGCCCCCCCCCCCAATGGCCTAGATTGGCACCATGCATCTTTGGCTTTTCCCAAAGCTGCAGTCACCTTTGAAAGGGAAGACATTTGAGACTGTTGATGAAATTCAGAAAAATACGATGGGGCAGGTAATGGCGATTCCAGCACGGGGTTTCAGAGTGTTTCCAACAGTGGAAGAGATGCTGGGAGAAGTGTGTGAGGTTCCAAGATGCCTACCTTGAAAGAGTCTGAGGGGTCATTGTCCTGTGTGCAGTGTTTTTTTTTTTTTTTTTTGTAGCTTGTATCTTCCATGTAATATTTTTCATATTACATGGCTGCATACTTTCTGGAAACACACACACTATAATGTTTAGAATTTCAGAAGGGATGTTTTAATTGAAACCATGTGAAGTTTTAATGATACATATAGAGTGTACATTAAAGAATTTTGTCAACCTAGCAAATCGTAACAGTAGCTAGCTTTTTTTTTTTCTTAAAGTCCCTGTAAAATGTAATTTTGAGAGGTAACAAGGGAGTATCTACTTAAAGTTTCCAGCAGTCTGTTCCATCCCCTGGTGATTCTCAGGTAGTTTGACCTGTGTCCTCTCACACCTTTTCCTCTGCGTTTCTGCGCACACCCCTGCACCAGCACTGGTCCCCCCAGACACACGGGGAGCATTTGTGATTGTTTCCATCTAGAGACTTGTACATATGAGGCTTGTTTAACTGTGCCTTGGGTCTTTGGAAGTCAGTGCATATAAATCCTCCTTATTTTACAAATTGCAGGGTATGGGTGGTGTAATAACATAATTGGTAAGTATAATTATCTTAGATTTTTATTTTTATTAGCTGTTAAAAACAACAAAGATAAGAGACGTCCATCTGAAATTTGCTAATATTTGCATCTTCAAATCTTGAAAGTTTTTAAGTGATGAAAATTACGTTAACTATCGTGTCTTATTTTATTTGCCCATATATGAAGACTTAGAATATTTATTTCCACAATTTTTTTTCTTTTTTCTTTCAACTTGTTTCCTGTGACAGGATACAAGACTAACACCCAGTTTGCTTGAGTTTTAAAAGGACAGTTCCTTTGCCCCACTTGAATGGCCAATTAAAGACACAAGTCCAGTTGGCAAAGTGAAAAGGGGGTATATTTGCACATTTTAAATTACCAATGAGACTAAAGATTGCCCCGTTCTGTGTTTACCTTATTTACATTTGAGTGTATTCTCCATATTTTCATTTTAGAAATTTGAGTGTTTTTATGAATGAATATTTTACAAAATTTATTATAATAGTATATTTGCCTATCTTTTTCATATGGTAATGTCTTCTAGTCTTCTGCAACTCAAGGGATTTTTAAGTATTTTATTTTCAGAGAAAGGGGAACATCAATGTGTGGTTGCCTCTCTCATGCACCCCCTACTGTGGGGACCCAGCCCACAACCCAGGCATGTGCCCTGACTGGGGATCAAAACTGCAACCTTTCAGTTTGCAGGCCGGCACTCAATCCATAGAGCCACACCAGCCAAGGCTGTAACTTTAGAGTTTTAAAAAATGCCAATGTCCCTAATCTCTACAAATACCTTGAGATAATTACTGTAGGAGAGGTATTGTAGGGAGGGTCCACTGGGGGAGATATTTTGTTAGTGGGTAAAGATCCCATCCTATTTGTTACATTTTGTTAGATCCTTCATACTATGCAGCTTCAGTGTGGACAGGTGATGTCATCACATCCTTTTTCAGCCTGTTTTAGGTATGGCCACTTTGTCCACGTGTGGGGAAACTTTGTTGTTTTCAAGAAATAACTTCATCTTCTTGATCTACAGTCTGCAGTATTAGATTCACATACAGGGTGCTGACTTGGAGGAGGATCTGAGGAGAGGTTTCAGTGGTGGAAGTAGTGTAAAGAGTAGTTACAGGAACAGATAAGGAGCGTGTTGAAGTTCTCTAAGCTCTCCCTAATGGTGTGTATGCTCAGCATCCTCAGGATTGAGATACTTAGACTAATTATAGTCTGAGTGTGCATTTTCATCCTCATTCCTGTCTTTTCCCAAAACATAGGTACTAGGAATCTCAGTATTCCTGAGGAATTGCCTGGGTACCAGTTTGAAGACTAATATTATTATCCCATTCCAAAAACAAAGCAAAACTGAATTACCTATGTATATTGGTCTTTTTACTATTTGCCTGTTTCCTTTAATGTTGTTGTAATAGCATTTTCCCTCTAGTCTTTCGTAAAACCTCAGAGTTTTAAAAAGTGCCATCTCCCTTCCAGAATCTCCAAAAATATCTTGAGGTGGCTTAGAGATTGTTGAGGGGAGGGTATCTTATGGGGGAGGATATTTGTTAGTGGGTGAAGTTTCAATCATATTTGTTTTCTTAGAGCCTTTATCCTACATGGCATCAAAACAAAACCCAAAGCAATATGCAGACAAAAATAACCCCACAGACCAACAGTAATGCTAATAGAAGCTCATTGATAATTCCCTAGAGTTGATGGTATTCTGTCTGCCAATACATACAACACCCAATCATTTCTTACTCTTTGGGCCTGGGGAATGTTTTCCCTATTTCCCGACGTACTGTGAGTTTGAGAGAAATTGGAAATTGGGCTGGAGAGTTTTGTGACTCTATTTTATGCCCCCCTTCAAATGTCTTCCTAAGTGTATACTCTGCATTTTATAAAGTAAATGCTTTATGGAATGAGTCTTACTTTCTCAGTCTTATCCTCAGTCTTCAGTTGGGTTTCAGGTTAAACCCAGGAGGTATACTGCAATAAGAATTTCAAGAAGAAAGAAAATGGGGGGGGGGGCATGGAGGATACAGCACTGTTTAGAACCTTGTGGATTCTAAAGAGAGTTTCTATTTAGGAATGAAAGGGTTAGAACTGAGATTGCCCAAGCAAAGATTTAATGGTTCAGCAGTGGCAAGGGGAAAGTTGAAAGGCATGAGCAATACCTTTCTGTCTGACTCTTCCTTCCTAGAGTAGGTTAGGTGCAGGCTTAGATTTGACCCGAAGAGCACAGTCCCTGCAGAGGAGGATCCACAGTTTCAGGCCCCTCCCTTCTAAGGAGCTCAGGCTCGGCCCCAGCCCTAGAACTTCTTGATTGGTCTTTGGGTACTGGAAAACTCCTTTCCTCATCTGTTTACATTAACTCAGGTGTGATTGCGGCCGCCATGAATAACAAAGACTCCCATCAGTAGGACCACAGCCCTTGCTAGGATTAAGACTTGCTCCAGATGAGGAGATCAGAAAGGAAGTGGTGGGGGTGGGGCTACTGATAGTACTTCCGCAGGAAAAGCTCCTGGTTTTTTTTCTACTTGGTTGGTAGTATCCCTGAGATGGGTAAGTATCCCTTGGTTTCCTGTGTGCAGAGACTCCCATTTTCTGTTCTAGTGTCTGTATAAGGTGATGCCGTGCTTGGACCCTGACGGGAGATCCCCTTACATGTAAGGGTCTCGGCTTGCTTTTAGGGTTACCTGTGTGAGCGAGCGCCTTTCATGCATTTGTGTTGTGCTCTTGTGACAGGTGTCAGCTGTACCCGAGGCGATCCCAGCAGCAGCAGCAGCAGCAGCAAGTACCTGTGGTGGACTTCCAGGCGGAACTGAGGCAGGCTTTCCTAGCTGAGACACCCAGAGGTGGTTAAAGCAATCTTGGGACATCCCAGGTAGCTTATTCCAAGCGAAAACCCAGGTTAGAGCTGATGCAGCCATGATCAGGAGTACAGAAATCCTTAAGAATAGGGTTTTGGGAGGTAAAAACAAACTTCTTTAAAAGCCTCATGCCATAAACCCTTCTCAGGAAGTCTGTAACGGTGACAGCAGGACCTTAGTGCTCTTGCACTGACACCTTCGTCATGTTTCTGTATTCCATCTCATTGTGCTGCATGCCTTCTGGGTAGTTTTCATATTTAATTTATATTGATTTCAACTTGATACGAAAAAATCACTATGAATGGCTGCTAAATACCCTGCTAATGAATGTTTTAGAATTTGCTTTGGTAAGACACTTGATTTTTTCTGCTGATAGCAGAAAATTGCATTGCATGAAACAGTTATTTCCTCAGATGTCCACATGCGCAAATAAATCAAATACCAACGCATGATACGTTTTCTAAATTTATACAAAGTATTATTTATTTTAGTCCATCTTTATTGCCTTGAAAAGTGGAGTGCCAGATAAAAGCACTTTGTCCGTCCTATGTTACTGTAACTTAGGCCTTCTGAGTTACAAGTTCACATCACATTCATTAGCAAATAAAAAGCTAAATATTTTCCCATGCTTATTTACTAATTATTCCTTTTTGGTGTGTCTTTTTCTCACTTTTTGTTTTCATCACTGTATTTCAATCAGCTGACAATGTAATAAAGACTTGATGATTTTTCACTGTGCTGTAGATTTATTTGCAGTCTGTCTTTGTGTTGCTTACATTTTGTAGGAAAAAGCTATTTATATTTAGATTCTGATTTAATGGTTTGTTTTTCCTTTGTGACTTGAAATTTTAAGATGGGAATGACCTCAATCCAAAGGGGTTAAAAATATGCTTTCAGAAACTGAGACAGAGAGGAAAGGGTGTTAGGGCTCAGTTTACTTCTTTCTGTGTGTTCTTAAATGTTTCTCAATGCAAGTCAGCTGGTCCTGTTTATGGCCACCATTTTGAGTTGGAAAACAAAAGAAATTTTTAAAGAAAAACCCACCCCTGCTAAATTCTTTTTCTAGCATACTTCAGTGATTGCCTAGACTTGAGTATAAGAGTGGGACTGATTTCAATGGAATCTGTTCATAGCCCCAATTTATTCCAGGAGAAGGGATGCTCTTAAATGCCTAAGTGTTCACAAGTTTTTTAACAGTCATTTTTTTGGTTCCTTAATACAGGCCACGTACTCTCCTAAGTCCCGAAGTATAATGTTACTTAAATCATACCTTATGCAAGTAGGACTGTGTCATTTCTGATTCTCAAATCTAGTTTTATGTTGTAAAGGGTAGTAGTTGCTAGGATTATTTCAGAGCAGGGAGCTAAAGATCTGACCACTCACTGCCAGATCTTGTCAATAAAAGTTGACTGGCACACAGCTATGCCCATGGATCTGCATATGGTCGATGGCTGTATTGATAGTACAGTGACAGGTTGAGTGGCACACAACCTGAAACACTGCCTTTTAAAAGGAAAGTTAGCTGATCTGTCTTTAGAAAAACCCATGCAAAGATGAGAACACCCAGGTGAAGCCATTGGGGGGTGGTCAAGAAAGGGATTAGCATTCCAGGGCAGAGAACCAGGGGTTTATGGGAAAAGGGTCAGGTCTGGGAATCACATTTAAGTCAGGTAGACATGTAGATAGGTAGTTTTGAAAGACAATTTTGACAGTTGAATAGTTTTTTCATTATTAAAATCAAAAGCCTGGTAGTGATAGCAGAAAAAAGTGGAAAAAAATAAGACAAAAACTACCAATGCTTCAACAACAGCATGAAGGAGTTTTTTTTTTTTTTCTATTTTTTTTTTGATAGGAGAATGTTGTGTAGTTGGACTCTTTTAAACTAGTTTATTTTCTATTCTACTTTAGTGTTAATGATTTCATTTTATTTATTACATAGTCCTTGTAACTTATTTATAATGAATAGATGATAGACCATGATTTACATTGCTCCTGTTATTTGTTTTTTTTTTGTTTTTTTTCCCTAGTGTGCTAAGCTGTGGAAAATGTATTATACTCTTAAGACGTATTTGCTACCTCACAGTAGAGTAAGGATGCGTGCATTTGTGCTGCGAGTATGAATGTTACTATGACTAAAGTGTTCTGTTCCTGTGGCTTTCTAGCAGCATCATAAAGCACCATGGATTGTCATCAAGGGTTACCAGAAAGCTAGTTACTCAGAACCACGTTTGGTATCTTGATTACTATTGTTTTTGATGAATAAACTGATCCACAAAAGCATAAAATTTGTAGTTTTAACCGACATTGCTTTGTGGATGAATATTTTCCATGTGCTTATATTTTTCTTTGGTTACTTTTAAACTCTTGCATCTTTTTTTGGTGGAGATTCTGGTATTTTACTTAATTTTAGTTAAGCACTAGTGTATAACCTTTTTTCCACGATGTCCCATGTGTATTGGCCAAGTCTGACCATGTTATTCTCTGACTTAAAAGAGCTTTAATTTTTTATGCATTGTAATCACTTGAAGGTCCACACTGTCCAGAAATTGGAGAACTTGAGTGAGGGATTGCAGCATGTCTGAGCCAGGGACTTGGGGTCATTGATTTGCCCTGTGCCCCGTGATGTACAGGTCTTTACAGGTCCTGAGTGGAACTGCGTAATACAGACGTGCAGTACGATGTCCTTGCTTCCCTTGTCCTTTCCCTCACGAGTCACTCTGTGCTCCTTTGCTGTCGAGGTCAAGTTGACCATTCTACATTGTGACTTACTTTCACAATACATGGATTTCAGGACCAAGGTGAGCTAAATTTAGGGATGAGAGGTAACTTAAATTTTAAGTTGGTCTCATTAAAGAAAGTCCTTATTTTTTTAACTTCCAGTCAGCCCCTCTTCTCTGTTTATACTCCCTGGGTCTTCATGGATTGCTGAAGACCCTAAATCTTAATAGATACAATGTTATGAGAGTGGAAATGGCTAAGCATTCACACGTAGACCCTGCTTAGGGAGATTCTTGTCAAAATCGAGAACATCAAAATCATGGGCCTTAAGTTCACTATTGTGAAGTTGTGTCAGTAACTGCATTTATGCTAGGGTTTACTCCGCTGATTTCACCAGGTCTTTACATAATTTTATTTTCAACAAACACTGCATACCAGACATGGGCAATACCTGTGATGTCACCCCTGTGTGTCTGAGGATGCAAGCAGGGTAGACAGGACAAGAGGGGCTCTGCATGGCAGAGCACTGTGGACAAACTGTTGAGGGCGGATGGACAGTGATCTTCAGCCAACACTGCATGCAGGAGGCGGACAGTTTGCATGTGGACAACCAAGGTTGGGATTTTGCTTTTTAGCCAGTTTTGATGCACTTAAAGTTTCCATAGAAATGTATCTAACTGAATCAAATTTTGGTAGCTAAGGGAAACATCCCTTCTACATCTTAGCACACCCTTACTGAATTACTTGTCATGCCATGGTTACTCTTTTGAACAGTGTGAGTTTGTTCCACATGGAAAACTGTTGTCCTCAACATGTTTTTACTTTATTTTGATGTTCTGGTTCATAACCACCATTTAAATGATACCATTTTCTCATGTCCTGAAATTGATGATTCAGTATTAACAAGTTTATTTTGCTGCTTGGATATTTCCTCTTAAGTGGGCATCTTAATGAAATGCTTGTTAAATGCAGTATTCTATCTGACTTTGTTTATGGTATTTAGCTACTTATGGGCATAAGGCCAAATGATCATTCAAAAGTAATATAATTTGAGTTTTCTTTTGTATTGACTAGTAATTAATCTGAGTCCCTGGGCAAGTTTGGGCTTGATTTGGTTGCCATACTTAATAGCTACCTTTTTTAGTATATTGGGGACATGATGACATTGTTATACTGCATGCAAGAAAGTTGCCCATGTATCCATATAAGCATACCATAGTTGCATGAACCCTTCCAACAAAGGAAGTATTAAACCCTCACTTGAGGAAGCATTGGGTTCTCAGGGAAAGACCGACTACCTGGAAGTATTTTGAAGGGAATTGGCTGGGGAGGGGGAACAACAAGGTTGCAAACGGTGGTTCAGTCAAGAAGTTAAAATTTGCTCTAGTCAGGGATGAATTCAGAGGGTGAAACTTAAGGACATCAGACTGTTGAACTTGACATACTTGGTATAAACTCGGGACCAGAGAATGAAGTACTGTTATGAACAAGGATAAAAGAAAAGTCATCCATTTTAGAATGGAAAAAGATTGGAAAGATCTGTAAAGAAACATGGGTGGGTGTGGGTGAAAAGATGAAGGGGGGGGGGAGATAGTTAATAGTGTGGTAAGAATGCACAGTGAGAGATGATTGCTAGAATTAGTGTGGAGAACCCATAGTAAAGTATAAAAAATGTCATCATTTAATTGGATACCTGGAATTAATATGTATCAGATATACTTTTAAAGGAAGAAGAAAACTTCATAAATCTGAGGTGCATAAAATGGGGGAGCCAAGGTGAGAGAAGCATGAAATCGAGGTTTTTGCAGTGCATGGGAGAATGGGGCTGGTTTTCAGTGTCTGTTAGTGATTTTCATGCCAAATAGCTTGCAGTGCAGCTGGACCATGCTTTCCTCTGCAGGCTCCACCTACTGTTGGAAGCTTCTGCCCCAGCTTGCATTGTGTTTGTTGCAGAACCCGCGTCATACCTTTATCTATAGCCTTCCCTTAGGTCCTAAGGATCCTGAATCTTTACTGTGGATATTGGATTTGGTGAAACAGCAATCATGGTAAGATATGTATTGGCGGGGGAGGGGAGAAAATACCGAATGGGCCCAACACAGTGGTTGACAGATCAAAGGGTGATAAGGTATTAGAGATAGTTTAATCAATAGGGAAGGTGTTCAATTGGTAGAAAAGTTATCTCACAGTGTGGACCAACAACTGGAGAAGGGCAGTGTCATGTCATTGAAAAAAGGATAAAAAGGCTTGGAAACCATCTTGAGTTTTTGGTCCTGATGACTGTAGTAAGGAGCCTTCTGCAGATGGGGCACTGACTGGTCTTCAGTTGGGAACAGGAGACAAAGCCTACTTTGCAAGTGGAGGGGTTTGATGAGAACAAAGGAAAGCAGTCTGAGAAACATAGCATCCTGATCAGTGGGCTTCAAGTTCAGCTCATCTAGTAACATGTATTCTCCACAAGGATATCCCAAAGGGGCGGAAATCAGTTCTCGACAAGAGGAAAGAATCTTAGATACCACGTTTTTTCTTTTTTGGTCTTCCAAAGAGTCACAGGATGTAAATATAGATGCATGAGGGGGAAGGGGAAACTGAACCTGGATTGGCATAGGAGGTGGGAAGGGTTGGGAAGTGGCTGCAGGCCAGCTGGTGACGACTCTCCCTCCTTGCAGACTGTGGGAAAGAGCAGCAAGATGCTGCAGCACATCGACTACAGGATGAGGTGCATCCTGCAAGATGGCCGGATCTTCATCGGCACCTTTAAGGCTTTTGACAAGCATATGAACTTGATCCTCTGTGATTGCGATGAGTTCAGGAAGATCAAGTAAGACCACCTTGGGGTTGGGTGGTAATGGGAGGTGAGGGACACTAAGAACATCAGCTTTCCTTAGTCAAATTGAGAAGTCTGTAATGTCCACTTTGTCCTTTCCTTCCCTTTTTTATTTCCTGTTACTCTCCTTCCTGCACAAGACAGATCATTTCAGAAACTCTCAGATGCTGCATGCTTCAATGTTCTTTAAATAACCTACCTTTTTACTGACAAAAAAACCTGTCATGTGGATCAGTACTGAAGGCATTTGGCCATACCTCTGGACAGTCTTAATTTCTCTTCATTTTTCTCACTACACTGTAAGGATAATGCCGCCTAAGTAGTGCTTTAGGTGGTAGATGTCTTACTCTCTGTCTTTATCTTTACTCTCTGGTGGTACCTACTGGAGTTTTAATGAGGGACACTGTTACCTAGGTTGTATGTTAGAGGCCTTATGGCATGCTGGCACACAGGGTGGGGCAGCCGAGTTTACAGTCGTGAGGATGCAAAAAATTATTATACTGCTATTACTGTATTTGTCATATGAACAACTGTACACCTATTTTTGCCTCACCCTGTGCTATTTCTACTGACAGATGAAGACACTGGAATCAGGGTTTTTTCAAAAATTTCCCATGGTTAAATAATAAAGTCATTAGTCCAGGAATACACAGCTGTCTGTTATTCAAAATTGTTCATTATATTTTTACCATTTGGTGTTCATTATTAGTGTTGCCCTCTCATTTTAGCTCCCATCAAGATTGCATATGAAGTTAAAACATTTCAAAACTTTTATTTCCCATCTTAACATGAAAACCGAGGTTTCAGATTGCCCGCTCTCAAAATACAACTGAAAAGTTGTATTGTGGCCAAATCATTTGCATCTTTCATAATGAAGAAGTTAGCTCTTGCGTAGTATAACGTTGAGGGGACATTCTGTCAGTTCAAGAGCTTTAGCAGTCACCCTTCTATATCATTTGAGTCTGTTGATGTGTTTTGTTTTGACACAGCTTTTTGAATATCACCATCTTTGCATATTGTCTGAATTGGTGTTTAATGGTCTACAAATAACTTGAGTGAGTGTGTGGTCCCTAAATTTCCATACTAACAATTTACTTTTGATTTTCAGGCCAAAGAATGCGAAGCAGCCAGAGCGTGAAGAGAAGCGGGTCTTGGGTCTGGTGCTGCTGCGTGGGGAGAACTTGGTTTCCATGACAGTGGAGGGACCTCCCCCCAAAGATGTAAGGAAGCTACAGAGCAGGGCAAACATGACTATAGGGGACAGGAGAGCACAGTAGAGGCACAAGACCCTGCTCCTTGTCAAGGGCAGTGTGCCCAGCAGCTGCTGCCAGCTCTGTCTGCTGGGGGAAATACATGGGGAGGAAGGGTTCCGAAGAGTTGCTCCGAGCTGGACACTCACCAGGGAAGGGAGGAGCGCCACTTTACTTTCTCTCGGCAGGGTCCTGCGATACATGTGGCACAGTGGTGGGGGTGAGGCCTTGAATCTGCAGGGTGCCTCCGTGGTGCACTTGTTCACATACTCTTTCAAGTTCAGAACTAACACGAGATCATGGTGTGGGAAAGGATGAGAAGGGTCTATCCTTCAGGGGTAACTGAAGGTGGCTGGTAACTTGCCTAAAGCATTTTTTTCAAGCCATCCTTTTTTGTGCTTTCAGACCGGCATTGCTCGTGTACCGCTGGCAGGAGCTGCAGGAGGCCCCGGGGTTGGCAGGGCCGCGGGCAGAGGAGTCCCAGCTGGTGTTCCGATTCCACAGGCTCCTGCGGGATTAGCAGGCCCAGTCCGAGGGGTAGGGGGACCCTCCCAGCAGGTGAGGAGGTGGACAGGCCAGAGGGCCCATCCTGTGTGGCTTGAGCCTCACGTGCTGTGCAGGGGACTGAGGACAAAGGCATGGGAAAGGGGGTAGAGTACAGCCACCTGGATGGGACTGACGCAGCGTGTTGGTGGATGCAGAGAAATGTGGGTGAACCGGAGGTGAGACAATGATGACTAGATTAAAATGGGCGTTTTCAGTTTAAAGGGGAATGTTAATGTGGTAAGACTTTTAATCTTAAAGTGAGAATAAGTGGAGAAGTACAGAACTGCTATGGTCGTTTCCTATCTAATAGGCCACGATCCACCGTTTGTTTTCTGTGTGTGAGTGATGTGAGGGTGTGCCTTACCTGTGCTGTCTGTCTCTCTGGCCATCCTCCTCAGGTAATGACTCCACAGGGACGAGGCACCGTTGCAGCTGCCGCTGTGGCGGCCACTGCCAGCATAGCTGGAGCCCCCACTCAGTACCCACCAGGTCGGGGGACTCCCCCCACCCCTGTGGGCCGGGCAACCCCCCCTCCAGGTAAGGAACTGATGAACAAGAAGCACACGAGTTTGGCTCTTAGAGGAGTGGGTCTGTGAACACATTGTAGCATCTTGCAATGATGACTAAAAATGTTCTAAGAAGGCCCTGCCTCAGTAGCTAACTAGGAGCTTAGGTCTCTTCCCATTTTGGATACTGGCTTTGACTGAAAAGACTTCAGACTTTTTTGAGTTGCAGATGGCTTACGTGGTGAATGGTCAAAGAGGAAGTTGGTCAGCTCTCTGCTGGGTGTCTGGGCCCATTTCATATTGTCTTGGGTTTAGGTCTCATCTTTCTCTGAGGTCTTCCTTTCTGCCTTTTCTTCCATAGGCATTATGGCTCCTCCACCTGGTATGAGACCACCCATGGGACCACCGATTGGGCTTCCGCCTGCTCGGGGGACCCCGATAGGCATGCCTCCTCCAGGGATGAGACCCCCCCCACCTGGAATCAGAGGTGAGTGGGTTCCCATGTGTCTGGCGGCGCCAGCCCGGTCCCTTGATACTCACATGCATTTTGACCTCGTGGAATTTTGCTCTTTATTTTCCAGGTCCACCTCCCCCAGGAATGCGTCCACCAAGACCCTAGGATACTGTTGGTCCTTAGTCACTCTTTGCCTGCACTGTGTCTTGTGAAACTGTGTAGAGTGTTTGTGAGCTTCTGTCCCCTCTGCAGCATTAATATTCGCTAATAAATGCATAGAGCAATTAAACTGTGAGGTACTGTTGTACATTTTCTTGTCTATTGGTTTCGTTGAGGTCACAGTGACACTACATGTGCTTTATTACGGATGAGGTAAAGCCTTCCAGGCAACTCATTTAAAGAAGTTTAACTCTTATGATAGAATGGTTGTGATAATTGTTTCAGCTTCCTAACATTTACTCTCCATTGAGTGGTGTTAGTTAATAACCTTGACACGTAAGGAACCATGGCCCAGGCAGTTAAGTGGTGCAGCTGAGACACGTGCCTGGGCTCCTCCACTTCGCAGTGCCAGACACACTGAAGGGAGGCTGCGAGGATGCCAAAGGTCTTGGGAGGGCGCGTGCAGAAGGAAGCTGTGGCGAGGAATCAATCAAACAAAGCATGTGGAACAGGAGGTACGGCTTTGGGAAGTTTATACCTCCATTTTCCAGCTTTCACGGTGCTCTGTGCCTCGTGTCATCAGTGCGTGCACATGGTCCTGGGACAGCCATCCTCTCCTGCCCATGGTAAGTGACCTTGCACACTCGTACACTAACAGCAGAGTCGGGGTGTGGGAGAGGGGAGCTCGTGTTTGAGAAAAGTATTATTTACATCCTAAAGTACACTTGACACTCCGAAGTCTGAATTATGATTGTATCAGCTGGGTCACTTAGTGGTACATTGGAAGTACGCAGGAGTAGACAGTGTCTCCTAGTTCAGTACTTAGAAATAAACAGAAATGTTCAAATACGTAGGTCCAGTTAGAATTGGTAATACAACAGTGAAACTGTAAAAGGGGGAGGACATATACTTCTGGTGTGAAGTTTTCAATGAGGGAATGAGTGAGCCCTTCCTGATTTTAGGAGGTAGTTTATAAACACAGCAGGGTGTGATACTAACTCTTCACAATAACTTGAGGAATTGTCTCACCTTCAGTTTTTTCCTCCAGCACAGGTATGTGTGTCAGTCATATTTTCCATCCTTTCGATCATGGCCTTTCAAGTAAATGTCTCCCAAGGACAATGGACATTCAAAATGACAAGTCGGTGTTGATAGGCACTATCAGGTAAGGAGCATGAAGTACCCAAGCATTTCTTGGTTTAGGAGACTCAATGAAAATGACTGATACATAGGACAGGTTATGCTTACACGAACTAAGGACAGTACATAAAAAGCCCTGTTTTCTGTGCAGACTGCTCTCTGGATTCCTTCTAATAATGTGTACTCGTTTTTCTGTTTTTGGAAGGAAAGCATTCCTCCCTGCATAGATCTGCAGGTGCACATGGCCCTTAGACTTTGGCCTGACTGTGCATTGATGTGGAGAAAATACGTGCTCTAACGCAGGCATAGCTGTGAGGGAGTGTGTGGGCACTGCCAGACCACCCCAACAAAGCGAGTCAGAGTCTTCTTGCTGGTGGAGGGCCTTCAGTTTGTAAAATAACATCTGGGATGCACAGTGAAGGGAGGTATGCCTATATTTCCTTAACTAAAGGTTGCTTCTTGCAAGTTAATGGGATGAATAAGAACTTCGGGTTCTGGAAGGTGCTTGCTTTGAAAGGCTGTCTTGATGGGTGAGGTTCTGCCTAGACTGTCCTTGACTTACTGAGAGTATTGCTTGTGGAACACGCTAAAAGGCAGCCTGACGCAGCTGTTCCTGTAACAGCATGAGGGGTGTAAGAGAAGTCTGTGGCTCCTTCATTACCGATTGCTAGATCTAAGCCTCTGCAGCATTCTGGGGGAGGGCATACTGACGCAGCAGTAAATGCTTGCAGGCTCTAATAGGCATGCGTTCAAGAGAGTTCATGTTCTTGTTTTCTTTTATCCTCACCTGAGCATATGTTGACTGATTTTTATGGAGAGGAAAGGGGAGAGAGAAAAAGGGAGACACACTGATGTGAGAGACATTGATCAGTTGCCTCCATACACACCCCAATCAGGGATAGCCACAAACTAGGCAGGTGTCCTGACTGGGAATCAAACCCACAACCTTTGGGGCGTGGCGACAGCACTCCAAGCAACTGAGCAGCCCAGCCAGGGTTATGTTTTAAACACAGTTGAGCAATGGCTTCCCAGTTTCCTGATCAAATTAACTTGAACTTCATGTTCTACACTTGGTATAACAGTATGAGTTTTCACTGTGGTTTACAAAACAGTTTCAGACAGAACTCTGGAATTCAGAAGTTAGGCTGCCTTAAACTTTTGTTTTTGAGTTATTGTAGGTATTCTGTGTTTAATAAACTGGCTTTGTTATTAAAAAAAAAACATATCAAAAGTGATGTAGTTTCCTGCCTTTTAAAAAAATTTTATTTATTTTTTAGAGGGAAAGGGAAGGAGAGAGGGCAACATCTATGTGTGGTTGCCTCTTAATATGCCCCCTACAGGGACCCTGACCAGGCCTGTGACCCTTTGGTTTGCAGGCCAGCACTCAGTCCACTGAGCCTCACCAGCCAGGGCAGTTTCCTGCATTCATGGGTTCCTGGTTGTGTAATTTTATTCCCAATTTTAGATGTCCCGTAATTTTTCTACTCTCCTAGATTATATAACTGATAAATACAACAGTAATTTTTAGAATTCCAACATTTGATGTACGTATATATTGTGAAAAGTTGAACAAAATAAGGTTAGTGTACTGATCAGCTTACATAGTTTACTGTTTTGGTGGTGGGAACATTCACAAGGTAACTGAGCAAATGTCAGGTAGCGCTGACCTTCAGCACCATGAGCAGGAGCTGTACAGACCCACTATGTGTGTGTGATGTTTTCAGTAAACACAATCAGCCCTCTGGGTCTTGGGGTTCCACATCTGTAGACTCAAGTCACCCTTAGATTGAAAGCAGTGTTTTCTCTGCAGTCAGGAGTTTGCAGAGGTGGAGACCAATTGGATGCATTGGATTCTGGTACCCACGGGGGAATTGCACCCAATTTTTTGTGGATACCCAGGGGTGATTGTAGTTGTTTTGGGGGAGTCAGTTAATTGTGGCTTTCAACTCTTGGAAGGGAGTCAAGGCTGCTAAGCCGTATATGGTTCAAGGGTCAACTATATACAGTTCAACCTTATCTATCATAACCATGTCCGTGGATTCCCCCAAACTTATTTTATAATCCAAAGTGTGCCCCCTTTGGCCAACATTTCCCCACAGCCCCCACTGCTGGCAACCACCATTCTGTGCTGCCTCTGAGTTCCAACTTTTAGATTGCACCCATAAATGAGGTCAGAAGTCTTCGATGTTTCTAAACTAAACTAAACGATGTTTTCTTTCTTGTAGGTCTTTACTTGTGTAGTATAGTAATACAAGTCATTTAGGGAATTATATTTTAAGAGAAACACTTGTCTAGAATTATAGTAACCTTGTTTCAAAGGTCAAAAAAAAACTTCATTGTGTTGATTTTAATTAAAATGCAGTGATTCCAAGAAATAGTTTGTTATAGTTGCTACTATATAATGAAGTGCTCAGGTACACGTTAAGTAGTTGATAATTCTTTACCAGATTCTGTCTTAATTTGCACTTTATTTCCAATGGGCCTGGCAATATATAAGTAATGCTTAACTCTAGCCAGTATGGCTCAGTTGGTTGGAGTGTCATCTCCCCAACCAGAAAGGTCACGTGTTCAATTCCCAGTCAGGGCACATGCCTGGGTTGAGGGTTTAGACCACGGTTGAGACACGTACAAGAGTCAACCAATCTCATGTGGATGTCTCCAACCATCGTCTCTCTCCTTTCCACTCTTCTAAAAACCCATGAGTATGTCATTAGGTTAGGATAAAAGAAAGTTAAATGATCCTCATGTCTGAGTTGTATTGCATAAATCAAAACACGTTGTCACAGGTGATTGGTATTACAACTTTTTCAATCTTACACAGTACCTTTTTGCCCACATAGCTGATGACTGAAAAGAAGCGGGAATTTGAGCACTGAATTTTCTGACATGTCAGTGTGGATTCTACCCAGTACTGTTGCATCAAGGCTGAAAATCATGTTAACTGCATTTAGGACAGAAACGCATACCACTTCAGGTAAAGTAATCTTAAAAAGAGAGGTGTGTGTTACAGAGGCCTTGGCTAGATTTATGATGAGAAAGGACCTTGTCTGAACATAATGATTGCAAATTGTGAGCTTGAAAATGTCACTGAAATCAGTCAATGTGCCTCACTAGACTTTTCAGAGAACATTATTCTCAACAGAATATGGTGTCAAATGTTAAAACTTCGCATACTCGACGTGGCAGGTGTAGACACTAGTGCACATGCCAGATCCTCAAACATCCTCTCAAAAAAATTTCTCAAAGACATTTTGAGCTAATTTTTTTTTCTGTATATATTTTATGCTGTTGAGAGCAACAAAGGAAGCTCATCCTTGGACCCCAGAAGGCACAGATCTGTGGTGGGACACAAGCCAGCATACGTGGAAAGGAGGCCCCGACCAGCTCCTGGATCAAACATCAAATGCCAGAGTTGTAGGTGTCTGACGTCCAGGTAGGAGTGGATCTCGTAGGGTGGAAAGGCAAGGAGTGTGACAACGCCTTCCCATGGACTCCGACGCTGTGTTTGAGGACCATTTATTTTGTATTTTTGCTTCTTTTCAGTTGTCTGTACCCTAGAACAGCGATTTTCAACTGGTGTGCCTGAAGAGTCTTCAAAACACAGTACCTGACTGTTCAGTCAGGGGCATTGACCTATTTTTCCCTTAGATTGTCCAATTAAAAAACTGAAAACAGCCAATGCAACAATTAGCTGTCTCGTGTGAATGGATCAAAATTACACCCTTTTTTGTCAGATTGGCCAAAATACATTTTTTGGTGTGCAGTATAATTTCAATAGTTTGTATGCCCTGGGATTGAAACAGTTGAGGATCGCTGTGCTAGGTCAGTGTGTGTAGGGCAATGACATAGCACATGTTTAAGACATGGCAGTATTACTTTGATTCATAGCATTTATGTTTTGATTGAATGTATTGAAATATTACAGTGTTACAGTATAACTCTTAAAATACTTTACAGTCACTTCCTTAAAGTGGAATACTTGTAATTATAATCTAGGCCTATCTTATTTTTCAACTCCATACTCCTAACCCAGAAAGGAGTCAGCCATAAATATTCCTGGACAGTGTGCATTTGTAGGGGTCCCATCTTAGCCATTATAGGTCAAAAAGTAATAATCAGGAAGTGCCGTGTTGAGGTCACAGGGGCGAGAGGGCTTCAGTGAAAAGACCAGGAGAGGAAGAGTATTTGAAATGTAGCCCAAAGGATGTCAGCTCTGGACGCGGGTGTTGATGAATGGTTTCAGGAAGTGCATCTCTGCCAAAAGTGCACAGGCAGGCTCTGGAGGGGGACATCTGTGGCTTCATTTCCTTTTTCAAATAGCAGATGAAGAAACCTGAAGTGACTTTTTTCTTTTACTCAGAGGAGATGACAGGGCCACAAGTGGCTTGCTGGCTCCTCGCATGGCAGCAGCATCTTTGCAATTCTGGAATCCATGTGGCTAACACAACACGCCCTTGCCTGTGATTGAGGAATGGTTAGCAGGGAAAGGCTTGGCTAGGTGAATTCTTTCCTTTGGTAGGCAGGATTAATCTTAAAAATGTAGGTGTGGTGGCCAAGCTGCAAGACAGTCTCCAATACCTCAGCTGCTCAACTGGATGCTTGAGGTTGCAGATCACTTTGCGTTAGATTTCTTGCGGAAGAGAACAACAAAATGACCTAGATGGGGTAGAATTCATTAGGTACTTGTACAGCGCTGTGTAGAGGTTCTTTTACATGATCACTTGATCTGTGGTGGTAAAAAGGTTGGATTCCTGGTATGAGTCTGTTAGGAAACATATGTCAGGAAAAGTAGTGTGTGTGCTGTTGTTTCAATGATAAAATTGGACTATATTACCATAGTGTTTTGGTTTCTTGGTTCAGAGGTGTTAGACATTAGCTTAAACACCTTCATGGTCCTCCAAAATGCAGTATTCATAGACAGGTCATTGGACTTGACTTCACCTGTTTCATCTACCTTGATTTTATTTGACCATTCTCATTGATTCTTCATGTTGATTTTTCCCATGCTGGGATATTTTGATTGCTGTTTTCAGTGTAGTTTAGGTTTTTAAATTGGATTAGAAAATAGAAAGTTGTTGATACTGTTACTTCTTGGTGTTCCATCCGTCTGTTATCATGTGCATATTCCAGTTTTCAATTGGTTAGACCATTCGCTTGGGGAAGTGGATTGTAAGGTATTACATTTTGTTTTAAGACTCCAAAGAACTCAGGTGTTCTGTCAGATTGCTGGGTATTTCATTGTGTTTGAGTTTCCCCCAGATTTTCACCTTAATTCTGTGTCAGTTGAATGATATTGCTGCCAAAGATGGTCGATCCTCCTTCTCCTAAGCTGGGGGCCTTTGCATTAGTAGAGCTGCGCAGTCTGCAGGTAGAAGTGTTTTGACCGAGGTGTGCTCCTGTTGGGAAGACCTTGGCTCGACTTATGATGAGCTGTGTTGTCTGAGCATGACCGCGTGAAGCTCAATCTGAGTACTCTGAAGTCCTGCCCAAGTGTCCGTCAAAGGACGTGGGACACACCTGTTCTAACACGCGCTCGCAGGCTGTGATTTTCAAAGGCTTCCCCCATCAGTGTTGTGCTCGGAGAATGGAGTTGCAGGTTTTCCCAGTGAAGTCAAGGAAGGTGGTTTCTGATCCACTGCTCTGGTTTCTTTTTGTATATAGTATGTTCAGTGCTTGTGACATTGGTGCAGCCCACCTTTGTCTTTTCATTGTGCATTTCAAGTGATAACTTCAAGAGAGTATGGACTTAGGAGATACAGTGGTTTTTTTCTTTCATACATCATGACTCAGTTTCAGCCTTGTACCAGAATTGACTGAGACCATGTCCCCAGCCCAGGAGGGGCTGCAGTTACCACATGAGTGAGAAATTGCCAGTTTTTTGTCAAGGCATTGCTTTGTTGGGTATCATATTAAGATAACACTTTAAAAATATAAGTACTCTTTAATTATTTTTTAGTGAGTTGCCACCTCTCTCTTGGCAAGACACAGATGAAGAGATAGAATTTTGGGCTCTGATTGAAGGGGATGCAGTTCGCATTTGGCAGTTGGTGGATCTGAGCCCTAGAGTGAGGAAGGGTTTTGCCTTTTTGGAATTGGGTCTCCATTCTCACATCGTTCTTCACACTCTGTCTTTATTTGCTGGGGTAATGGATCTTGTATTATCTGAGATTGACATTCTTTGATTAGGTGTTTATGCTTTGCTTATTGTAGCCATTGTGAGGGGGTTGAATAATAATTAAACAGGTGTTTAGAAAACCTGTATAAAAATGTTACCATGGACAGTTGAATGTACTAAGACCTTATCCTTAAATAGTCACCTTAATTTGTTAGTGCGTGTGAGTGTGTGTGTGTGTGTGTGTGTGTGAAACTAAGTGTAAATATGGTGTGGGTGTTTATGCTGTGATGAGTGAACAGCTTCTAGTGAAAAGCTGTTGGGGTTCCAATGAATTACATTCTTTTTAAAGTAAGTTAGTGTTCCTACAGTTCTTTACCTTATTTAGTCCCTGTTTCCCTGCCAGAAATGTCTGTATACTTACTACCTCAGAGACTTGTTTGGTTTCCCTTGGTGTCGCTGATTTGGAGCAGCAGGAGCAGGTGGAAGGAATGAGAGCAGGAAGTCACCTTTTACTGCCTGAAAAGGAGCTGAGTGAGAGGAAAGGACTGAACTAGGGGTGTGTTGAGGTGCGGTGTTGTCTAGAGGCATTCGACCATGGCTGTTTGGTGCAAACTAGGGTGGTCACTTACTGCTGGGAGAAAGGACGCTGGTAGCTGCTGGGTGGGCCCCATGCAGGTAAACCATTCGTGGGGGCAAGCAGGTGACCTAAAGGAAGTCCCTTCACATGTGAATCCCTGGAAGATGGTCAGCTTTTCATTTCTTGGAGGAGGAGGAGGTTCATTCTTGAACCTGATGAGGGCAGGTCCAACGCAGCTAGTGGTGATGACAACAGAAGGGACTGCGTTGGCACTAGATGGTGAAGGCAGTGGTGGGTGGAGGGAAGACAAGAAGGAAAAAAGATGGCTTTAAAGGGATTTTTTGACATCCTTGTGTTGTCCAAGTGTGAGGGGGAGACATGTCCATTGATAGCTTCCTTTGTGGGGGGTTAGGACTCAGAGACACCACCCACCCACCCACCCCTGTGCGGTCAAATTCAGCACGCCTGTTTGCAGCAGCTTTGTCCTGTTAGGCTCTGTGTCCTTTCCTGAGATCACTCCATAGGCATCCTGGGTGTCTTCTGTGGGTGGAAGGCTGGCTCCTGCTGTGGTTATCGGAGTGGTCCTGTGGTTTACTAGTGTGGGCAGCTGAGAGGAAGTCAAACTTTTCTCCAACTCCAGTGCACGTGAGAGTCACCTGGCGGGTTGTTCAGTTTTCAGTTTCTGGGTCAGTGGTCCTGGGTCTGAGAAATTGGCATGCTCTTGGTTGAGGCACATAGAGAACATCTGGGTTTTATTCATTTTCTGAAAGTGCTGTTGTACAAACGCTCATTTATATGGTTGCAGGTAACTGAGTTCATTACAGAACATTTAAAAATGAACAAGAACATGGAATTTTGAAAGAAAATTGGTTGTCTTACAAAGTGAGTGGAAAATGCTGTATTTTTTTTCTTGTAATACAATGAACTGGGAACAAATGACAGTAGCCACTGGAATCAAATGCATGGGTGGACACACACTTCCAGAATTTGGACAATCTGAATCCATGTATCTTATCAGAACAAATTGCCAATATTCATTTATATTATGTACCTCTGTTGAAGAAGTGAGGTCATTTTTTATAATTCTTCTACTAATCAACTGCTACCTAAATTTTCACCAGGTTTAATTTGGATAAAAATGACCAAACACCGAAATTTCCAGAAAACCAGATGTTTTAAAGCACTTTAAAAAATAGGTGTGATCCTCACTAGTGTGCTGATTTCCTAGACATGGCAGTTTCTGCCTATTGCTTAGGCTTTAGGGGTGTCACTGTATCCAGCTGGTGTTCTGTGTTGGTCCCTGAACCATGCATAACTTTAATTACTTTGCATTTAGGCATGTGTTTGTTTTAACCATCCACTTCTGGATCATTTCACATGGGCCATAAACTGGCAACACCAACGAACTTTTCTGGGTGATGCTCTTTACTGGGGAAATTTCAAAGTGTATGTTGTAGCTTGGCTGTAAATACCCTGCTATCTATATTTTATATTGAAATTGAGTACTGTTTTGTAAATACACTTCTCTGTGGGAATGGTGTTAACAGTGGATAGTCTGCTTTACTTATGAACTTTGAAAGTCAGCCTCTTCAGGTGGGGTTTCTCCGCCTCTGGAAGTGCTGAAGGAATGTACATACAGATCAAGACAGAGTCACCCTCCATGGGACAGCACCTGAATGAATAATGAGCCCAGACTAGAAAGAAAGAGACTTTTTTTCTGTGGCTTGGACTGAAGAAGGGAGAAATTGTGGAGTTTTAAAGATTGTGACTTATGAAGGAACTCTTGTAACAAGGAGACTTCTTTTCTATGGGATAGGCTGAATAAAATGAGAAATCGTGGAGGATTTTAAAACACTGAGACCCACGAAGGAACTCTATAATTTGAAATATGGAGACCTCTCTATGGTTTGGACTGAATAGAAGGAGAAATCATGGGGGATTTTTAAAAATTGTGACTTACGAAGTGATCCAAACCTGAGATAAGGAGACTTCTTTTCTGTGGCTTGGACTGAAGACAAGGAGAAATCACACAGGATTGTTAAGAAACTGTGATTTATGATTTCTGTGAGAATAATTGACTATAACAATACTGGTTTTCTTACTTTGATAGGATGGCAGGAAATGTGTGTCATATTTTTCTAATACTTTTGTGCAGCTCTGGTGAGCGTGACTGGATGCCACAGCTTTGACCTTCAGATGGATGAGGTGTTTTCTCCACTGAGTCAATTAAAGTCCCAATTGATGTCAGAGTAATGATAGAAAAATCCATCCCTCAAATTACTCAAATCACAGTGAAGAAACTTTCATAAAGACCCTCAATTACTGAATAATACCTTTGTCTAAGATTGGAAAAATGGATACAAGAAGGCATAGGCTGGCTTTTTTGATACTCTTTGATTGGGGAAAAAGACATTAATGGTTCATCATTGGCCTCAATGTCATTATTACTGTTCTTTTCCAAGGCCAAGTGTAATAGTTGGCATCTAGTATGGATTTGATGGATAATGAATAATTTTGCTATAGTGGTGTATTGTCATGTTATTGGTAGAATCCATCTATAAATGAGCAAAAGGTATAAAGAATGAGACTTACACAGTCCAGGCAAAATTTGGCTTGCAGTTTAAAGCATTATTTTTCATATTCTTTATAAAGGTTTTAGGCAAGAAACAGGGCATTTCATTGTGCTGCAGTGCTGGGCACAGAGAATTGGGTGATACCATCTTAAATTCAACTTGCCTATTCCATCAGTTAGAGTGATATTTCCACGACAGTGCCAAATTTCAATTTGTGGCTTTGTTAGATAATGGTATCCCTTAAGGTTGTCTACTTTATTATCTGCATCCATCTGTTCAGTCTAGCTCACTGGAGAATGAAGCTTGTTTAACAACACAAGCATGTGTTCATTTAAAGCAATCTCATGTAAATCTGGGTAAAAGAGTACTTAGCCACATAAATTTGAAAATGCATCTATCATTATATAGGTTGGTAAAATACTGCATAGGTTATTTTTGCTTTTTGCAATGTACATAAGCAACTTATACAACTCTTTGTAAAAGAAAAGACTTTGAACAATTTTTTTAAATGACAAAATCATGTCCACATCACACGTGAAATATCAATGTCTTCTATAACATCATTTCAAAATCACTGTATGGTATATTTGGGTATTACTTTTATAGGAATGTAAAAAGGACATGCCAGCTAGGAGGTAAGGAGGTGGTTGTGTTTGGTGGACACAGATGGAGCCTAAGAAAGATGGACAGGGTTTCATCCCCACACCTCAAGTATTGATTGCATGGAGGATGCTGTTTAGACTCCATTGGGTGGAGCTACCTTCCTAGTTGAGAGTTTGGACATCTTTAAACTGTATTCCAATTTCCAACCGGTCGCCTTACTTCTGTCTCCAGATTCTCTATTTCATGTGCCAGAGAAGTCTTTGGGACAGATGACAAACCACATCGTGTTTCAACAGTGTTAGAAATAAGCAATAATCTGAGAAGAGAACAAAGATTATTTAACCTGGTAATATTTAGAGCATCTTTTGTCATTGTCAATGGGAGACATTCCACTTGCAGTCTCTGAACATTAGGATTCTTAAAATCTGTGATTCTCCTTCACTGTTACCTTCTGGTCTGTAAGAATCTCCTGAAGTGTGTACAGCAAGAAGAAACCAGTCGCAAACCAGGATGATGTACAGATTCTCTGAAAAGCTCTTTTCCATGAACGTAGAGAAGCAGGAGATCACAGCCCGAGGGACTGGACCTGCATTGGTAACCGATTCTTTGTCAAGTTCTGGAGATCCCCGAACTGTTTGGACAGCTGTGGGATTCTCAACCTCAGGCTGGCTTACAGGGTCTTTGGCAAGATCAAGAGCAATTCTTTGCCTCTGATCTGTGTCCCTGCCTGGCCCGACAGCATCAGGACAGCCTCTCTCATTGTGTGTTGCTCCCCAAAAGGCAAGTGTGTGAAGGGCGATGATTGAACTGAAATTTATTTCAAGCAGATAAAACTTGTAGTGTTGGGCTTTTACAGACAGTATCAAGTAGCCATAAGCCAACTCTGCAGGAATCTGGGGAAAAAAGGAAAAGGACGGCACATTTGAGGTGATCTAGAAGCTTTACCAGCTACAAAAACAAAGACAAAATAAATGTAGATGTATAATGTTTTGAACTTCATCCTGCCTTTCAAATGTTTACATTTCATTGGACATCTTTGGATTTGGATTAAAAAGGATTTTTTTTTTTGATCATGGAGTATCAACTCAGCTTCATAAGGTTTACCGTGAAAGGCCATGCATTTGGGACTTTCCTATGCATGTGTGACAGTTTTTTTTTTAACTCCTAAGCATTTTCAACACAGCCCAAAATCTAGCCCCACTAATTACTTTATTGGACACATAAAGCTTCTGTGTGGGTGATGGTATTGAAATGTAAATATAAAATGGAATAATGAATGTATATGAACTGTTCATTGATGTTAGGAGATGAAGAGAATGAAGTTCAACATGTAATGGTTTCATTTCATTGTATTTTGTTTACTGAAAACGTTCTTGGAATATAATACTCAAGCACAGAGGCCTACATTTATAGACAAATCTGTTATTTTGGATAACCTTTTAAATGGTGGTTGTGATACTAGAGCTGGTTTCCTAGGAAGTTTCTAATAACATGTTTGATAAAATTGTCTTCCGGAAAATATTTTAGACAAGAATTCTGAGGACGTTTGTAAAGATATACACAATTCTATATTCATTGTGTTCTCAGGGATAACATAAAAGGAATGGCGCGCTTAAAATGTCAATCAGGAAAAAAGTAAGGCACTAGTATTGTGTTGCATATTGAGAATACTGTGCATGAAAAAAACCAAATACAATTGTTTTCTGACTTTTCCTGATACAGTTGTTAACAGAGTTTGGTAAGATATATAGAAGAAATATTTTAATACGTGATTATAAAACTAGAACTGTCAGAATACCTCTGAATGATGTGCATTTAAAATCATTTGAATAGGTTATTGCTGTGGGACGTTGGGGAAGGTGGATTTTTCCGTATACAGCTGTCACGTGGACATGATATTCAGGCTGCTCTGCGGGGATGTAGATGTTACTGTGTAAATGGTGTCTCTGTTAAAACATGTGGTGTGAGGGAATGGTCTCTCTATGCTTGATAAGTCCAGAGCTGTGAAGGCTTTGTGATTACTTGTAAAGTGCTGTTACACCATCTTAATCAAGCATGGAGGTGGCTGACATTTGGGGCTTCACTCCAAGCTCAGATGTTGGGAATCCACATAAGTTTTGTAAGTGGTTCTAATGTTAAATACCTAGATTTCAAACTTAATTTATTTCTGCTACGTACTGCTATACATTTTGTTATAAACAGTGTTACAAATGTTAAATAATTTTGTTTCAATAAGCAATTTTCTACATGTATATACATGATTGTAAATGTACTATAAATATGTATCAACTTACTAGGATAGAATCTTTTTTGTTTGCCAAAGATGTTAGATATAGCCTCTCTTGTGTGTTCTCTGTACCCTTAGGCTCTGTTTTCAAGTTGCAGTAAAGGCAAATGTACAGGCCCCTGCTTCGTGACACGACTCACCCCTGGAAGTGTCGTGGCAGCTGCAGGTTGGCCTTCATTTTTGGTTTTCTGAGTGTGTGCAGGTACATCACAGTTCTTGGCACAGCTTAGAGACATCTCTACATGGGATAAAACAGCCTTCATTAGGAAAGGTTTAATTTGCCAACGCAACCTGACTTTTAGTGATACTAGTCAATTTTTCTTGTTTTTAAGTACTTTTTTATAGTTGTATAGGTGTTTTTTATGTGTTTTACGGGGACATTAGCAATGGTATATTATCAAACCCAAGTTCATTAAATGTGGGCTGACAAAAGAATGTTTTTGTATTATATGTATATAGTAGACACAGTATTATGTTTTTAAAGCATAGGAGCTACTATATTTGCATGTTTTATAGGTATATTTATTATATATAAAGTGCAAACTTCCCTAATGGTTGTCGTATTATCTCTGAATAAATAATTAGGCAGCTGATGGGGTATTTTTTAGATCAGTGTATATAAAGTGGTTAGAATGTGTAAGTTTTTGCTTTAAACTTTTAGTCCTTCAAATAAAGGATTGTTTACATATTCATATGTGTATACATTTATACACATATACCTACATGTACATATGTGTATATGAGTGTATAGAACTGCTCATTAAAAGTCAGGATAGAGACTTACTGGAAGATACTGTGAGGCTGCTAGCTAATTACATAGTGGACAAATGTTTTGTTTTACAACATCTGCATAGGATTTGTTGATAGACATATTTTGTGATTACCAAACTAATCAGTTGAGAAACCTATTTTGCAAATTGAATTGCTATACTGTGTCTATTTGGGATATATTCGGTTAAAGATGATTGTATTGTTTTTGTACATAGAGGCTGAATGTTTTCTAAAACAGTTTGGGACATAGAATTTCTATCAATTTCAGAAGTGTGTGTTCACTGAACTGTTGAATGTAGTCACTGTTTGGTCTACAGAGTATGCTTCTTCATGAGTTAGGCTTCATTTTGAGGATTTGTGTTTTTGTGTTTTTTTTTTCTTTAGACATTCTTTGAATGTAGAAAGTGTAGAAATCATTGCCATTTATATTTTAAACTATGTAAACATGCATACATTTTCTTCCAATCTAATTTTTGAATGTTAACTGTTTGGACCGAGCAGGGAAGTTTTTGACTGCTGTATGTATAGTAGACAAGCTTCTTAGAGCATGGGGACTGCCTAGGTGTATAAAAGTGCCCTCTCTCCACGCGTACTAGGCGCGCACACACGCACACGCACACACACAGAGAGTAAATATTTTGATGTTGAATATTGTGAAGGGGTGACTGATCTGATCAGATCTTTGTTTCTATACCACATAACCTTGTAGATAGGCAGAACTTTGTCATTGTAAAATATGTTTCATCTAAACTTGGCTGTTTTTGCCTGGTGCTGTTTTTTGCCTGGTGACATGGTACACCAATCTGGTCTGCTGTGATCTTTAGACTGCCCTGTACTCATCTTTAAAACACTTGTTCATTGCTGGTACAGTTTTAATTATCAGAAGCTTTAAATAGAGTTTCTGTCTGCATTTGAGTGGATTAATGGCTATGGACAAGGGTAGTGGATGTTTTCTGGTTTCTCATGTATGATTCTTTTTTCATTACATCTACTCTTCCGCACATGCATATGCTAGTCAAGGCATGTTAAAATATAAGGTTGAAATATGGTTGCAAATTATTTAAAAAACTCTATCTAGGTGGCTCTTTGATTTGTTAAAACAACTGTGTTTATAATAATTGCTTTAGGACAATTGGGCTTTGTAAATATGTAGGCTGTTGATAAGACAGGATGGTAGAGGGTAGAAATTTTTCCCAGGGTATCATTCCCCTTCATGTAACCTTCATTGGATTGGTGGGATTGTTGAAGACAAATTACTTAAAAACTGTTGTCATGTTAGTGAGGAGATATAGAGTAAGCATTGACACTATTTTTAACTAAATTTATTAAGGTGACTGGTTAATAACATAATGTGTTTCAAGTGTGCATTTCTATGATATATCATCTGTATATTGCTCTGTGTGCCCATCACCCAAAGGCAGATCACCTTCTGTTACCATGTGTTGGGTCCCCTTTACCCTTTACTAGCCCCAACCCCTTGCCTACAACAAGAATGAACCTCGAGAATATCATGTTAAGCAAAGCAAGTGAAGTCAGAAAAAGCTGAGAACTGTATGATTTCACTTAATGTGGGATACAAAGCATTGAAAGCATTTTTACCTCATGTTTTTATTTAGAAGAAAAATTAGATAGTAATCATTAAATCAATTTTATATAAATTGTCCATTTTATATAAAAATACCTCTATTTCAGGGACATGTATGGTAGTTATATCTTATTTTCCCAGATACACTGAGGTTCATGGTGGAATTTGATTTAACATTTACAGATTCTCTAAAATACACGGTTCTGTGTTCATTTGTTACATAGCAATAACCAAGACAACTTTGTAAATAACGGACAAGTGAAATATCTGGTTGTACTGAGAGTCTCACAAAGTATAATCCTGTAAATACTTTACTGTAAATTTGTTACTACCATTGTTTTTTAAAAATACCATGGCAAAGAAATTAATCATTGATAAAGAGACTCTTGGAGCTTTGAAAAATTTATATATTAATTTGGTTAAGAGGAGAAATGGACAAGATAATGCATTTGCCCCATTCTCAAAGAAGAGTTTGACATTTTGACAAGTATGAATTGTTACTTTAGAATACCATGAGGGATATACTTAGTGTTTTGGATATACCAAGCTTCCTGATATGTTTCTCTTAATAATAGTTTTATTAATACTTTTGAAAAGCAGTTTCAAATTCACAGCAATATTGAGGGGAAGGCACAAAGACTTCCCTTCCCCACACACATGCATAACCCTCCTTGCCATCAACCCGAAGTTCGGGAATGATGCCTACTGTTAACATCCCCCACCAGAGGGGCACATTTGTGACAGTTGATAAACCTACATCAAAACATCATAATCACCCAAAGTCCATCGTTTACATTAAATGTTCGGTCTTGGTGTTGTACATTCCATGAGCTTATGGCATACAGCCATTATTATGGTAAACACAGTATTTTCATTGCCCTAAAAGTCCTTTGTACTCTGCCTATTCAACCTTCTGTATTTTTTCTCTTTATTTAAACATTCAAGATATTAATGACTTCATCAAGCGGATTTTATACTACCTCTTGGAACTATACACAGTTCTGTATGTGTTCCCTTGGCTGCATGACAATATTCAAGACAACTTTGTAAATAACAGGCAGATACACGTTTTTTTTTTTTACTTTATAACATCTAGTCTTTCCATATGTATAGAGTCTCACCAGGTATACTTATGTAAATAATTGTAAAACTTCATGGTGATTTGTTGGAAATGGGTTGACCTCAAAGTGGCTAGGATGGTGGGTTTTTAGAGCTTGTACATATCTGTGACCTGTTGGTGTTAGGGGAAGGAAAGGTATAAGGGAGTGTACCTTCACTCCTGACTTCTTGCTGTACAGGAAAGTTTACATTTAAGCCATTGTTCAGTGCTTGTATTACTACATGTCATAATTGTGTATTTGTATTGCTAATAGGGCATTATGTATTTTAATCATAGGAAATGTTTTTATTGGAACTTTTGTTCTCCCTCTTTGAATTATACACTTTTGTACTTAATTGGGCTGCATGACCACATTCAAGACAACTTTGTAAATAACAGGCATATAATTTCAATTTAAACATCTAGGTTTTCTAGATGCTGGGAGTTTCGCAAAATTTTGTAAATATTTGATGGCAAATGTAGTTGGCTTTTGTAATGTTTCAGCAATGTGACAGATAATGGGTAACAGTCTGCCTCCAAGGGCTGTGGAAACATTCTGATGTTTGTTGAGTGAGGTTTTGCGATAGGGGTTGACATATCAACTGCTTATCTTCATGTTAGGTTCTCATTTATAAGAGAAGATTAGATGGTACACCTGTAACAGAAAATACACCTGGGACGTACTTTTATCTTCAGTAGGAAGAAAAAGATTTGAGAAGGGAATTGTCACTTAGTCATGTTCTGAAGTACTCAGTGATACATTCAGAGATGGAAGACAGTCACATTGCTGATGTAATTGTTATTTTGCTATGCTAGATAAATTTCTGCAAATTTACATACCCACATAGCCATATATAGTAATGCATATACACATATGTAAAATTAGTTTTAGGAATATAGTTTTGAAAATGTTTCTTTTTACATTTATTAGTTTACTGATTTTCATTTTATTTTCCTGAAAATTTATGGAAATGGTATTCTTAGTATTCTTATAGACTGCTTCATGTTACATTTAAATGTATGTTAATTTTTATATAAGCTTCATATCTTAATTTTAGTCTGTTTTCATATATATGCATCTCGATGGGAATTTCTCTGGTTACAAATATTTTTTAAATTCTCTGAGAGCTTTTTAAAGGTTTCTGGTGAATTGATATATTTGAATGTTATGTGACAAATGCCAAAAATGTTGACTCAGTTGTCTATGATGTAAATTTAAAGTACAAAATTTGCTTAAGAAAGGTGGTCCTATCCAGTATTGATCAGAGCATATATGTAATATCTTTTTGAACATCTGTTGGTAATGACAATCAAAATTGAATGTGTAAAATTTTAGAAATGATGTAAGGTACTGCTGTGATTTTTATCTGTCCCAACTCTCAGATTTACAAAGAAGAAAGTAAGTTACAGATCAAGTGTAACGTGGACCACTGATATAGACACCACCAAAAGAAAGATTGTAATGATGGTAGCTTATATGTTGTAAGTATAGCTTAAACACTTGTTTGATAAAACATTCTTAAGTGGAAGTGTTTTAAGTCGATACTTAAAATGGTCATTTTTGAACAAAGACTGAGTAATTGTGTTTCCAGAGGTATGACTGTATGCCTCTAGTTCTGCTCACTGGGGAATGAGATTGTCCTGTTAAGATTAAAGAGTTAAGTAATGATTGTTCATCATCATTGCGACTATAATGGTAATTGTTTTGGCATTCTTTCTGAAATTTCTGTACATGTACTAGCTACATAGTGAGGCATTGTTTAATCCATGTATTTGTATATTGCTACACGACAATCTACAATGAGTGTAATGAGTTATGAAAGAGAAAGTTGTCCGGAGGATCATGGCAAAATTTAAATGCATGGAGAGATGGAAAAAGGAGGACTGCCTGTACTTTTCTGCATTTAAAATTTAAAAGGCATTTCAAACGGAACATTTAATGAATAAGGAATTTTAACGATATAACCAACTTGTGCCTGTCTTCAATCTTGCCTATAAACATCTGGGGAATATGGGGCCACTGTGTCCTGCTTTGTATTCCCGTTGGCCATTGTGAATGGTGTTTGAGTGATCAAGAAGAACACGTGACTGAGACAAGTGCAGCGGCGAGCTGGCCGTGTAATACAGAGAGTCGATCACCCAAGGAGAGAGGAGGGAGAGGATAGTGTTGGAGGTATGTGCCAAACACTTCCATTCGGGTGGACAGGCAAAGCGGCAGTGACCATGGTCATTGTCTCTGAGGGGTCAATTTTTATGAGGCATGGCCATATTTGTCATTGATAATAGTCACTTAGGGCATGCTGGGAGTTATTCTTAATTAATGTGAGAGTCGTTGGGGAACAGATTATGTTCTGTCCTTTAGTGTAGTTGATTATGTGAAAATGATTTGAAGTTGGGCTTTATGGGATCAGATTATTTGGGATTAGCACAAAAACATTCCGATATTTTCTACGTTTGTGCTGAAGGTGCTCCAAAAAGGTAAAAGTAAAGTGAACTGATACTTCATTATAACCATTGTCCATGTGAATTTACCCAAATTTTGTGTCCTGGTATCTCATTTATATCTAACCTTGGCTGTACTGTACTTCTCAGGTGAACATGATGAGAGAGAAATGTATTTGCAGATAATATGCACAGACCAATAACAAAAGGAATGAACATCTGTCTTTCTGTGGAGTTCCTTTATGCTTAAATTTCAACTGAACCACAGGTAAGAAGGTTCTGGAGTGAAAAGTGCTGTTTTAGGATGCGGTGTAGCTAGACTCGGAAAGGGAAATCTTGGTATGTGTTGTTCTTGGCCACGTTGGATTTTCATTGATGCCTGATAATTAGTAAATTAATTCTGAAAGAGGGTAATTTTATCAAAGAAAACACATAGAGTATACACAGAATGCAGGAGAAAATTGTTTCTTCAATTAATTTCCTAATTTATGACGAAGCTGGCCACATAGCTAGTGTTCTGAAAGAAATGGTGCATTGTGGTTTTGCAGTGTGATGTCAAGGAGAAAAAGTTGCAGATTCTGCCAAGTAGTCAAGTCATGGCTGACCTTAGTGAGTTACCTGCTGCTTCAGTTGTCTTATCAGAATGGTGTATACCTTACCTTACCATACAACGTTCTTTTCCCTGTAGGAGCTGATAGTTCCAAGAACCTACACTTTTTGCTGTCCTGTCCTTGTTACAAATCCCGAGAATTGGCACCGCCGTTTTCTGCGGAGCAGTCGTCAACTGAAATGCGCTTCGCACCTGGCTCTGCTCATCATTGACAGGACTGAGGGTGGCCGGCTGGCTGGCTGCTCCTCTGATGCAGGGAGGTCCCTTCACGAGACAGTAGTTGGTATTCTGCTTTCTTAAGCCTAATGAATTTTGGTGGCAGCTGGTGGGTTTTGATATCTGTTGAGGTTAGTTACTGTTTAGTAGCAGAGAATCCTGAGGCTTAGTAACCTACAACATGGTTGTATTATTTCCAGTGATAACATACCTGAGCACTTCAGATAGTACTGGAGTATTTGGGAACAGCGGGGAAGACCCAGTGGTAGAGAGGGCTTCAGGAGAGAGCTGGGCCTCGTCCGTGGCAGGCATGGGTTGCAGAGGGCCGGAAGGGTGAGCAGGCACAACTGAGGCTTCCAGGAGAGAGCCCCTGCAGCTGGATTACCAGGGGGAGCAGCGTAGACTGGAGTGTTGAAGGACAGCACACCTGTCACTGTGGCATGGATTCTGACCTGGCTTCAGAAGTCACTATGTCCCGTGGTCAGCCCACATTCTGCTCGTCATCAGAAGTTTCTGGCCCTGTTGTTCAGATTCATTTTGTTCTTACCTTGCTCCTGTTATGGGACTATTTTTCCTGGGATCTCTGGCTTTTTTTATCTAAGTTTGACCCAGGTGTTATTTATTCATAATAGAATGGCCGCTGCATTGAGTACCCATACTAATGATCCAATGAGGTATGAGTCTGACCTGTTCCCGTTTTCCCCATTGTGTCTGCACAGGAGATGACTGTCCAGGAGCCCATGCCCTTGCTTCCGCCACCATCTTCGAAACCAAAAGACAGTCTTCATCTTGTGTTGGAGATGCCACTTCTGTGCGTGGCCATGGACACTTCCTACAGATCAGACACACGGGACTGAGAAAGCCCGTGTGGGAAAGTGCCCCAGTGGGTGTCGTGGAGAGACTTGTAAGCAGGCATGTTGGCTGTTTCCATTGTTGCTGGTGGACTGAGTCCCAGGAGATGGAGCAAGGGAGCCATTTCTCCCAGGAGGCCTTGGGACAAGCCGTGGCGGGGCCCCGCCCACGCTCCTGTGAGCACTGAGGGAATGTGTCTGACTCCACGCACCGTAGGGTGGATTTGAAATGTAGTCACTAGAAGTCATCTTGTGATTTTAGAGGACATAGATAGTTTTCAAGTATATATTCAGTAGTTTCCCTTCAAGTGCCTTTGTTTTCCTTTTTTTTTTTTTAGTACCCAGTATAGATTGCCTCTTTTTAATTTTTCAATTATATTAGAGATTCATCACTATTTTATATTATTAGATTTAGGTATCCAGCACAGTAATTAGACAGTCATATACTTCAAAATGTTCCACCCCATATTTCAGGCACCCACCTGGTACCATACACAGTTCTCAAACTGTTACTGGTTCCGCTCCCTGCGCTGTGATCATCAGTGGAGTGTTGTGCACACCCTCTTGGGTTGTGTTGACGAATAAATTGGTAGTCAAGTAGTGTTTTGGTGCCCAGGTACTGGCTACATGTTTTCTGTGCAGTAAATGTGCAGTTGTAGAACTCACTTTGAATTTGTTCCAAGTAATTTGCTGAAATAATTTTAAGTCGTTAGAAAAGCTGAGTGCTGAAGAAGTCCAAAATTTATATTTTGAGTCAAACAGTAGCAGCCGCCTAATTGTAGAGAGTCCTCATCAATCTCGGCGTGTATGAGAGTTCAGACTGCACAGCACAGCATGTGTATGCTTTGACAGTGTGACACCACGGAGAAATTATCAGTCAATGTTCAGGACACTCATCATAGTCTCAATTCTTAATTGCCATTTGTATTTCCTTTTTTTTTTCCAGTTCCCATGGATTATTGGTGTCTTTGTAACTGGTTTCTTAAGAGCTCATTTATGATGAAAGTGTTAACCATATCCCATGCATTGCAAATGTAATACCATATTTTTGTTATTTTACTGTGCTGTTTTAGTTTTTGGTTGTAAGCAAGTTGTGTATTGAAATATAATCATTCTGTTTTATGCCTTTTGTGTTCGTGTTTTTCTTTAAGAACATGTTTACATTATCATACACTATTGTCTCTATTTCCTTCTATTTTCATCAATTATTTTGTCGTTTTATTTCTTTTTTGGTGAACCATTGCAGTGGTTTGGTATGCATTATATATACAAAGTTCTCACCCTCACCTACGCAGTTAACCAATTCTCTTAAAACCTCTGTCACATAGAAATCCCCACGTTTAGTCGGCCGACTTTCTGTGTTGTCTCCTGTTAATGCTTCAGAATTACTGATGCTTGTTAGTCTGACCTTGTCCATTGAGTTCTGTCTCATTTCTCTTCTTTTTCAGAACATTCCCTGTCTATAATCGCACTTTTTCCTCTCAGTTGCTGGTTAAAATTACTTTGCAAGTTGGAAAATAAGTGCAGTTTTATTACATTTGCAACAAACTTAATAGATTACTTAGGAGACAGTAAATCTCTTTAGAAGTGAGCCATCTTACACAACAACAGGTATGTTTCTACTTTTAATCAAATTTTTGTGTTGTGATACTGCTACCATATCTTTTGTTCATGTTTGGGCCTTTTATAGTTGTCCTGGTGTGGTTACCCATGTAGTTTATTTTCATACTAGTATATAAAAGCCCACTTTGTATACTTCTTGGACGGTATTTCATTGACATCCCAACAGCACAGATATTTTCCAAATAAATGCCAGCAGGCAGCAAAACATTCCTTTGGTTAATGGGTAATATTTTAATGTTGTTTAAGGTTTGTCCCTTATGATTTATTTTAAGAAGCTTAGCTTTTATTGTGGATTTTTGGCCAAGTTTGTTGACAGGTTTAATAAAATGCCCTTAAAAGGGCTGAATGATGTTGCATTGTATGCCTGTGCCAAATTTATTTGTTGATGAGCAGTTTGTCTTACTGAATTACACAGCTGTATGGCTGCCCACATTGTAACGCTGCCTCAAACACAGGTGGATCAGTGTCTGGGTCCCTGATTTTCGTATCCACTGGGCAGATGCACATCAGCAAAATTGCTAGGAGTCCTAGTTCTGTGTTAGAGTTTCTGATTTTTTTAACTTTTATTGTTCCATTAAATTTTTTGGTTAAGAAAATCAGATGTATTAACCATTTGTTTTTTGTATGAAAATATTCATATGCATAAGGATAATACCAGTATTTTGCAATATATTGCAAATTTTAGTCATGATTGTATTTTTTAATTGTAAGATTGTATACACATCAGATTTTTAAACAACAACTTGGTCACATTCTTATTAGTGAGAGTTCCTTATTATCTTTTACAGTAAGTCTTTGTGAAAATGTTTTCTTGTCCCAGAGAGAACAGTTGGAACAACTCTGGTGCTGAGTTGTTACCATATATTCTCATCCAGGCCACGTTTATGTCTGCCTTTGCATTTGGACTGATTCATTCCCACCTAGAAATCTTTCCATCTCCTATATCGTACATTTTCTCTGCTTGTTACATTAGATAATTTTTACATATCTGATTGTTAAAATAATTTCATTTGTAACTCAATGTTCGTGTTTGTTGTACTGCTAGTTTTTACTGACTACTCTCTGGTGTGTTGGGTACATTTTTGGTCTGTGCTCTCTCTCACATGCATGTGTATTTATAAATTACATAAATACCTTTATGAAGTGTACAGATATGTAAGTTAGTATGGATTATAATAAAAGTAACTCCCATGTTAGAAGTATGTGTTAGGGACATCCAGTAAGATACTTGTTTACAATGTACAGAGCTCTGTAATTGTGTCACCATGTGTGAACTAGAAACTCGATATAGATGTTTCTCTTAGTTTCCCTAATTTGAATATTGCTGTGCAGACATTGAATTTATTTCCTGTAGAATGTTTTACCATGATTTGTTTTTCACGAGCACGTACTCATGATTTCTCAAAAATACCCCAAGTAGTAATCTGAATACACTGCCAGTTTTTTATCCCTCATCCAAGAAATAACAACCAAGACCTAGTTTTCTGCTGCATTTTTTCAGAATGTATATCGTTCAATATCAAGATCTGAGGACACCTGTATTTTTCAAGCATTATCATAATCAGCCTACTGAAAAATACAAAACATGATAATTTCATAGTGTTAATCTCACTCAGTACTACCTGTGAAATATTTTTTTGCTAAATCTTAATTGTTAAAATGTTTTAAAGTAGTTACATTCATCAGCACTTGAAGAGTTTTGCATTCTTTTCCATCTAGTTTGCTTATGGTTTGACTTCGCAGATGGTCTTGGTTTTTATTTTTTTTTTGACTTTTATTTTTGGAAGTTATCAGGGTGTTTACTCTGACAGTTATATTTTTATTTTCTGTATATGGTAAATAGCATCTGTTTAATATATTCATGAGTTTTCTGTAGTAGTTTTCCATTCCTTATTAGTCTGGTTTTATTCCAGTCATATCAGTTTATTGCAAGATTATGGTATCACATCGTGTTCAATTGTTACAGTATTGAGTCATTCAGCTGAACTTGGACAGCTTTTCTATAAATTGTAGCCTCTCTTCACTAGCATGTTTTTTGCTCTAAGAGATAACTAAAAATGATGAGTAATTTTTTCATTTAAATGAGAACTTCATAAAACTACCATTTTTTAATTCAAGAGTATATAAACACTTGTCTAATCAATTACAGAATAATGAATTTGATGTCTCATAGTCTCTGCATGTGATTAATATAAGTTTATATAACAGTCTAAAGACACAACTGCAAAGAAACTTCCTTTGCTAATAGAACACTGGTAATGCTAATGAGGAAATTGAGATAAAATATTTTAACTAACAATTCAAATGGACATTCAGTTAGTACAATTCACTTGTAAAAGGTGAAGTTAGATGTGTTCTTTTCTCAGCCTTTCTAAAAGTTTATTCCATTCCTGTTTGTATGTAGCAAGTAATGATTGATTTTGTTTGCCTTTTATTTAACTTTTCATGTTTACTTTCTCTTTCAAACATGTTACATCACATACTCATTTGTAACCTTTCCTCATTCTCACTAACTACATTGTTTTGGAAAGGTAGTCTTATATGTATATTTAGCTTTTGAACAAGTTGTGAATATCATGATATCTTGAAGGTTAAAGATAACATTCCATTTCTCAGTCTTTTGTGAATATCAAAGAAAATGGTTAATAGTCAACTTTGAGTTCTGAAACTAAAGTGGCTGCTGTTATTTTTATGCACTTCATTTTATAGCTTCAAAGTTTCCCTATAAGTACTTTATTGCTTAGTTTCCTCATCAGTAAAGTGAGGCCAAAATACACTTTTGTGTTAGATTCTTAAGTATTAAGCATCTTATTATTCAGCCAAAAGGCCTGGCCTGGCTGATCCACCTGGGCTTTTCTTTTTGTGTAGTAGCACTGGTGGTAACTCCAGCAGTGCCGTTAGCAGTTCATTCGGATGGGATAGATTCAGTTATGTAGAACAGGAATTGGCTATGGATCCCAAATGCTTAAAGATATGTAACTGGACAGGTTAGTGGCACATAAATTAGCTACTAATGTAATTATGGTAATGGAGAAAAGAAAGTCCAGTAAAGTCAGTCTGCAATTATTGGGATTTAGGATGAGGAAGAAGCAATCTTAAGGCAATCAATTTAATATACAGTGAGTATAAAATGAACTTGTCAACTATCACATTAGCAGTTCAAGATGTTTGATGAAATAAAGGAGAATCAGGTGGGATGTAAAACGTGAGGACAGAAAAGTCACATGTTATTTTTATCATAACTCTTACTGGCCTCATTTATGAAGTCTTTGGTGACCACTAAAACCATACAGGGCTGAAAACGGGGTTGTCCAGTAGAATTAACTCTAGTGACCTCACAAGAATAGTTTACCCTGGTAATAATCATTGTATACTTGAATAATTGGGGAGTTTTAGTAGTTTGTTCAGAAAGGGAATTTTACTTTGTGATTTATGTTGGTTGTGCGAATATATCACAATTTCTCCATATTTTTCAGTTTTAACTGAGGTGATACCAGTGTAAGAAGTGAGACCTCTTAGACGCTGGCATTTCTGTGTCCACATTCTAGTCTTGTTTGTCATTTCTGTGGAGTTTTTCTTCAAAGTGCTGGTAAGAATAATCAGTGACGCTGTTGTGCTCTTTGTTCACTTTTGCCCACTTTGATGTGCAGCCCAGTTTTGTTGTAATACTTGAAAATTTAAAACCAGATACGAATTCCATAAAACATTGTCAAATTATAGTGATGGCCAATGATACACCATAGAAGGTATAAAAAAGGGTTAGTTTTGACACTGTTGATAAATAGGTTTTGGTGGAATACAGATAGATACTGCTTTCGGTATAGAATGTGATGTTACCTACACAGAGTGTAATCTTTTCATTCAGTTTTAAGTTCATTTAAATATGAAATGTTTTGGAATGAGTCTATTAACAGTGGATAGATAAAGGGAGAGACACGAGCCAGGCAGGTTGAGGGGGACTATGAAAGGGGTATAAGGATTATAAAAGGACCAGGACCACTTTGATTAGGAAGTAGAATTGGCTGCAGATACTGTGGGTCTAACGACAACAGAACATTGAATTTTATTTACAGTTGTATGAGTTAGGGTATTGCTAGTAGTGGGTAGACAGTGGAAGTTGGTTCTGATGAACACCCTTTCATTTGATATCAATGAATGAAGATTGTACCAATATTTTCAAGCATTCCTTTTTTTTCTCTTTGTCTCACAAGCATTTTCCATAAGCAAGGACCAAAGAGATTGTGACTGCAGGTAAGAGCATGAAGGCTCATATTCTGATTTTCAGACACCCCCTTGGCTGTATTGATGATGGGCTAGGTTCTTGTCTGAGTTACTGAATGCTATATTTGTTTTCATTAAACCTGCCGTGTGGTCTGTGTGATTATCTTGAAGTTACAGTTTAACCCAGGAGTTCAGTTTTGTCTCTTGGTACTCACCAAGACTTAATAAAATCATAAGTCAAAATACAAGATTTTTTAGAGTTAGTCCTATTAGAAATTGCACAAGAAGCTTCCAGGAGGGCAAGGAGAAGATACATGGATAATGTCCCAACAGGATTTGGGGTTTGTTCATAAGAAATCACTGTGTGATTTACAGAGCATATTATTAAATTTGCTCTTTATTAAATGCATCGTTGTACCATCATTTTAATTTTGATCCTGATCTGAAATATGTTACGAATTCAGTGACACAGAATGTTAGCTTAAAGAATGCATTTGTTGGAGGAATGACAAGAAAGTGATCAGGAGTGGCAGATGGGTACTCAAGGGACAGCAGAGGGCCCGAGGCAGGAAGAGGATGGTCTCATTGATTTGGGGCTGTTAGCTCACCTAGGTTTTGTAGCTTGAGGATCCTTAGCATTAAGACCCTGGGAGTCATGTTCCATGGAGTGACAGTGAAGTCCCTGACTGATACTCATCTGCAGCGTCTCCCTCTGTCCTCTCCCAGGTCGTCAACGTTGAACAACAGCATCCTAGACATCTGCGGAAGTGGCTCCATCCACAGCGTCCCCCTGATGCTGTCGTGCTCCCTGCTTTGGGAAGCCGACCGTGTCTTTGTTTCTCAGGAATAGGACTGACCTGCTGTTTGGCAAGTAATTGCCTGGAATGTTGTTAAGGACTTCTCTTGTGCTCTGAACGTATCACATGATGTTGCGTATTTTATTTATCCTCACTGCATTTTTAAGATCCATGTCTTAATTTACCGATGGGAGTGAGATACAGGTGCCTGTTAAATGTAATTACACAGCATAAGGACACCTTGGTGACAGCCTGACTTTCTCACAAGCCAAGTGTCTCCCATGGACAATTAAGGGTACCATTTTTAAGAGACTTTCTTGTTCATTTGAATCATGAACCCACAGTTTTTATTGAGGTCCCAAACAAGATCATTTTATGACATCTGTGTCACCTGCAATAAACAGTTGGCTTATTCTGTTATCATTGGTCCTAGTAGGCATCCTTCTAGACTAGGATTTGCAGTTGACCTCTTCCCAGTGTCCCATCATTTTACTTGACTGCCCTCAACACTTTGGTTGTGGGAGGGAGTATGCCCTCTCACCGACATTGGGAGGCATGGTGATGCTATCTTGTAGAATCCATGGTTCCCGCATTTTCGTGGTATCACTGATTTTCTTTTGGGGTTGGGGTAAAAAGAGGGAGGTAACATACTTCACTGTTACCCCTGTTGCACCGACTTTCTTTTGTTATGGGTTTAGTATAGATGCCTGAGTTCATTCTAGGTTTGAACTCTGCCTGGAGAGAACTCACTGCATGGCCCAGGGTGTCTCAATAGACTGTCTTGACACCTAGGTCATTGACCGGGCCACCAAGAATGAATGGGTCTTTCACCAACTTAAAGCAATCAGTGGTTATTCATCCTCCATTTCTAGTTGCTAGGGGAGAAATAGTTAGCCATTGTTGGTAAAGCAGTTAATAACTTTTCTCAGCTTATACAAGTTCATGTTGGGTTTATTTTATATATATGCCATCATTGTGGTACATGTTTTGTAACTTGATGTTTATAATATTGTGGATGTATTTTCAAACCAATAAATATAACTTAGCTATAGGTTATTCATTGGATGTAAAGTATATACCCTATTCGGTTCATCCATTTCTCTGTTTGGGAAATGCAATTTACTATTTATTCGTTTTTGCTGCTGCGTATAATGTTGTGATGTATATAATTCTAGTCATGCTCCTGTGCTCCTGATGCTATAAAATGGATCTCTATAAGTGGCAGCTGGAGTTCATCAGTTTTGCATGCATTTGATTTTGGTGGGTCCTGTAGAATCACCCTTGAACTGTTTCCCAGGCCAGTCCACAGCCAGGGTGCCAGGGCCGTGCTGATTTTCCTAAGAACTTCAATGTGAGGGATAGTATTAATCCTTTAACATTTTGCCAATCTAATAGGTGAAAATGCTATTTCTTTAACCTGAGTTTAATTTCAACACTAAATGGTCATGGATAAAATACAGCAAATAGTGATAGAGGATTTATTGCAAACAAACAATAGCCCACTTTTCCTTTCATCACAAGAGTCACCTGGTTGTCACAGGCAGACACTGGACCTTTTCAAAATAAGAGGCTTCTTGGAGGTTGATAAACTGCCTAAGAATACATTCTTTTGGCTTTCTACTTTTAAATAATTGTGGATTTAGAGTTTCAAGAATCATACAGAGAGCCCCCATATACTACTGGCCAAACCAGATTTTTTCCTACAGTGTTGGGTTCTCTTTCTCTTACTTTACCTCCCTCCCTGTCATCTACACCCCCGTCCCCTCCCCTCATTTGCCCTCATTTATTCAGATTTGATGAATTATTTGTTAGTAAGTTGCAGATACTGTGTCCCTTTAACCCCAAATACTTTAGCATTCACTTTCTAAGAGCTTGGGAGCCCTTTTATATTAAACCTGATAGAGTTGTGTAAATTAACTGAATTTATCAGTACTACAAATATATTGCATTTGTATTCGATCTGTAGTAAGATTTTACCAGATGTTCTAGTAATACGGTTTATTATTTAGTAATTAATTCTTATTATTATCAACCCTTACCTATGGGTATATTGATTCCAGAGAGAGAGGGAGAGTGGTGGGGAGATAGACATCAGTGAGAGAGAAACACAGATCGGTTGCCTCCTGTTAGCGCCCCGACCTGGCAACCGACTCCACAACCCAGGCGTGTGCCCTGACCAAGAATGAAACCTGTGACCCTTCGATGTATAGGATGATGCTCCAACGAACTAAGCCATACTGCCCAGGGCTGTAGTCATGTCCTTTACAGCAATTTTTCTCCTTGTTCAGAACCCAGAAAAACAATGCTGAGTTGAATTGAAGGGTTAGGTTTCTAGTGTCATTTAATCTCGAACAGGTTCTCATATGTTGTTTTCACCTTGGTGACTTGGTTATGCTGGGAGAGGTAATGCCTTACAGTTTTTTTTTTTTAAATAACCCATTACAAATTAGTGGGGTTTTTTTTTTTAAAGATTTTATTTATTTATTTTTAGAGAGGGAAGGGAGGGAGGGAGAGAGAGAGAGAGAGAGAGAGAGAGAGAGGGAGAGAGGCATCAATGTGCGGTTGCTGGGGGTTATGGCCAGCAACCCAGGAATGTACCCTGGCTGGGAATCGAACCTGGGACACTTTGGTTCCCAGCCCGCACTCAATCCACTGAGCTACGCCAGCCAGGGTTGCCTTACAGTTTTTAAAGTGGTCTCTTGGATTTTGAATTTCTGGTGTTTGTTCAGGAGAAAGATTACGTAACACATTTTTGGCAGGAGTGCTTCATAATTGGCATGTACCTTGGTGATTCACATCAGGTGGCAAATGATGTCCCTTGGTCCTGTCATTGGTGCCATCAGCTGTGATCACTTGGTGTCCCCTAAATGTCTTCCCTTTGAAGTTAAATTTTGTTATAATTACTAACTGTTCTATAGGGTGATCATTTGAAGCTGTGCCCTGTTCTGTATGACAGCAAACTTTGCCACCATGGTTTTAGGAGCTGTGGGGGTATCTTAGATTCACTGATGATAGTTAGAAATCTGATACTGGTGTGTACATAAGTTGGTGTTCCTCCCTAAGGAGGAGCTGGTGTACAGTGGCTTATGAGGAATGAAGGAATTGGTGACCCCTAGGAGAAGCAGGGACAGGGTCATCTGAAGTTTTCAATGAAGTTGTACGTTTAAACCATGGCATGGAATGTGAGGGGCACTTGGAATTACTTAAGAGGTGGAGAATGAAGTACATTTTGGTAACCGAAGAACAAGAGTGTATTGTGGATAAGGTGGCCCAGCTTAGGGATGTGGCACTGCTGTTGCTGTGGCAAGGTGCTCAGCGGTCTCCTGAGCTGGTGGTGAGGCGAGGCTGGGGAGTTCAGGTTCAGGTTCACTCTAGATCGATAGTCTACATACATGGTAATCAGCAGTGTTCTCCCTACTTTCATTTATTTCTTACTAGGTTTTATTTACGAGTTTTTAGAGAGAAGGGAGGGAGAAACAGAGGGAGAGACATTGATCAATTGCTTCTCTCATGCCCTTACCTGGGGACCTGTCCTACAACCCAGGCATGTGCCCTCACCAGGAATTGAACTTGACACCTTTCGGTTTTGTGGGGTGATATCCAGTCAACTGAGCCACACCAGTTAGGGCCTGCTTGTTATTTCTTAAGTTTTGATAAGTGATGAATCATTTGCACAGAAATGCAGGCTTTTTTGGTAAATGGCTTAACTAAAAGGGACAGTAAGTTAATTGCAAAGTGGAGCTTTAAAGTTGGGTGAAAATGCTACTTCTGTATGTATTTTCCCAGTTAGAATATTTTCTGCTGCCTGTTCTGCATACTTCATCACACAGGATAATACAGTCCTGTGAGCTTTCCTTAATGTTTTTCAGAAGACAATTAAACTCCAGAACTGAGGTATCATTTATTAAGAATTATAGGCCCTTACACAGGTTTCTCCCATGATGTCTCACTTACCGTTTTTCCCAAGGTAGTGTTCTCACTGAGTGGCTGGGGCAAAAGTCACAGCTCTGTTTGAAGGGTGTATTGTATTCATGATTAACCTGTCAGCTGCTTTGGGTTTGAGAGGTTCCAAATTTCAATTTCTACAGCACTCCAGGTTTCCATTATTCTTTAGTATTCCTTATGTACTAACCCAAGTCAGGTACGAACAAAAATCACTACTGATAAATTAGCCAAACTGGAATGAAGGAGGGAAGTGACATGGTAGTTTCAATAGTTGGAGTGAAGGTATTGTGCTGGGTTGGTGGATGTAGACATGTGGAGAAGTTCTGAGATCCAGGATGTGTGTTGAGAGTGTTGTGAGTCCTATTTCATGAAGTCTTGGGTCCCAGTGGGTAAAAGAAGAACAGGACTCAGGATGGTGATGGATGGTCCTCAGCCACCGAGTGAATGGTGTTACCACCATGGACCAGCCTGGGGAAGGTTTGGTGTCTCCGAATGTATGCTAAGTAAGAGATCTGTTTTGCCGGTCAGATATTTATATTACACCCATGGATTAAGATGTTGATTTTAGAGGTAAAGATAGGATTGTGGGCTTGTGGGTGGAGATTGGGGATAGAGATAGTACTTTGGATTGTTTGGTACACAGTCGTTACCTGAGTCCATGGGAGAGGACGAGATCTAAAGATGATGTGGGGAGAGAAATAGGTTCATGCGAGGACTGTGCCTTGGATGTGTAAGCATTCAGAGTTTCAGGAAGGTCTATGAAAGGGGATGGTCAGATGTGTCCAGAGTCATAGAGGGAAAACCAAAGGAGTATCTGCCTTTGGCATGGCATTCACTAATGCTACCCTTGTCAGCCCAGCACAGGCACATGCTGCTAGTGTGTCAGTTGCTTGCATGAGTAGTAAATAAAATGGAGATGCCCCTAGTCATACAGGTTGAGATCCTGAGTAGTATTCGTCATCACAGGAACATCGAACAGAGCCAGTTATCTTCCTCACAACACTTCATTCTTAAAATAACCTTGGCATTCCCACTTGCTTTGGGTCTGTCTGCCTGTGTTCATTGGGCACAGTAGGACTCCTCACAAAGGCAAGGTCACTAGGGTGTCCCAGAGATACTGGCTTTGGGGAGATGTGGAGCAAAGACTTGAAGAATGGGATGGGTGAGGCGCCACGTGAAAGGAAGGGTAATCACCTAGCCATCAACAAGTGGAAACACACTGAAGGAAGGTTGGTACTGGGAATCAAGGAGCAGATGGAACAAACAGGAGGTGGACTTTGGAAGGAGAGAAGAGGGGAAGGAGAGGAGACCAGGCTGAAGGTCCATTTCAGGGACTAGTTCTAGGTCAAGGAGACCACATGGAAGCTGATCTTTCCCATTTGTGTCTGGAATATTTCCAGAAGTGTAGTTGTGGTACAGTGCCACTCCCCAGCTAGTGGTTTAGAGATGAGTCTGGTTCTTGTCCACCCTGTCGAAATTGCCACCATTTGGTTCATTTTTGTAGTGAAACTTAATTGGGTGACATTGGTGAATACGATTATATAAGTTTGAGCTGCACAGTTCCATGATACATCAACTGAAGATTGCATGGTGTGCCCACCTCCATTTACTTTATAACACGCTTCATGCCTCTAACATTTCAGTTGGCAGATTTTGTTTTGTTTTCATGACTGTTGGGGTGGAAGTAATGAGTTCCTCTGACAGGGACACTTTTCCTATTCAAATTTAACTCTCCATTACCTTCCAGAGCCTAGGATGTCATTGGTACACCGTTTTATAACTGCATCCACTAACCTGTGTGTTTAGACTGTTAGTGAGCGAGGTTTTGATGAATTAGCCAATCAAGGTCAGGAAAAGAAAAGCACGTGGGGTCAGGTGACCCAGCGTGAGGCCACTCTGTGAAGGTCACAGTCATAATTCACAAAGTCACAGGTTCTGTGATCTCTGAGTGGCAATGTACAGATACAGACTGTAGTATCAGGGAACCAATTGTCTGCTGGATTAGAGTTCATGGGGTTACGTATGCCCATTGGTCATTGTGCAAGTGGTCAGGTTCACCCCTGGATGTCTTTCCTGTCGTCCTGGTGGGTACCAGAAGAGTCGCTTTCTTCAATCCACAGACAAAGCTTTGCAGGGGGCGGACATGTTCCTGTGGGTAGAGTATGCACGGTAGTGTTTTTAGAATGACCGTGTAAGAGTAGACGGATCATGATCAATCAGTAAGACATTAAATAGCACCATATAGTCACTAATGTCTTTTAATCATGAGGCGGAACTATGCGGTACAGTCTCTATGACTGACTTCAGTGAGACCATTCTGTGCCCCTGTAAAATAGTGTGTTTATGTTGCTACCTTCAATTTTTCTAGCTTTTCCAAATTTTTCCTTTGTGCATATGCTGTATTGCTGTGCTAAGTATGAGTATTTCCCAAAACGATGACAGGTTACCAACTCTGTGACCCAAGTCACCTGTTTACTGTTACTCTTAGGTTTGGAAAGTCTAGAATAATAGTAATTGTCAATTTTATGGAGATTGTGAAGAGGTAAACAATTTTTAAAAAGCCCTATCAGCAGGGGGCTTTCCAACGTGTCAGAGAATGTTGATTTCTAGGACTTTGAAATATTAGGTGAATGGGAGATGTGCCTCCTCCTCCTTTCCTTCTGGCTTTTAATTGGTTCTCGGTTAGTTGAAGATTTCCTCAGACTCTATTACCTTTAGGAAAATACCACTACTGGTTCAATTTGGGAGTAGTGATAACTGCCACCAGAGCCCCGTAAAAAAAGTGACTCGTGATTATTTTGATTCATAATATTCCTTCACATGCCCAGAACGCTCCATCGCTTAGTGGAAATAGTGCCACTGTGCAGTGAACCTTCAAGCAGATCCAGGACAAATGGGACATTGGGGATGAAGCTGTTGTTGATGGGTACTGAGATCTGAAGTCTCAGGAATAGCCGATGCTTGTTGCTTCGTCTTCCCCCATCACATTCTTCAGTGTTGCATTTTACAGCCTTGTCCTTACCACACTTCGCAACGTCCATTCATTTGATGTGTGCATTCTGTCTCCTTTTCCCAAACTAGATATAACGAGCTCCTATTTGACAGGGACATTGTGTTTTGTTGCCTCATTTTATGCTGTGATGTGAGGAAGTAAGAATTCCATTGTTGTTTGTCAAACACATGTATGAAGGAGTGCATGAGAGAGGTCAACAATCATGAGAGAATACATAGCAATAAAGGAGTCCTAGAGTTATTCAGATGCACGCGTGATGCACTCTAATTCCCCAGTCTCTCATGGTTGGCAGTGTTGAAAGGAGGACATAAGATACAGTGATTTTTCCCCCCCCAAAACCTAACTTGTAGATATTCTTCTGTCATAAAGTGTTCTATTTAATAATAGGCGTAAAACCATGAAAACGTCTGAATTTGGGAAACTAGAAAAGGACCATCCTTGGGGGCCTCCCTCCCAGCTCTTTCACATGTAATGTGTTATTCTATCTTTCCTTGACCCCCCATGTTGCTAATAACCCTTTTGGATTTGAGCAAGGAAGGGAGGTGTAAGGGGTTGGGTCTGTGTATTCATTGGGCTAAGACAACACTTTGTTTCTTGCCCATGGAAATAAAAGGGCTGCATTGTTCCAGTTGCTACTATTTTTATGTAATACTGGTTAAGAAATCTGTGTTCCCCAAATTTTACTCCCAGCTTTATTGAGGTATGAGTGACAAGTAAAATTGTATGATATTTCAGTATAAAATTGTATATAGATAAAGCAATAGTTAAAGTTGCTATGCTGTATGTAAATAATGTGACAGGATTCCCCCATCAAATTCATGAAAACATCCATTGCCTCACACTTGGACTTGCTCTTGGGTGAGAACAACTTTCAGTGCTAGTTACAATACAGCATCGCCAACACTAGTTCCTGTGGTATACGTTAGAATAGATCCTCATAGAATAGATCCTCCGGCCACCTTCATCTTGTAACTGAGGATCAACCTGGCTCTGTTTCCCCCACCCCAAGGCCCTGGCAGATACTTTCCTACTCTTTTTTTCTATACCTTTGACTCTTTAAAAGAATATTTCCTATGTACCTGATGCCAGGCTGTGTTTGATTTGTTCTGTCTGGCCTATTTCACCTAGCATAATACCTTCCCAACTCATCTTACCACAAATGATGTTTTCCTTCCTTTTAACAGTATTTTTTTTGTGGGTGTGTCCATATTTTCTTCATCCATTCATCTATTCGTGGGCATTTCGGTTTTGTTCCTGCACCTGGGCTGCTGTGAACACAGCTGTGCAGATATTTCTTTGTGAGTATTTTGTTTCTTTGGGGGAAATTTCAGTTGTTTTCAATAGTGGATGTACCAATTTACATTCTCACTGACAGTGTGCAAGGGTTTTCTTTCCTCTGCATTCTCACCAGCATATGTTGTTTCTTTGTATAAGGTTTTATTTTAGTTATTTATTTAAAGATTTTACTTATTTTTGGAGTGAGGAGAAGGGAGGGAGAAAGTGAGGGATAAAGATAACACTGAGAGAGAAACATGGATTAGTTGTCTCTCACGTGCCCCCAACCAGGTACCTGGTCTACAACCCAGGCACCAGGCATGTGTCCTGAGCAGGAATGGAACCAGCAAACTGGCTGTTTGCAGGATGTTGTGAAATGAAGGGAGTCTCTGGTCCTTCTGACAATGGACTTCCCAGCAGGTGTCACATGATAACCTCATTGTTCTCTTGAATTGAATTTCCCTCATGGTTACCGACATTGAGCAACTTCAGAAGTACCTGTTGGCCATATATATATCTTTGAAATAATGTCTGTCCTAGGGCCTTGGTCATTGTCCCGTTTTAAATTGGTTTGTTTTTGTTGTCCCTACTGAGTTGGGTTCCTTTTATGTTTTGATCAGACATGTTGTTTATACATCCTTCCATTGTATTGGTTGCCTTTTTCATTTTTTCATGATTTCCTTTTGTGAGTAGATGCTTTATAGTTCAGTGTCATCTCCCTTGTTTAGTTTTGCTTATGGTGTCAAATCCAGAAGGTTATTGTCGAGATCAAGGTCAAGAGTTTAGTCTCTGTTTTCTTCTGAGAGTTTTAATGGTTTCAGGTCTTATATTGAAGTGTTTAATCCATTTTGAGTTGGTTTTTGTCTATGGTATAAAATAGGAGGCCAGTGACATTCTTTTAAATGTGGCTGTCCACTGTTCCCAACTCCAATGACTAAAGACTCTGTCTTTCCCAGTTGGGTATTGTTGGCTCCTTAGTTGAAAATAAAATGACCTGCATGTATGCATGGGTTTATTCGTGCTTCTCCATTGACCTAAGTGTCTGTATTCATGCCAGCACCATACTGCTTTGATTATTACAGCTTTATAATACAGTTTGAAATCAGGAAGTATGATACCTCGGACATAGTTTTTTCTCAAGATGGCTTAAATTATCCATGCTGTTTTGAAGTCCAACCAAATTTCAGGATTTTTTGTCTCTATTTATTTGAAAACCACTATGGGAATTTTGAAGGAAATCACATGGAAAATATGGATTATTTTGGGTTAGGATTTATTCTTCCAATCGACCAACACAGAAGAGCTTTCTACTTATTTGGGTTCTTTTTAGTTTCTTTCATCAGTGTCTTGTAGTTTTCAGTGTAAAGATATTTTTCCTCCTTTGTTAAATGTGTTTCTAAGTATTTTATTCTTTTTGGTGCTGTTATCAATGACATTTTCTTAATTTCTGTCATAGAAACAACTGACTTAAATATATTGATTTTATATTCTATAAGTTCAATTATTCCTGAAAATTTTTGGTGGAGTCTGAGGCTTCCTGAATACAGTCATGTACCACATAGCGACAATTCAGCCAATGAGTGACCACACCCATGATGGTGGTCCCGAAGATTAGAATGGAGCTGAAAAGTTCCTGTTGCCTAGTGATGTAATCGCTGTCACCATGTCATCATGTGACACATTACTGGTGTTTGTGGTGATGCTGATGTGAATAAACCTACTGCTCTGCAGTTCTCTCCAGTATAGCAATACAATTATAGAAGTAGGCTGTGCCCCTGAGGTTCTCAGCTTTTCACCATGAACATGATGTTTGTTTCCTTACATCGCTCTATACCCACTTTGCTGAGAATTATTACAAGTTGTATTTTGTCAAGTGATTGTTCTGCATGTATTCAGGTGATTGTACTATTTTAATATTTTACTTTGTTCCCATGGTGTGTCACACTGATTGATATATAGATGTCAAATTACCTGTGACCCATCCCTGGAATGAGTTTCACTTGATTATGGTGTATGAACCCTTTAATGGATTGTTGAATTGGTTTACTAGCATTTCATTAAGGTTTTTGCATTGATGTTGATTAGGGATATGGGCCTGTAATTTTCTTCCCTTGTGGTGTCCTCATCTGGATTTTGTATCGGTATAAGGCTGGACTTACTGATGAATTCGGGAGTATTCTGTTGTCTTCTATTTTTGAAAGAATGTGAGATGGATTGGTTTGAATTCTTGATGAATTTTTGTGAAGAATTTAGCAGTGAAAGTCTGTGCAGAGACATTTCTTCGAGGAGTGGTTTTTGATTTCTGCTTCCATCTCCCTTGTGTAGTAATCAATCCATTCCGATTTTGTATTTTTTCATTTTTCAGCCTTGGTAGGTCCTCTGTAGGAATTTACCTGTTCATTCTAGACTGTCATATTTGTTAGCGTGTAATTGTTCTTAGTATAGTCTGCACCTCAAAGTGATCTTGCAGTGCATAAGGGACCACATTCACAAGGGTGGTGCCATAAGATTACAGTAGAGCTGAAAAGTTCCTATTGCCTTCTGACCTAGTAGCCATCCTAAGGTTGTAGCACAACACATCACTGTTTCAAAAGTGGTCTTTCAGCTTTCGTTGCCCTGGGAAACTTTTTGTCTCTCTTCTAATTCTGAACACTTACTTTGCAGGGTAGAGTGGTATTGGTTAGCAGCTTCTCTTTCAGCACTTGGAATGTATCGGCCCACTGCCTGCTCTCCTGCAATGCTTCCGCTGGAAAACCTGCTGCTGGTCTTAACAAGTTGCTTTTTCTTGCTGCTTTTCAAATTTCTCTTCTAATCTTTGACATTTGACTACTCCATTACATCAGTACTATGTCTTTGTGTCGGTCTCTTTGGATTCCTCTTCTTCGGTATCCTTTGGCATTCCTGGATGTTGAATGCCTTATTATGGAAGTTTGTAGCCATCATGTATATAAATAATCCTTGTGAATAAGTTATAAATAAAGACTAAGTAGTTTCTCTATCTTCTCCTTCTTGGGCCTCTGTGATGTGTACTTTGGTCCGTCTGATGTTGTGTCGTGAATTCCTTAAGCTTCACTTTGCAATCTCTTTTTCTTTTGGCTGCTGTGATGAATTTCACTACCCTGTTTTTGCCAGTCCTTTCTTCTGCTTTCCCTACTCTGCTGCTGAACCCCTCTATGGAGTGTTGCCATTCAGTTTCTGTGTGCTGTAGCTCTGTGATTTGTTTTTGGCAATGAGAAGTTCAACCTCTGTGGAGCAGTTCACATTTTGTTTCTGAGCTCCGTGATCATCTAGACGAAAGCTGTTTTACACTCTTATTGGATAAGTTGCTTGTCTCCATTCTATCAAGATCTGTTTTCTGGATGTTGTGCTTTCCTTTGGAGCACATTTCTTAATTTTCCTTGACTCTGTGATATCTCTAAGTATTAGGTAACAAAGCCTCCCCTCCCAATCTTCACAGAATGGTCTTCTGTAGGAGGTGAAGCCTGTCCATCAGCCCCACCTAGGCTTCTGGCTGGCTCTCAAACCTCGGTGGTTGTCCCAGCCTTCTTTTTTCTCAGTGGCTCCCAGTATTTGTGGAAACACCAAGACCTGCCAGTGTCCCAAAGGGGGGGGTTTCATAGTCATCTCATATAGGAAGGCCTAATCAGAGCTGCGCCTCAGGCAGCAGCTGGGAAAGTGTGTAGTTGACTCCCTTCCCAGGGAGAAACGGGGAGATGAATGCATTTGCCTGCCTGCCTTGTGGTGGGCCTGGGTGGAGAGCAGCCATGGTCAGGGCTGGTGGGGGGATCAGGATGCTTCTGTGCCTGTTAAGAACTGTTTCTTTGTTCTCGCCAGTCCTGTGGGACTTGGGGGTGCAAGCCCACCTGGCTGTTGTAGCAACATCATCCAGGGCCTTTCAGAGGGCTCCCGCAAAAGCTGGGTTGCCAGATGAGTGTAGAAGTTCCTTCCAGGAAAACCTGTTAAGTTGGTGTTTTTATTGGAGTGGGTAGAGGGACAGGGGGAGAGGTGTCTTCCTCCTTCCCTGGTCTCTCGAGTAAATGGCAACAGACCCTAGTGCCCACCTGAGTTAGAAAGCTGGCCTCCCAGCATCAGCTTTTCTTTAAAGAAATTATTGTTAAGAGAGAGTAGGAGGGAGGGAAAAAGAGAAGTATGGATGTGAGAGAGAAACATTGATCAATGGCATCAACCTGGCCTACAACCCAGGCATATGCCCCATCGGGGAGTTGGCGACCTTGCAGGTTTGCGGGACAGGGCTCAACCTGCCGAGCCCCACTGGCTGGGGAAGGCAGCAACTTTTAAAGTTAGCAGATCAAGTTCTTGTTGGGATAGACTTGAGGTGGCTGTTGTGGGTGCCCCTCTGCGCTGATCCCCGGGATGACAGTCTTGGTGACTACTTGGATTGCTTGTTTGAAATGCTTGCTTTGTTTTCTGTACTGTTGGGAGGCAGGTGGGCACAGCTTCAGTGGCTTGTAAGGCCTGGGGTTTTGCAAACCTAGCTCTATGGTCATTATCCTAAAAGTTGGGGTGCTTGGTCGGCATTCAGGTCCTTCACTTCTCAGGTAGAAGGTGGAAGTTAGGTTCCCTCCTGAGTGTGTGATTCTGAGCTGAGGGTGGGATATATGGTAAGCGTGTGTCTCAGCCTTTATTTAACTTGTTTTGATAAATATTTTGATAGTTTTTTCAATATCTTCTAGAGAGAGGGCAAGGGAGGTAGACAGGGAGAGAGACATTGGTTGATAAGCTGCCTTTTGCTCTGATGGGACTGAACCCACAACCGAGGCATGTGCCTAGACCGGGAATTGAGCTGGTGACATTTGGCTTCGTGAGACAGTGCCCAACCCACTGAGCCATACTGGTCAGGGCTTGATAAACATTTTTTAAAATACATAGCAATTTTCTCATTAGTCTGATGTGTAGGATTCACTCAGCTGAGGTCTGCATCTCTTCCGGAGGAAACTGCTCCCTGAGTAGGTGGTGTAAATCAACTTTTGAATTTTTCTTGGCTTTGAAAATTTTTACCTTTGGAAGCATTTTCTACAGTGATATCTTCAGCAATATTTTAATCTCCTGAGTTTTCTTGGTCTTGGGTAAAATGTACCACTTCAATGGCAGTCAGATGAGTCCTTTCTGTCATATCTCTGGGGTGGGGAACCGTTACTCTGAGTTTGCATTTCAGTCTGGTGTTGACTGGACTATTTCATGTCAGAATTGCTTCCCTTTGAGAAAGAACTGAGTTAAGAACTTGGCATTGTGGCAACTAAGAGGAATGTTAATTTGCTACACAAACTTCATTAGCTACACAGATGTAGAAGTCCATTGATTTCTTAAAGATATACTGCATGGACTTCTAATTTTTACTATTTCATACTTTTTATCTATTGAATGGTTTTAAATCTTGGAAAACTTGGTTTTTGGCCTAGTATATGATTTGTCTTGGTAACTGTATCATAGGCACTTAAAATTTAGGTCCATTTATTCTATAGTGTTTGGGTATAGTGTTTAAGTGCTCATTAGGTTGAGATGGTTGATAGTGTGGTTTGTAACTTCTAAAGTGTCTCTTCTATAAATTACTGAAATAATAGAATTTAAAATCACCCACCTATGATTGTAGATTTGTCTCCTACTCCCTTTATTGTGTCAGATCCATTTAATATCACCTAACTATTCGTGATTGTTACGTCTTTCTTCTAACTGGACCCTGTTCCATTACGAAATGTCTTCATCTCTGATACTCAGCTGTCTTGAACTTCATCTGAAATTGATACATTCACTCTAGCCTCCCTGTACTTGTGTGTGTATGGGGTGTGGTCAGATCATTTTTTCCTTTCATCCTATATCTTTTTGTATAAAGTCTTTCAGACAGCGTATACTTGGGATATGTTTTAACCTTTAAGAGTTGGTGTGTTTATTCAATTTATGTTTAACACAATTATCGAAAAATTGGATTTAAGTGTTTTATTTTTTATGTTGTTTTCTTGTGTCATCCCTTCCAGTGTCTTTATGTTTTTCATTTTGGTTTTGTTTTTGTGTTGTTTGCTTGTTTCTTTTTTTTCTTTTCTGCCTTCCATTTCGTAATATGACTTGTTTTAGAGTTTTTATTTTTATCTTTATAACTACCTCCTAGCATTTTAGTGGGTGTTCCATTGATTACAATACTTATATTTAGTTTGTTTTAAGACTGTTACATCAGTTAACATAAGAATGTTTTAGCTGTATTTACCCATTTCCCCAGTCTGCCCCATTTCATGGTAGAATTGCCATGTACGGGGCAGGGCAGAAGTAGGTGCATAGTTGTGGGTGTGAGAAACAGTTGTTAAAGTTACTGCAATAATCATAACTGTGTTTTTCCACATGAATGACTGTAAACCTACTTGTGCCCCATCCTGTGTATCATATCTATGTATACTCTATGTAGGTCAATGGTGTAATTGCTTTAAGTACCTATTGTAAAGAATTTAAAATGAAAAAGTATTTCACATGTACTTAAATATTAATGAGTTTCATTGCTATTCATCCTACTGTGAAGATACATGTTTCTTCTTCTTTCCGTTCATCATTTGTCTTTCTGGGGGGCTTTTCTCAGCACCAGGATGACTAGTGATAATTTTTCTTAGTTTCTCTTAATCTGATAGTCTTTTGTCCAGCCCATTTTATTGAGGGGTGTTGTTCCTGAACACAGCATTGTAGTTTGCCATCTTCCCCACTTGTACTTCAAAGATAATGTCCCATGGTTCCCTGGTCTTTATTGGATGTAACCATTTATTTCTTCCATCAATGGGCATATAAAATAGTGGAAACATAAGTTTTGGTTAGCTGGACAGGTTTTGATAGAGGCTTTAACAGTAGTTATGGAGAAGTCCGAAGGCATGTTGTACGTCGTGTTCTCTGTGACTGTTGCAGAGTTGTGATAAAATGAGCTCCTTTGACAGGGAATTGTTTGGGTTCTTGCCTCACCCTGAGAGTCATACAGAAACAACCATCACATATTTTTAAGTGGCTAGCGTAGCTGTTACGTCCTTTATAGTACAGGAATAAATTTAGAGAGGAAATGGTGCAAAGAGAAGACAGTGTAAAAATGTTGGTGTGAGTTTATGATAATGATATTATTTCAGTTATTCAATTGACAACGCTACCATTATTGTTGAAGCATGAAAATGGGGAATTTTAGGTAAACGTGCTGTGCTGTGGACATTTCCCATGATTCACACAGAATTGACCCAGCTCTTGAAATACCATGTTTTTATTTTTTTTAAGACAACGTAATCTTTAGTGAAGACCTCTGAATTTTGGTGAGATGCATTTAGTCTTCTACAATTGTATGTGTGGTTTGAAAGGTGTGTCTTTTCCACCGTGACGTGAGTTCCGCATGTGGCAGTATCTTTAATGTACACCATCACAAAGACATCTGCCGTCCTGTAACCTTAGAAACTTAGAATCAGTCTTCCAATGTACGTGTCAGATATTTGTGTCAGTGGAGACAGAAGCACTCAGTCCTGAGAAACTTACTCTTCTCTTTCATCTTGTCAGTTTGCCTTTCATAATCTGTGAATGTCTGCCTGTCCACCATCTATTTATCCATCATTCATCGTATTACCCGTTTGTCTATTCATCGCTTCTGCCATTAGAGACATGAGTCAAGGGAGGATGGCAGTGGCAGACCAAAGGAGTCACCCTACAGGGGTGGCAGTGGTCTCTGAGGTCATGGTGGATAGGAGGAGGAAGAAAGGAGAAAAGGGAGAGTGAGGACTGAGGGACTGCCCCCCACCGCGAACTCTGCTGTTATTACTATATTTGAATTGAAATGACCAAAATAGATCTGCCTCCATTTTATGTCAGCCTCATGTGAGAAAATTGAGATTAAATGGGAGGACACTGTGCTTTGAGTCCTGCTGGATTCCACATTTAAAACTCATTTTTCCTGACATGTAATTATATCTCCACAGTCTGTTAAACCAGCCCACGAATTGGCAGGTCTTTTGGGTAAAGGGCCAGATGGCAAGCAGGTCCCGTCTTTCAGACTTTGTGGTCTGTGTTGCAGTTAGTGTGCTCTGCTGTTACTGCGAGAGAGCCGCCAAACTCAGTGTGTATTGGGATGCCTCTGGTGTGTGTGTTTCAATAAAACTTTATTTATAACACAGGTTACAGGTGCGAGTCTACCGGTCCTTGAATTGTAGAGCACTGGTTGAAACCAAAATTAACTCAGCCACATGGTAAAAATATCTGAGTATCATATCCCCATATCATTTTTATGAAGAGTCATTATAGTTCCTTACTTTCATAAGAGAATGCTACGAATGAGTACTAGTGGCCAGTGTAACCTATACCATGTAAAACCGCACTGTGTAAAGGATTGGAGTGATATGAGCCCTCTCCACGTATAGATGGAAACATTCCTGACACCTTCTACATGTAAGGTCCCTGAGTTAGTGTCCCAAATCCTGCTGGCCTCCTTTTCCCCTTGGGTACAGTTTGAAACAAAAGGTTCTCTCTCTCCTCTCCTTGGGCACTGAGTTGGGTCTGTTTTGAGTTCATCTGAGCCGTTGAAATTGTTTCAGCATCTCAGAATAGGATTGGTTTATTTCAAGGATGTAATTGAACCTCGTTTATCAAAATTTAACAGCCAGCAATTCAGGTGTGGGCAAAAGTTAAGTTCGTTGTTGTAAGTACACAAAACAGTGCATTTATTCTTGCATTGTTATTTATGGATTATTGTAGTCTTTTCCACACGAAGAACTATAAACCTACTTTTACCCTTATATATGAGTGAAGCCAGTGGAGATGATCTTTAATCCAAGTAAACAGTGATTTCCACGTTTGGTATTGTTTGTCCATTAGCTGCATTGGAGTGTTTAGAGGAGAGAAAGAGAATTTACAACCTGCCAACTGAAAATGAAATTGGGGCTACTTTGTATTTTATAGTCAATTACAAATTGTGTGTGTATGGTTCCTTGAAACTCACATGAAAATTTTCGTGTTAATAGTCTGTGAAAGGCTAACTCAAATTAATTAGAAAAATACAAACATCCCCGTCTAAAAACAGGAAAGCCTATACATACGAATTCATAACAGGAGAGTATGATACATGGCCAAGAGCATATGGAATAATTACAAATATAAATTAAATGTGTGTGCAATTGCACACACAGCAAAACAAAACAATTGGTTACCTTTTTCACCTATCAGATTAAGAGATACAACATGTGGAGAATTTTGGACTCCTGATACATTAAAAATCATTCCAGGAGACAGTGGAAGAGATATGTTAGATGAAAATCAGCACATTTTGACTAACAATTTTAGTTTTAGAAATTTACCTAGAGGATATAATTCGTAGTGTTTAAAGATGTATGTAAACCTAAGAGTCCTTGTTGCAGCCTTAGTTATACTTGTAAAATTAGAAGTAACCTGTTTATCAATTTATAATGCCTGGGTTATTAGTGATCCATGTAGCAAATTGGGTTGTATTTAATTATATATAGTAATGTGTGTTCAAAATAACTGTTATGATCTAGGTTTTTCAAAAGTTCATTTTTTCTCCAGTTACTGAATTACTAACTCTGTTTTAGGCATTAATATTGTATTTCTTTCATGTGAAATGATATATGCTTGTGTTTTTTTGGACATGGTCAATAAACTAATTTTATGGGAGGAATATTCAAAAATAGTGATAGTGAGTTCTGCCCATTATTTATTTGACTGTTTCATTTGTGTGAGTGTTGTGCGTGGTTTCAAATACGAGTATTTCAATTCTGTGTTGCACTTAATGAGTTTTTAGGGTATGTAGCACACACTGAGAGGTAAACACTTTTTCATGGATTATCTCATTTAATATTAACAATAAAAATGCCATGTAGGCTATTCCTTTTTTAAAGAAGAAATACCGGCCAAGTTTGAGGTTGAGTTGATGTAATTCATCCTATTCTTCACAGCTTATTAAAAAACCCACGTGGTATCGCAACCTTTGACAGGGAACAATGAAAAATACTTCTAGTGTGCTAAACTGATGAAACCAAACCATGTTTTGTGGGGGAATGTTTCCGAGGTGTGATAGTCATTCTCCCTTTGACTTAGAGTCAAGAGTCACGAGACTTCTCAGTACAATTCCTCAGGTTACAACATGCAAGTATTGAGATGGTGTCGTAACAGGAGAGAGGCATGAACAGGACACTGATTTGTGGGAAATTTTGTGGTATAAACCTGCAAAGTGAACCTCCAGAAATATGGGGTGCCTATGCTTAGGAGAAAGGCCACTGTGCTGCTCTGCAGGAACCCGTCACAGAGCAGTGGGGTGCTCTGTGGACACATCAGAGTCCAGAAGAAAGGGCCAATTCGGGGAGTGTCATAAATGGAAGGGACTGACCATGGAACAGACTGAGGACTTCGGGGGAAATCCCATGAGGATCTAAGCATGAACAGGCACTCCCCAAACCATATAAACACAAACGTCAGAAACTGCTGGAATATTGTTTCTAATTGTAATTTATGACTGACTGTATGGTCTCAATTCTAAACTCTCTACCCCCTTTGAATGTCTTCCGCTATGAGTTGATTTCCCCCCCGGTTGTTTCTAGTCATTCTAACAGTTTCTAAACATACTGCCTTCTCTCTTGCAAAGTACAATGAATAATTCTGATCTACCAGCTGAAACATTGGCGCAAATCATAACAGCAACAAGCAGGGGATTTAGGACATGAGTCCCTGAGTATGTCACAGCAGTGGCTAAAATGTGTTTAGAAACGTGACTGGTGTATGAAGTAAGTCATGTGCTATGCTCTTCTAACCTCTCCCTTTTGTTTTCTGGTGTTCGGAGGGAAATGGACTTTACGGGACACTCACAGCTGGCTTCGAGTGCGGACAATCCTGGAGGAGGGAGATCAGAACAGGAGACCGCAGTGAAGGATGGCTGAAGCTGGCTGTCACAGAGGCATGAGGGACACCCTGCTGAGAGCCACCTCTGTCTTGACTCATACAGTTTTGGCTGTGTTTGGACATGGGCAATCTTCAAGAATGAGGAAACCATTAATGGCGGTGAGATATTTATAATGTAGTTCAACTAACGTGAATGAATGGATGAATGGATGGATAAATAGGATAAAAATGGGTAAATAGGGAAAAGTACAGTTCTTTATTATAGAAAACTCACAGACATATGATACTAAAAATCAGCATTTGGCAATAATAATAGTTATTTCATCCAGGAACCATCATAGGATGCTACAACTTCTGTAGCAAAATTTAAGGAGAAATGGTATTTTTGTGGCCTGTAGCTATCTGTTTCATAATATGCTTCTCAGTTACAAAGAGAAAACAACTCCACATGGAGAACCTGGCAGACACTCCCTGAATTAAGAGGTGAAAGTTCCCACAGCGATGTCACATCAGCTGTCGCTGATGGGAGGTACTGAGAATAACACTCATTTCTGTAGCCTCTCAGACAAAAGTGGGTGAACCTTAATCTATGGTGAAGCATCAGACCCAAGTTGAGTGACATTCTCCAAAACAAAAGATAGCCTTAGTCTTCGAACATGTACACACATCTTTTAATGCTCACCTGAGGACATTTTCATTGCTTCCAGAGAGGAAGGGTGAGAGGAGGAAACGTGGATCTGTTGCCCTGAGTGGGGATTGAAACTGTAAATGCCCTGATCAGGAATCAAACCCACCAATTTTGGTTTGTTGGATCGATGCTCCAAGCAAGTGAGCCACACTGGCCAGGGATAGTCTTCAAATATGTTCATATCACTGAAGAAATGGGCCATAGCACTAATACATGAAAACTGAATTGATTCAGCACTTTTGTGAAACATACTAAAGGGAATATAGGTAAAATTTTAGGAAACAACATGCTTCCTTTATCTTGATTCCTTTTATGTCTGACCCTTGTAATGCCCATTTTCATTTGGTTCTTTTTATAATTTCCATTTAACTGACAAAAGTGTTTTATCAGTGTTTGTATTTTTACCATTGTTCCCCCTGCTTGTGTACATGCTGTTTATAATACATTTCCAAAGTTCTTGTTCAACATATGTCCCACAGCACCTGTATCTATGTCCTTCCTTTTCCCCATCCCAGAGCAATCTCAGTAAGTCTTTATTTGATGGAATACAAGTACACAATTTCCCGTTCAAAGATAGAATTGATATGTCCCTAATTTGCGTAGCGTGGTGGAACTGATTACTGACTATTGAAGAGTGATGAATGTGGAAGAGAAAATAAGTGTTGAAATACCAAAGGTTATAAAGAAAGAGGCAACTTGATTTGTGTGATGAGACTGGTAGTGTGGGATTGCCTGTATGATAAATATTTAAATCAGAACCAACTTCTGTACTTGACTCTTAAATGAATGTCCTGTGTTTTCTCATCTGATTTACTGTTCTGCTGTTTTGTTGCAGGTCCAAGGCTAGACCCATTCCTCTACTTCAGGAAAAAGGTGAGCAACTTTTGGCTACTTTTAAAAAGGGCATGTGTGTGTTCTGGCCAATGATGGTCAGTAGTTCAAATGTTTTGGGCTCTGTCTTCTAAGGCACAGTGGAGAGTAATTTTATGGTAGATTCTTTTCCCCCAGCAGTGTGCGTGTGCCTACTTCATGAAAGGAATCTCCATTGTTGATTCTTTCCTTTATTAAAAAAATATTTTTGGAGTCCATCTTTAGAATGTTCACTGAACGTTTACCACTAGTCCTTCAGAAGGCAGTAGGTAGTTAGTGTCCACCCCAGGGGCCTGGCCATGGCCATGCATGTGTCGTGGCAGGTTGCTCTGTGGGTCTGGGATGAGCACAATTTTCTGAGGATGCTGAGGGACTCGTTCCAGATGTCAGTCTGAGGTCCAGATGAGTGGCCCTCAAATAGCGCCAGTGAGACTCTAAGAGCCTGGCTCTGTTTGCTGACCTCTCCATGGCAGCATCACCTGTAGTGTCCCAGCTAGTGAGGCTGTGTGCACCACCAGGTGTGCGCAGTGACCCAGGACTGGCTCCAGGCCACTCCCTCTGCATGGAGAGCTGTAGAGAGAGTTGTGTGTACAAGGATATATGTCGTGTAATCTGAACAATATTGAATGAGGAAGGGGTCAGGTGATGGTGATGGATGCTGAAAGTATCGTTATTGTTTGGGGTGGTGTAGGGGGTAGAACCCAGCATGCCCATGTTATGTATTGACAGGGGAATTGATTTTTGTGCTTTGTTATTTCTACAGTGGATTATATTCTGAGCTCATATCTCTGCTTCTGTTTTGTCATTTGTTTCCGAGGCGGAAGGACTGACAGCAAGGTCCCCCCACTTGCGAGAGTGGAGGTGAGGAGCTGCACCAGGATCCTGTGATGATTGAAGTCGCTGTGTTCCTGTCCTGTGCATCACTGGAGGAGATGGGTCTTCATTAATGGGTCACTTTCATGGTGAGTGTATTCACTGTCATTCTGGAATTTTATATGAGTTTGGGGTAGGCAGACATATGTGTAATTTTGGAAAATCATGTATTTATTTTTTACAATTCCATATTTCAATACTGTATGTTTTTGCAAGAATAAGCTATGTTTTTATGTTTTTGTTTGTGTGTGTGTGTCTCTGGCCACTCTGGAAGAAGAGTTGTCTTGAGACACGTTAAATACACAAACACTAATGAAAACTGATGAACAAAAAAGAGGCTTTAAGTAAGTTTACAATTCTGTGTTGGGTGCATGCAAAGCCACCTGGGGCCACATGCAGGCCTTGGGTTGGACAGCCATGGAAGAAATTATGGTGGTGTCTGAATGTAGCCCCATATTTAAGGACGTCATATTCCGATCACCTTTATTTGAGCCGTAGTATCATTATAGATCATTGCTACTCTTTGCATCATCAAGATTTGGCTTTAATAAGCTTTTTTGATGTGGAAAATTATATGTTAAATGTTAGGAGATCATTCTATGGTCATGAAAATTTTAAATGATAAGGAACCACACAGTATTTCATTTTTTTTTTTCTGAGCAACAACAGTGTTCTTCATTCCATACTGTGTTGGCCGCACAAAGGTTATTAGCTTGGGTTAAGTGGAGAAAGAATGAATTTCATGTAGTAAATAATTAACTGTTATTTGTTGTTCAAATGGAAACATCCATCAATAAGAACAGTGCTGTGTATATTCTTCGGAATCATTATGCAGAAGGCTTTGGTCACCTGTGGGTTGGTGTTTGATATTTTAGGAACAGAGGAGTTCAGTTTTTCTCTTGATAAAAGTCCTTGTCACCAACTTTCAAGTAGTATTTTATGCAAGTCAGTCACTTAATTGACTAATTAAAATCTTTGCAATCATTGCTCCATAAGCAGGCAAGTCCATTCAGATCAGCTCAAATATTAGTGAAATAGCCATGAAGACTAATAATTGTAAGAGCAGTAAGGAAAGGAGCTCTACCAGATACTGAAAAGGGAGTCTGGAATATCCATCATGAAAAAATGCCTAATTTAATATTAAGAGTCATAGAAATGTATAACTGATGCATATATAATGTTATTACCCAATACCATCCCAATAAGTTTAATGTTTAAAAAATGCTTGACAGTGAATATGAATGACAGAAACGTTAGAACATATTTTTATCTAACGAAAGTGACTATAGAAACACATTTTTGCACATTTGCCTGTGTTAGCACCTAAGTAGATTTGTGGTGCATGGCTGATGTCTGAATGTATAGAAGTATGCTGGCATACAATACTTACACTGAAAATGACAAGAATTAAAAGCTCATAACCCAGTGTACTTATAAAAGAAGTTGTTTTCCTGTAAGATTGCAAACAAAATAATGGAAGTCCTGTGTGCTAACTTTTGTTTACATTGTTCTGCAAAGCATAACCCATGCAATATGACAAGAAAAAAATTAAAAGGCATAAAGGTGAGAAAGGAAGACAACAGGTTTTTTCAAAAAGTGTTTCCGTCATTGACTATGTTACAAATTCCCCCAAATTTACAATAACAATCCTAGAACTACAAGCTTGGTTTGATAAGTTTAGAAAATACAAGCTCAATATATAAAAATCAACCATATTACTGTGTACTGGCAACAACCAATTGGACTTTAAAACAATACTATTCCCATTCATATGAGCACACAAATGAGTTCCTTTAGTGTAAATTTAATAAAACGTGCACTATCTATGTGGTGAAAACTGGAAAAGATTGGTGCAAGTTATCAAAGACCTAAATAAATGCAGATGTATACTATGTTCATGGATCAAAGGTCTGAAAGTGTTAAATTGTCAGTTACCCCAAGTCTGTGTATAAATGGTGCACACGGCAAATAAACACCATTTTAGCTTCTTCCTAGGTATTTTATTCTCATACTTATTTTAAATTAAAGATTTTTTTAAAGTTTTTATAGAGTCGATAACACCGTTTTCTTTTGGTGTACATTTATTTGAGTTTGTGCACACGTAACTGCGGCCATAATCAGGATACAGAACTAGTGTAGCTGTTGGCCTTTAATTGGCCTTTAATTGTGGCCCCAGACAACCTTGTGTCTCTATGGTCATACTTTCCTTCCAGTCTTAACTCAGTGGCAACCCCTAACACTTGCTGTGTATCAATATAGTTTTTGTGTTTTGAGAATGTTGTGTAAATGAAATCATACAATGGATTGCTTTTGGGGCAATTTCAGTCAGTGTAATTCCCTAGGGCTTGTCTTCACATCCTGTACACAGTGTTTTTGTCACAGCAAATGTGTATAATTTTGATAAAATGTAACTCATCATTTTTTAATTGATCATACTTTTGGTTACACGTTTAATAGCTGTTCAGCTAACTCTAGGTAATAAAGATTTTCTGTATGATTTGTCCTATAGTGTTTTATTAAGATGGGTAATTTAATCCTATCTTTACTTTGAGTTTCTTTCTCTATACGGTAGAGTTGAGGTTCCTTTTTTTTTCATTGTGTGAGAAAATATCCCAACATCATTTGTCTCTTCATGGAATTATTTTTTTATCTTTGTGAAAAGCCCAATGGACTTTTTTATATGGATTCTAGACTCTCTAGTCTGTCCTAATCATGTACATGTCCATCGTGTACCAAATTGTACAGTGGCTTGATTACAGTGTTTTTGAAATGTATTTAAAGTTAGGTAGTATGACTCCTCCAATTTCATTCTTCATCCAACATTTCTTTATGTATTCCTTAGTTCTTTATATATTTCAGAATCAGTTCATATATATAAAAATCCTATTCTAATACTGATTACCATTACATTAGATCTTTATCATCATTCAGAGTATACACATGGTACTTAATTTCCATTTATACCATCTTTGATTTTTTATAAACAATTTTTTTTCAGTATATACATTTTCCATATACCTCAGTAGTTTATTATTGGAGCTTTTGTGTGTGTGCTTTTAAATTTAGATTTCGAATTGTACATCACTGGTTTGTATAAATACTGTTGATTTTTGGATGTATATGTATTTATTTACCACAGTTTATTCTTCAATATTTTAAAACTTTAGGTTAAATGAAGAAATTGTACTCCATATACCCTTCTTCCTTTGCGAATTGTTGTCTTAAATGTTCCCGGTCCAGACTTTGTGAACTGTGTCAAACAATGCTAGAGTTTGAAAATCTGAAATATGTTTCTTGTAGATAACATGTAGTTGGATCATCTTTTTAAATCTACGTTGCCAATCTGTGTCCTTTACTTATAAATTTAAACCATTTACATTTAGTGCAATTACTGACAAAGGAGGGTTTGCCGCATGTTTTCTCTGTGTCTTACGTGCTGTTTGCCCTCTTCCTTTTATTTTGCATGTATGTTAAAGAGGTATAACTTAGTGAACCATCTTATGTGCTTTATTTTCTTCTTTTTTAAGTATACATGTCTTAGTTAATTCTTTAGTGGTTACCCTAGAGATAACAGTTAATATCACTGTAACATTCTAGTTTAATCAACAGTAGTTTAAATAAAATCTTTGTTTCACATTGCACTATTTCCCATTTGTGCTGCTGTTTTCACCAGTGATGCTTTCATACATACAGGATCAGTCACAAGCAACGCCCCTGCTATTTATTATAAAATTATATGCATGTAATTCTGTAACATAAGCGTATCACACTCAAAGCACATTAGAGGACATTGTAGGTGAAAAGTTCAAAGTAAAACCATAAATTATAGCCCTGGCTGGTGTAGCTTAGTGGATTGAGCGCGGACTGCGAACTAAAGTGTCGCAGGTTCGATTTCCAGTCAGGGTACATGCCTGGGTTACAGTCCATGACCCCCAGCAACCGCACATTGATGTTTGTTTCTCTCTCTCTCTCTCACACTCTCTCTCTCTCAGTCTCCCACTCCCTTCCCTCTTTAAAAAATAAAAAAAATATTTAAAAAAAAGTAATACACAGGTGACATGCACTTAAGAAAAACAAGACCATAAATTATTACACCCATATTATTACGCTGCCAACCACACTCGTGCAGACTGTATTTCTGCATGATCCATACTCATAACCATTGACTTAGAATTATTTTTATGCAGTTACTTTAAAATATTGTAGGAAAAAAAAGTTACTAAAATACATTAATACTGGCTCATATTTTTTTGTGTAAGTTACCTTTATTATTTATTTCTCGATGGAGTCAAGTGACTGTATGTCCGCTCTTTCAGCTTCAAGGATTCTAGTCTGTCACCGTTGTTGTCCGCCACGTCTGCTGTCCAGCGTCATTCTCAGCCTTTGTTCGTCTGAGAAAGTCTTAGTTTCACCTCCATTTTTACAGGGAATTTTTGTCAAATAAAAAATTCCTGCTCCAAATGCTTTTAGTTTTGGGACTTTCAATGTGTCATCCTTCTGTCTTCTGGCCCCCCACTTTTTTTTGCTGAGAAATTAATTGAACATCTTGCTGAGGGTTGCTTGGCTGTGATGAGCCACTTCTCTGGTGCTGCCTTGAGGGTTTTCTGCGCTTTTCATAACTGCATTACCATGTGGCTTAGCTGGGGTCTTTTTGAGTTTATCCTACATGGAGTTCATTGGAGTGTCTGTGCAGTCTAGGTAGATTATCATTTTTCATCAGCTTCGGGAAGTTTTGGCCATCACTCTGTGAAATATGCCTCTGTACCTTTCTTCTTGTCAGTTGTGACACTAATAGTAGTGATACCTATTGTGACATTTAGTAATATTACTGTAGGTTCCTTCACAGGACTTTTAGGATAATTTATCTTCCTGTTTCTTTACTGGATAACTTAATTGATGTATTTTAACTTTATTTGTGGATGAGTGTTGTTTTTGTGTGCTCCCACTTTTTCCAATTTCAATTTTTATTTCATGTTTTATTTTCCAGTCACTAGTGATATGTCAGGCATATTTCAGTGGGTTTATTTGCCACTTGTATGTCTTTATGGGAAAATGTCCGTTAAATTAATTTTTACATTTTTAATGGGTTATTTGTCCTCTTGGTGAGTTGAAAGAGTTCATTATATATTATGAAAACAAATGCTTAGAAGTCATAATAATTTGAAAATTTTTTCTGTATGTCAGTGGATTATATTTTCTCTACATAAATGGTGTCCATAAAGCACATCATATATAAATATTGCTAAAGTAAACTTAGATACATTTTTTCATTTGTGTTGGAGATAATTTATTTTTTCTATTCTTACTGTTTTCATGATGGAACTGTGTCTGTTCGTTTATCCTTTGTAATATAAATGTGGCAAGGAATGGGAATGTGTTGAATCTCATATTGCCAGTGACAAAAATTAAAATGTTTAAGACTGTTCCTTGGAGACACCTTAGAAGCCTGAGCACATGATATTGGAGTGTATTTCATGAAGTTTTGGGTCCAGTTGAGAAGATGTGACTTGAACTTTGTTAGAAGTCACTGTTACAAAGTCCAGAGGTGGAGGAACGCCAAGACGGCTGAATGGCAACATGCCCTGTTCCCATCACAGTTTGCTGTGGGACATGCAGTATGTAGAACGAGAAAGTGGCACAGGTGAGGTACTGCCCATGACTGACCCTTAAGGAGCCTGCCCTGAAGTAAATTTGCCAAGCATGCATGATTTCTCCAATCTGGACTGGTGGACAAGTAAGATTTTCCATTGGCCAACAAAAGGCCTTTCTGTTCTTTAATGACTGGAGATGTTTGGGAAAAACATCAATGGAAAAAAACTATGGTCCTGGGTGTGTACCATGCTCTGCAATTGCTCACCAAGCAAGCATCCCTCGGCCCCTGAGTTCTGTCATTCGCTTAAAGACTTCATAGTCCTGTCAGAAAGACTACAGGTGTGTCTCCAGTGGTGTGTGAGGGCTTCACCCCGACAGCAAAGGGACAGTTCCACTTGGTGTCTGCCTTCGATCTGGATTCTCAGGCTTCTGGAGACCTTGGCTGTCGTTGAGTTCCCAGGACACCTGCTGAGGCTGCTGTCCCTAATCTCCTGCAGTGTGGAACGTGTCCAGATGGATGACAGCTACCTACTGTGTTTCAGGGTCACGGTGAGTACAGACTACAGATGCAACTCCAGTTTCCTTCTGTTCTGCTGAGGGATTTGGAGTTAGTTAGCAGTAACAGGTGCCTGGCCAGAAGTCACTCAGTCATTGAAGATTCATGAGGGCAACTTGGGCCCTGTGGTACTGTCAGTTGCCAGCCTTTATGTCGGTGGTTGGTTGTTTTGGTGGTCGGAGGGTTTCCATCCAGTGAAGCTCACCTGTGGAGGCTGCAGGGAGACTATGCACAGGGTCACATCAAATTCACAGGCAGGAGGGCCTGTGCCTAGATTGGGGGTGAGTCGCTAAGAAGGAGTAGCTGTGAAGGAGCTTGTACACTACTTTCAAAGTCTCTTGAGTTCAGAGTTAGATGCTGTCTTTAAAAGTCTCATAATTTGTTGGTCAGAAGGGGCATGTGAGGTTAGGGATATTGCCCAGGCCATGCTTATTCAGAAGTTGAGTCCTTTGTCAGGACCATGTGCACACACACCTGTATAACTGCCTGCCTCGTGGTGTCAACACAGTCCTGTGTCACTGCTAAGGGGCAGAGGTACATGACAGGTGCAAGGCTTGCCTGGGGGAAAGGTTGGTGTGAGGGTCACATTACCTGAGAATCTAGGAGAGTTTCTTATATGTGCATGTGATTTCTCTGCAATTCCCAGGTGTGGAGGCCATGGAAGGTTTGCCGTCAGCCATGAAGAGATGACCTGCTTTCCTTTGATGGCCAGAGCTGTGTGGGAGTCCTGGAAGGGAGCGTGACCTTGGGTACTCCATCCATATGGGTTGGTCAAGAAGGTAAGCATTTCTGTGAGCTGTGTTTTGTCACTTGCCTTAGGATTTCATAGACCTACCTGTGACAGCCTGTCCAGGTGTCTCCACTGTTGTGGGGTTTTGCTCAATAAGTGCATGGACTGCCCCTCCCTCTCAGTGGCTGCGATCTGGGTGCTTCTGGCAGGTGTGGGATACCGAGGTCACTAACTCACTAGGTGAGCCTGAATCACAGCCAGCCTTGCTAACATGGCCTCATCCCAGAGCGTGCTCGGATCGATGATGAGTCCCTAAAAATGCATTCCTTGGAAAAGCTGAACAAAATGAGTGAGAACTCCAACCGTCGTTCTCATCGGATCTGAGGTCCAGCACGTGGAGGGAGGCCCAGGACGGGCAGTAGGGAGGGTCAGCTGTCCCTCGGCCGCACTCATGCAGGCTCCACCCAGGACCTCAGCTTATATAGCTGCTTGAATTACTGTGTGTATGTTCGATGTTCGTTGCTGAGCACATTTCTCAAATGTGCATGTGATTTCTCTACACTTCCCAGGTGGGGTGGCCGTACAAGCTCACAACGAGCCAGGAAGACACACCTGCTTTTTCGGTGATGGCCACAGTTGCTCGGGAGTCCTTGAGGGAGTGTGGCCCCAGGTGTGCACCATACCTGTTGATCCCTCCAGAAGGTAAGATGGCCTCTGACTTATGCTCCGCTGCTTGAGATAGGATTTCACAGATGCAAATGTGGCCACCTGTCTACATGTCACCCAGTAGCATGTGGCTTTTGCATAAGAGTGGACTGACTGCCTCTTTGTCAGTGACTGGGATCTGGATGGTTCAGGCCAGCATATAATGCTGAGGTCCTCATCTCACTAAGTGAGATGCACAGCCGGACTGGCTCACATGTCCTGGATCCCAGAGCGTGCTCGGATCGATGATGAGTCCCTAAAAATGCATTCCTTGGAAAAGCTGAACAAAATGAGTGAGAACTCCAACCGTCGTTCTCATCGGATCTGAGGTCCAGCACCTGGAGGCCCAGGGCAGGGAAGAGTGAGGGACAGCTACTCCTTGGTCACACTCATGCATGTTACACGCAGGAGCCTCCTCACTTAACTGTCTGTATTTTCACTGTATTATTTGGATTTTTTATAAGGGTAGTATGTGGTTGAGTGGACAGTCATTCTGTCTTCTGAACTAGCATACTTTTTAGTTCCAATAGTCATTGGTATGGCGTGACTATGGAAGAGGCCCATTGAGTCCTTGGCCTGGGCGTGGTCTCACCAGGTTCTTTCTGGAGACAAAGATCCTGGGCCTCCGTGTGAGGAGCCAAAGAGCCAAAGCTTCTGTGATTTTTGATTAGAGTCCTAGCGTTGGCAGTTTGGGGAAGCTGTTCAAGAACAGGTTCAGAAATCTGAATCTGCTCTTGTCTCAGTGCAGAAATTGTCACTAGGCTGGGAATGGGGGCGCAGACAGGGGGGCTGGTAGGTCCTGGTGTGCGGTTGGCAGCTCCTCTGACTCAGCTGCCCACCTGACATGGCCTCCCAGGGACTGTGCTGTGGTCCTAGCTCTGAAGTGAAGACAGAGGTGTGACCAGTGGTCTGGAGAGGACAGGCCATCCTGTGGTTCCAGGGCTCCCATGAGTTGTACTGTCCCGTTGTGTTTCTAGTGGCATCATCATCAGCTCCAGGAACCTCTTGAGAGCCAAGATACCCAGCACACAGTTATAATCAGGTTTCTGTCTTGGAAAATGTATCACACATTGTGATTGCTTCCTCCTGTCTTCGTGAATGGTGCATTGGAGCACTGTGAGGTCAAGGGCAGAGCAACCATGTAGAGAGACGTCATAACCTTGAAGCTCATGGGGCTGCCATATGTAATTTTGAAATCTTACCACTCTGCTCCCTGCTGGTCACTGCTGCCCAGGGTGGCCCATGGGAGAGTTGGCATACAGCCATGAGAAGGCAGATTTCGACAACAAACCCTTAGTATCTGAATGATTTTTGAATGCCAGAGCCCTGAATTCCTGTGTGTGGGAATGTAAGTCTCTGGGTGCGAACATGGCCTGGTTTCCATTGTTCTCACTTCCCGAGTCATGGCAGGTGAAGACCCCAATACCCCTCTGGGTTCACGTTGGCCCATGGATGGCCTTTGGCTTATTGTCTGGGAGCAGTTGACTTGGATGAAGTCATCTGATCCCTCTCTGTGCACTCGGGCCTGAGTAGCCCTTGTGCTTCTGGCACCAGGTGCACTGTCAGTCGTCATTTTCTCTTCTGTCACTGTGTTCCCATCAAGCATAGGTCACCTGTGAGCATGTGCTGGGCCCCGTGTTCGAGTTTGCTTCCCCTGCACCATCATCAGAGTGCTGGTGAGGAGCGGTGTGCACTTGGGCGTAGAAGGAATCGGAATTGCAGGGGGTGTCCTGGTGCATTTTTGGAGCCCCTTTGTGTACAAAAGTTACCTTATGTTTTTTGAAGGATAGTGTCTTTATTTGATGGCAGTCAGGGATTGTTACTGGCAATCTGAGCCCAGGGCTTGCTGATTCACGTGAGGAGGCCTGTGCCTATGAACACATGCAATATATTTGCACACTGACGTACATGCATGGAATCACAGAAGCCCTGAATCATTTGTCAGGGACAGAAGTAGGTGACAATCAAATGAGGATGTCATGGATTTATTGCCCGAGAACTTGGGCACATCACTGAAACGCATGTATGTTTCTGTCCACATCTCAGGTGGAGCTGCAGCGCACGGTTTTTCATCTGCCCAGAAATGAAGACCACTCTCTCCCTGGTTGCCTGAGGTCCCTGAGAGTTTCCGAGGAGGCGTGGCCCTGAGTGCTTACTGACTGGGCCTGCAAACCATTCAGGAAGGTAAGTGTTCCTCTGATCGCAATTCATCCATCACTCATCAGACTTTTTAGAGGTGGCTTGTGTGGTTGTCCCGAGTGGCCCGTGGGGTTCCCCTCCAAGAGTGATTGCATGTTCCTCTTCTTCAGTGGATGGGATGGGGAACCTACGGGCCACTAGAAGAGGCTGAGATCATTGACTCACCCAGGTGGCCTTGCTAAATTACCTGGTGTATCATAACATGCTTGGATCGATGATGACTCCCTCAAATGCATTCCTTGGAAAGCTGAACAAAATGAGTGAGAACTCCACACCGTCGTTCTCATCGGATCTGAGGTCCAGCATGTGGTGGCCCAGGGCAGACAGGAGAGAGGGACAGCTGCCCCTTGTCACACTCATGCACATTCCACCCACAGCCTCAGCATCAGGGATCCTCCTGACTTAGTGTCAGGATTTTCACTGTGTTAGTTGAAAATTTGTCATTGATGGGTTTTGAGGGGAGTAGCGATTCCTTATGTTGTCAGCTGGCACATACTCTAGTTCTAAAGTCTACATAGTGGCTGCTGCAACAGTCCATTGAGACCATGCAGAGGGGGTCCTTGGCACATTTTAGGAACCCTTTTAGGCAAAAAAGTTGCCGTTCTTTACATTTTTTTTTTAAATGGTCTTCCTTTAATGGCCGTCAGGGCTTGTGGCAAGCGATGCGTTCTGTCGCTTGTTCAGCTGCAGCAGCCTCTGCCCACGAACACATGCAACAACATATTTACCTACCAACTTACATGCATGGTATGACGTAAGCATTCAGGCATGCATCAGGGACAGAGTAGGTGACAGTCAGCTGCAAGGCCCACTGTCGGGGAGAGGATGACATAAATTGGACCTGGGCACATGACTCAAATGCACCTGTTTCTGTCCACTTTTCAGGCAGAGTTGCAGCGCAAGGTTCTTCATGATCAAGAAAAGACCTGTGTCTCCCTGGATTACCTAGGTCCGTGTGTGTCCTGGAGGCGGTGTGACCCTGAGTGATCACCAGACCTGGGCATGGTTCAGGAAGGTAAGTGCTCCTCTGCTACAAGTTCCAACATTGAAGTTCACATTTCTTAGAGCTGCTCAAGGTGCCCTGTTCTTGTGTTTGTGAATGTTGTGTTTTACTCTTTGAAGTAATTTGTGGCATTACCTGCCATCTGTGGGGTCACCTGTGCATACCAGTAATGGCATCATGTGAAATCAGTATCTTCTGTAGCTATGCTCTGTGACTCTTACTGAACCCTAGGTGTGTGTCCTGTCTGAGGCTACTTTGCTAGAACCTTCCCTGGCAGACATGAGGGACGTGCCTTTTGTGAAGGCAGTGAGTGTTGGGACGTTTCTATGAAGGTTGGGGCCTAGAATCTCCCTAGATGGGGCAATGCCTAGTTTCTGCAGGTGACTGTACTTGTGTTTCAGTTGATTGCTACCCTGGGTCATGGTGCGTGAATAAGAGCCATTTTGTCCATTTTCCTTGCCACCAAAAGAAAACTGAATTCAGTTGCTTCATGTGAACTCATTTGGCCACTAAAGACTAAGGCTACTTCTGCCTGGTCCCGATGGTGCCATCTGTAAGTGGGTGGTTTTTCCACTGTGATTTAAGTGATAGCTCATTTTGTGTGTGGACGAAGTGTCTTAAGTTGACACCCACATTCACGGGTGTGGCAGAGGCGTGAGCACAGTGGGTGTGCTTGTTCAGAAGGAGCAGCTGTGAAAGGAGGCGTCGGTGGACTTTTGGGGAATGTTCCTCATTTGCGTGCATGCTTCCTCTCAGGGGCTTGTCTTCTGGTTTGAGAACCTCACCATCATTCAGGGGACCTGGGTCCAAGGTATGCATTCAGGAGCTAAGTCCACTGTCGGGAAAATGCATTCCCACACGTGCTTACCTGCCTGCCTTATGGTGTCACACATGTGTGCAGTCACCTCCAAGGAACAGAAGTGCATGAGAAGTGCATGTTACTTGAGAATCCGGATGAGTTTCTCAGATGTGCTTGTACTTTCTCTATACTTTCCAGTGGGGGTTTCATGTGCAAGGTTTGCCATCAGCCATGAAGACATGAACTGCCTGTCCTTTGCTGACCAGAGGTGCTAAGGAGTCCTGGAGAGAGAGTGTCCCTGCGTGTGCCCTGTGCATGTGGATCCCTCAGGGAGGTAAGATCGTCTCTGTTCCAGTTCATTACCATGACTTTAGATTCCATAGAACTGCTAGACATGGCATGTCCGTGTTTGCCCCATGGTTTCCCTCCAAGAGTGGATTGACTTCTCTTGCTCAGTGGCTGGGGTCCTGATTCTCCACTGCACTGGGGGTCTCAGGTCATGGGCTCACACAGTGGTCTGCCCTGCTCACCCTGCCCAATTGCACAGCATCCCAGAGCGTGCTCGGATCGATGATGAGTCCCTAAAAATGCATTCCTTGGAAAAGCTGAACAAAATGAGTGAGAACTCCAACCGTCGTTCTCATCGGATCTGAGGTCCAGCACGTGGATGGAGGCCCAGGGCAGGCAGCAGGGAGGGACAACTGCCCTTCAGCGATACTCATGCATTCGCCACCCAGGGCATCAGTATTTGAGAACCTCCCGTCTCACTGTTGTATTTTTTTCTCTGTGTTAAGTTTCTGAGTACATTTTCAAACATGCATGTAATTTCTCTAAACTCCCAGGTGGGGTGTCGGTGCATGTGTCAATGTCGCTGGTGAAGAGGGGACCTACTTTCCTTTCATTGATCAGCGCTGTTTGGGAGTTGGAGGCATCTGGGTGTGCGCCATACATGCGGATCCCTCAGGAAGGTAAGATTTCCTTTGACCCACAGTCTGCCATTACCTGCAGGATTTCACAGGCCTGCTACAGGCAGCCTTGTCCATGTGACCCCAGCGTTCTGGTGGTTTCCACTGGAAGAGAATGGCCTGTCCCTTACGTTCAGTGGCTGGTACGTGGATGCTCCAGGCCTCCAGATGACACTGGTCATCGGCTCACCCAGCGAGTCGCACAGGCTGCATCACCCAGGTGCCGTGCAGTGTAGAGCGTGCTCGGATCGATGATGAGTCCCTAAAAATGCATTCCTTGGAAAAGCTGAACAAAATGAGTGAGAACTCCAACCGTCGTTCTCATCGGATCTGAGGTCCAGCACGTCAAGGCCCAGGGCAGGCAGAAGAGAGGGACAGCTGTTCCTTGGTCACACTCACACTTGCACCACGCAGGGACTTGGTATCAGGGAACCGCATTCTGACCATCAGGATTTCCAAGGCATTTGTTGGTTGTGTATGATCGATGGTATTTGGGTGAATGTCCAGGCTCTCGTCTTGTCAGCTAGCACTTATCCTGTTCTGACAGTGTGCAGTGTGGCTGTGGCACAGGCTCATTGAGACCACGGCCTGGGCGTGTCATGTCCAGGGTCCTGTTTCAGATGTAGTCCTTGGTGTTCCAAGTGTGTAGCCCAAAAGTCTGTCTTTTCCATGGCTTCTGTTGAGAACTCCTGTCAGGGTCATTGATGAGTGTGTCTTACCTGTCATGTAGTTCAGGACATGTGAGCCACCATGGCATGGGGAGCAAGGGGAAGGGAGGCTGTAGTTGGCCTTGTGTCTTATTCACTAGTCACCCAGTTCCCATGCATGCTCGCCAGCCAGGGACTGGACTCACCATGTGTCCTTGAAATGAAGAGCTTGAGGTGACTTCTGGCCCTGACAGGGGTGGAAAGTCTTGGAGCAGACAGGGGTAGTGTGGTTCCATGGTTCGTGTTGTCTCCCTGTGCTCCTGTGACACCTTTGTCATTAGATGTTAGGGATCTCTCGTGTCCTTGGTGGTGGATACTGTAGGTGCCTTACAGGGAAGATGGGAGCGTAGCAGACCATCCTCTGTGGTTTCTGATCTTGTTCACTCACTGCTTCGGTTGTGGTTCTCAGTGTCAGTAGTATTTTGTCAAGTATTTTTGAAAGGGGTCCAAGGACCCATGGTGTCATTTGGCCATCTGTGGTTGAATGGCTTAGTGAGTAGTTTCTTTGTCCTTTGTCCTCTGGCAGAGAGCATCCCAGGTCAACTTCCTGCCCAGGAGAGGGCTGTTCGCTTGGCACAGGTGTGTCCCCTTTCCACAGAGGGACTGAGATTGATTATTTGGTGCCAGCCTGTGGGCACATCAAAGCCTGTGATCACCAGGATGTCCGGCAGCAAGCTGTGAACAGATATCAGATTGCATACAATGAAATACAATATACATTGTGTAACACGTTTGTGATCGTCTCTGTGGATGGTACAATGGAGCTCATCATGTCAAGGGCGGAGCTCCCACGTGGAAGGATACATAAGCTTGCGTCTCATGGGGTCATTGTAGGCAATGTCAAAGTCTTCACAACTGTCCCTCCCTGCTGGTCTCTGCTGCCCAGGGCGGCCTGGGTTTCACAGCTTTATTGGCGGAGAGTTGCCCAGCAAGCAGGAAGATGCCACTCAGCAAGGCGGCCTTAACATTTGAATGTTTACCTGAACATCAGAGTCCAGAATTCCTCTAGTTTCGGAAAGTCTGGTCTCTGGACTAGAATATGGCCTGTTGTCATATGTGCTTTCTCACTCAGTCGCAGCGGGTGAGGCCCCTGTATGTACCCATTGTTTCATTTTGTCCCTTGAAGCCCTTTGGTGCTTTGTGCATGAAAAGGTCCCTGGTCCTTGGTCACTTGGCCCACATTTGAACTCACGCTTCTCCAGGGGTGTGCTCTCTGTCCCAGGTGTGCTGTGGGTGGTCTCTTTTGGGGGGATCTCTATGTTTCCATCAAGTTTTTATGTCCCCTGTAACTGTTTGGTTAGGGGAAAGTGCAGTTTCACTTGCATACTCATGTATAGCGTGTACAAGGATGCAACACGTGGTTTTTTATTTGCAAGGAGAGGATATTGGATTGTAGTACTTGGCCTATTTTAGGATCCTAATGGGGTCAAAATTTCTCTTTTTCCTGTTGAGGAAATGAGCCTTTGTTTGATGGCAGTCAGGAAGTGTGGGTAGCAGTTGGTGTGAGGGCTCACTGGTGCCCTGGTTCAGATGACGAGGTCTCTACACGTGAACACATGTAACTGGTTTGCACACTGACCCACACATGTGCCATCATAGGCATCTCATATTATACCTCAGGGACAGAAGTGGATGACAGATGCGAGTCCTGCTAAGTGGGGAGGATGTCATGGATTAATTACCTGAGGACCTGGGTACATCACTCAGATGCACATATGTTTCTATCCACTTCTCAGGCAGAGCTGCAGGTCGAGGTTAGTTGTTGGCCCAGAAGTGAAGATCTCCCTCTTTGTAAATGAAAAAGGTTCCCAGAGTCCCCGAGGATGTATGGTCCTGACTGCGCACCAGTCCTGGAGACTAATCATGAAGGTAAGTGTTACTGCATTCCAAGTCTAGTTACTAGCTTTTAAATTTTTCAGAGCTGCCTGAGGTGGCTTGGTTGCATGTCCTGAACAGCATGTGGGGATTCCCTCCACAAGTGACGGATGTCCCTCTGATCAGTGGCTGGGATCTGGATCCTGCAGGCTGCTGGAGGAAAGTGAGCTCATGGTTCACTCAATGAGCCCTCCTGCCTGCCTTGTTAAATTTCCAATATCCCACAGCGTGCTCGGATCGATGATGACTCCCTCAAATGCATTCCTTGGAAAGCTGAACAAAATGAGTGAGAACTCCACACCGTCGTTCTCATCGGATCTGAGGTCCAGCACGTGTAGGGCCCGGGGACAGTTAGAATGAGGGACAGCTTACTTTTCATCACACACTGTTGCAAGCATCATCCATGGTGTGGCTTTTCAGTGCGTCCTTCTGAGGCTCAATGGGTTCTTCTCTATTTTGGGGTGTCCATGAATGGAAGCTTCCTGTTTGAATGCCCAGTCTTTGTTTATGTGGTAGCGTTGTATAATTTCAGTCCTGTAAGTTGGAGAGTGTGGCATGGGCCTTGGCCTAGTTAACTCATTATGTGGATATGTGTCAACCACGATTTTCTTCATAATTATCTCCTGAAGGGCCTGACTTGGGTGCTGGGCAACAAAGAGTCCCCTGGCTTCTGATGAGGACCCCAGGCATTTTTACTTCCCCAGGATGTTTGCAGCCATTGGCACATGATTCGACCTCAATTCTGCCATTGGTACTCCTGTTTGTAACATACTCCTTAAGCCCACATGCATGGTGGTGTCCCTTGGAGTGGGCTGTGTTCCAAACACTGATGTGAAGACTCTGTGATTTCTTTTCTCCTGTTAATATTTTTAGTTGTTAATTTTATGGACAAAGGAGAAGAGAGAAATGAATTTGTTGTTTCAATTATTGATGCATTCATTCATTGATTCCTGTCTGTTGCCTGATTGGGGATTGAACCTGCCACCTTGGTGTATGAGGATGACACTCGAACCAACTGAAATAATCTGGCCAGGGTGTCTCTGTAGTGTTTGATTCCTTGTCAAGGAAGGAAAGGTCACCTGTTAGGCAAGTTGGTGTGTGATTCAATGAGAAGAACTGTCTACGATTGCTCAAAAGGAGTCTTTAGCTTCCCAGGGATGTTTGTAGAGCCTGATGAGGCTGCCGGATGCTGTCTGCACAGGACGACTAGCACACTCGTGTATGCTGCTGTCGTGCAGGCAGGTGGTCCCATCAATGTAGACATTTCAGAGTAGGGCTCCCATAGTTCTGTTTCTAGCACCTTGTGGATGTCCTGTGGGTTTGTATAGCCCGTATTTCACATGGAATAGTCAGACATTCCTTTTCAACCCTTTGCCCTAGGAAGGCCTGGTGGTCTTCAGGTCAAAGGACTCCAGCTGGCTGGTTCAAATTTCCTGCGATTGCAGTCTTACATTTTCTTCTGAGGATTTGGGTTTTTCCCTGGAAGTCTGTGGGCTTGGCATCTAGTGGGAGCACTGGCTGTCAGATCCTTGACCAGGGACTCAGTCTTTTGAAAAAGGGCGACTTTGGTTTTGTGGGGAAGGTTTGTTTTATGTCAGTTCCTGCTTTTGCCTTCATGAATGAAACCCTTGACCTTCGTGACATCCATTTTATTACATGCCCAGGGCTGGGTAACTTGCTGAGTTGTGGCCTTATGAAAAAGCAAAATCTTTATGGTTTTGCTCCCTGGGAGACTGCTTCCATGGGGTACAGTTGGTACCACCAGGTGGGGGTGGTGGCGTGCCAGCCGTAACTGGGTTCTGTGCAGAGGCAGAACATAGACGTTGATGTCACATTCTGCGCTCAGGAAAGATGTGTAGGGACAACCAGTGTGACTCGTTCAGGAGTGGCTGTGTGAAGAGGAGCCTGTGCACTATTGTAGAGTCTCCCCAGTTAGGGTTCACATGTCATATTAGGGTGCTGGGCCTATGGTGTGTAGTTTTTCAGGAGCTGTGTCCTCTCTCAGGAGAACACACACCTGTCCTGAGGTGTGACACACGCCTGCAGTCAATCCTAAGGGACAGAGGTGAATGACAGATAGGTGGGAGGCTTACCTAGGGGGAAATGTGGGTAAGCATCTCAGTAAATGTGCATCTGAGTACGTTTGTCAAGTGTGCATGTGATTTCTCTATACTTCCCAGGTCACGTGGCCATGCAAGGCTTGCCGTCATCCTTGAAGACTTGACCCTCAATTCCTGGGATCAGCGATGCTGTGCGGGAGTTCTCTCTCGAGGAGTGTGCCCCTGGGTGCACTCCATGGTCGTGGATCATTCAGGAAGGTAAGCATTTCTCTGCCCTACATTTAACATTCGCTTCAGCATTTCATAAGCCTCATAGAGGTAGCCTGTCTGCATGTCATCCAGTGGCACGTGTCTTTTGCGCAAGAGTGCATTGTCTGTCCCTCTTGCTCAGGGGCTGGGACCTGTATGCTCCAGGCTAGTGTCATGCTGGGTGTGTTTGATGCTGAGGGCCATGATCATACTTAAGTGAGCCTCCCAGATGGCCTTTCCAAAATCTTGTTTTACAAGAACGTGTTTGGATCGATGATGAATCCCTAAAAATGCATTCCTTGGAAAAGCTGAACAAAATGAGTGAGAACTCCAACCGTCGTTCTCATCGGATCTGAGGTCCAGCACGTGGAGGCCCAGGGCAGGCAGGAGACAGGAGATATATGTAGGACAGAAGCGCTTGATGATTGGAAGCAAGGACTGTGAAGGGGAAGAGGATGATGTGGGTATTCTCACTTGAGCACCTTTGAACAGTTCTTAAAGGCACACATGATTTCTGTCTCCTGCTCAGGTGGAGCTGCAGTGCAAGGAAAGAAAATACTTCCATCTCCATGAGTGACTAAGGTCCCTGGTCCTCGGAAAGGAGGTGTGGCCCTGAGGGAACACCACACCTCGGGATCCCTCAGGAGGAAGGTGAGCATTCCTCTGCTCTGTGTTCTGATATCAGCTTCTGACATTTTTAGAGCTGCCCAAGGTGGCTTGTTTGGGGATCCTGAATGGCTCATGGAGTTCCCCTTAAAGAGAGGACTGCATGTCCTTCTTGCTTAGTTGCTAGGATCCAAATCCTCAGGCTGCTGGAGGACTCTGAGGTCATTGGATCACCCAGTGAACCACCCAAAATGCCATGCTGAAGTTTCTAGCATATTAGAACGTGCTCGGATCGATGATGACTCCCTCAAATGCATTCCTTGGAAAGCTGAACAAAATGAGTGAGAACTCCACACCGTCGTTCTCATCGGATCTGAGGTCCAGCACGTGCAGGGCCTGGGGACAGTTAGAGTGAGGGACAGCTTTTCGTTGGTCACACTCAGGTACACACCACCCAGTTCCCCAGCATTGCAGCATATTCCATGTAGGGGTTCTGCACGTCCACCACTAGAGTTGGATGACCGTGAATCAGGAGTTGTGGGTTGAATGCCCAGGCTGTGTTGGCGTGGTGGTCTTTTACTATCCACTCAGTCCTAGGACAGAGAGAGAGAGGTGCGTTGCTCTAGGCCAGGTGACCTCATGGCGTTGTTCTGTGCCATCCAGGCTGCCACTGCAGGCATAGCTCTGTCTCTCTGTACTTTGGTGCCAAAGAGGCTGAGCTCCCACGTCTCCTGATTAGGTCCCCAGGCCTGGTGGGTTGTGATACCTGTTCCTTACTTTGCCTTGGTGAGGAATTTTGAGTGCCCCAAGGAGCTGGCATCCAGCTGCAGATGACTGGGATAGGACTCTGCAGTGGCATCTGCTAGTTTTAACACTCACCCCACGCACGTTGACAGCAGCCAGACGTAGGCTGTGCTGTGTTGAAGCCCTAAGAGGAAGACACAGTGGAGGCTGGTGGCCTGGCCAGGATGGGCAGTCACCAAGAGGACAGTCACAGTTTGACTCCCTGGGCCTTCCTGCCATCACAGTGTCTCTGTGCGGTCCATTGGAAGTCGTCAGCGTCCCAGGGGTTATTCTTATTTCTGACTGGTGTGTCACTTGTTGCCTTCCAGGGACGGATCAGGGAGCCCACTTAGGACACTGTGGTGGGTGAGGGTTGTTTTTTTGGTGACTCTGTGTTAGAGTCGTGACTCTGGTGCTCAGTTTAGTAATTTGGGTACTGTTGCCCATGTCGGCTGAGTGGACAACCCATCCTGGATCAGATTTCTTAGGGGCACGCTTCTTTTAACCTCTGCCCCCCTAAAACCGATAGCATTTTTAAGGTCATTGTCCTTCTGCAGGCTGATCCAATTTTCCTGGCCCAGGTTTCTGACCCCATTTTTCCACGGATTGGACTTTCCTGTGGGAGTCTGTACTCACGACAGTGACTGTGGGCCCTGGTTTTTCAGGTGCATGGCCAGAGGACTTCCATAGCCCCTCGAAAGAGTCCTTGTTCTTATGTGGAGGAGATAGGTTCTTATTTCAAGTCTGGTCCTTGTCTTCGTGAACTCAGCATTTTAGGTTTGCAAAGGCCTCTGGGGGTTATGGGACGATTATGTGTGGCCGCTCGTTGGATCTTGGTTGTACACTCAGGCACACACAGGACCTTCTTGCCCGGGGCCCGCTGACACACACTTCACCTTACGTGGGTACAGCGCCTGGGGCTGCTGCTTCCAGTACGTGCCTTGGAGAAACGAAGTTGCTCTTTTAGTCAAGGGTACTGAGTATTTGGATATTTCCTTAGAGTTCAGGGCCTTGAACTCCCTGCGAGAGAAAATGCCCCATCCTTGTAGGTGAACATGCCCTATTTTCTGTTGGTCTTTACTCCACGTCCTGGTTCGTGAACAGGGGCCATTTCTTTCTGGTTCCCACCTGTCCTGTGAGGATAATTATCAGGCTGAGTGTTGTGGATGCATTTGGCCACTGAAGACTAAGGCCGCTTCTGTCAGGTGCTATTGTTGCCCCATGTATGTGGCTGGTTTTACATTTCCAGAGGTCTCGGGGTTCTGTTCCCAGTAGTTTACCTGTGACAGGTTACACACAGTGTCCAGGGTGACGTCACATCCACCATCAGGAAGAGGGTGTGTGTGGAATCGCTGTGATGTGTTCAGGAGCAGCTTCGAGAGGAGGAGTCCGCAGACTGTTTTACAAGGGCCTGGACGTCAGACTTCGCAGCCTTTCTTTTGAAACCTGTTTTTTTCCCTTGATCAGGGCGTGAATGTAGGGGCGTGGCCCAGGCCATTTTGGCCAGGTACAGAGTCCCGGGTCAGACACTCGTGCACACACCTGCACACCTGCCAGCCGCATGGTGTCACACATGCCTGCAGTCACTGCAGAGGGATAGAGGTGTATGACAGACAGGTGCAAGGCTTACTTGGGAGAAGGGGGCATGGGTGTTACCTAAGAACCTGGGTGAGTTACTCAAGTGTACATGTGATTTCTCTATACTTCCCAGGTGTGGTGGCCGTGCAAGGCTCGCAGTCAGCCATGAAGAGATGAGTTTTTCTTTCCTTTCATGGCCGGACCTGCAGTGTCGTGCTGGAGGGAGTGTGACCCTGGGTGCCCCATGCGTGTGGATCCCTCAGAAAGGTAAGGTTTTCTCTCTTCCACTTCCTGGCTAGCCTAGCACTTTAGATTTAATAGATCTGCTAGGTTGGTATATTAATAGGGTTCAAGCACAGGGCTTTCTGTTCCAGTCGGGGAGCCTGACCCACCAGTAGTGTGTTCACACTGCGCAGTGGGTACCACACCTCCCATCGTCACTCCTCAGGGACAGAAGTGTGTGACTGAGATGCTAGGCTTCCCCCCGGGAAGGGTTGACAGGGGTCTTTGCCCTGGGGACGCGGCGGCGTTTCTCAAATGTGCATCTGATTTCTGCCTTGTTGTCGGGTACCGTTGCAGTGCGGAGGTCTTCATCAGCCAAGAAGAGGAGAGTGTTCCCTGCCTGGATGCCTGGAGGGCTACAGGGGTCGCAGAGGTGGCATGGCCTTCAGTGAACCTCACCCCTCCCGACACTGTGGAAGGTAAGTGTTCCTCCGCACCAGTTCAGCCGGCTGTTGTCATGTTTCCTAGAGCTGCTCCAGGTGGCTTGTTCAGCTGTCCCGAAGGGCCCACCAGTTCCCCACAAACAGAGGAGTGACTGTTCCTATACTCAGTGGCTGAGATCTAAATCCCACAGGCCACTCACTGTAGGACTATGGGGTCAGTCTCTCACCCACACAGCCACCTTCCTGAATTTTTTGGCTTTGATATCGTGCTTGGATCGATGATGACTCCCTCAAAATGCATTCCTTGGAAGCTGAACAAAATGAGTGAGAACTCCACACCGTCGTTCTCATCGGATCTGAGGTCCAGCACGAGGAGGGCCACAAGGACCATTAGTGTGAGGGACAGCTGCCTCTCAGTCACAGTCGTGTACACACCACACTTGCCTGCCTCATGGTGTCACATATGCCTTCGGTCACTCCTAAGGGACAAGAGTGCATGACAGGGAGATGACAAAGTTAACTCCCAGTGGGATGGTTGACAGACTTATCTTGTTCCTCAGAATCTGAGTAGTTTTGTAAAGTTTCTTTGTGATTTCTCTACACTTCTCAGGTGGAGTTGTCTTGAAGGACTCAAAGTCACCACGAAGGGACCGCCATTTTGACTTTCGATGATGGGAGGTGCCAGGCTGTCCTGCAGGAGTGTGTGCTCACAGTTCATCACACTGTGGGTTTCTCCAGAAGGTAAGCATATTTGTTTTCCAGGTTCATTCTTTTGTTTGAGGTATTTGTATGTGTGTTGCAGACAGCCTGTGCGTGTGTCCTCCAGTAGTCGGGGTTTTGCTCTACAAATGGATGGGATTGTTCCTCTTCCTGAGTGCCTGGGATCTGGGTACTCCAAGCTGCTTTAGGATGCTGAGGTCAATGGCTCAGCGGGTGGGCCACCCAGGATGCCTTGCCTAAGTGTCCTGTGTCCCAGAACGTGCTTGGATCTATGATGACTCCCTCACAATGCATTCCTTGGAAAGCTGAACAAAATGAGTGAGAACTCCAACCGTCGTTCTCATCGGATCTGAGGTCCAGCACGTGGACGTCTGGGGCAGGCAGTAGAGAGGGACAACTGTCCTTTGGTCACACTCATGCACAGTCCACCCGGGGTGTCAGCTTTTCAGAACCTGCAGTCTCAATGTATTTTCTCTGTGTTAGTTTTTGAGTAGTTTGGTGAAATGTGCATGTGATTTCTCAATACTTTCCAGGTACAGTGGCCATGCAGGGCTTGACATCAGACACGAAGACGGGACGTACTTTTCTTTGCAACCGGAGGTGCTCGGAAGTCCTGGAGGGAGTGTGTCTCTGGGTGTGCACCTTACACTTGGGTCCCGCAGGAAGGTAAGATTTCCTCTGTCCTGCATTTTGCCTTTCTATTTACCATTTAATAGACTCGCTGAAGGTGTGGCATGTCCACATGTCCCCAGCAGCAAACAGGGCTTTCCTCGAGAATGGAGTGACTGTCCCTGTTGCTTAGTGATGTCAGTCTGTGTGTTTCATGCTCCGCAGGGCTCTCAGGTCACTGGTTTGCCCACTGACCTGCCCATCCTGCCTCCTCACTGCATTTCCCTGCATGCCACATCGTGCTCAGATCAATGATGAGTCCCTTAGAATGCACTTCTTGGAAAAGCTGAACAAAATGAGTGAGAACTCCAACCGTTGTTCTCATCGGATCTGAGGTCCAGCACGTGGAGTGGGCGCAGGTCAGGCAGGAGAGAGGGACAGAAGCCCCTTTGTCACACTCTGGCACATACTGCCAAGCAAGCCAGCATCAGAGAGCCTCCTACTGAATGTCTGGATTCTAACTTCTCTAGTTGGGTGTTTATGATCGGTGATGTGTTTAGATGAATGGGCCAGTCACTTAGTTTTGAGCTAGCACATGTTCTAGACCTGACAGTGGTGTAGTGTGGCTGTAGCACAGGCCTTTTTAGACCATGGCCTGGGCTTATCCAGGGCAGAGTCTTCGTTCAGTTTTAGCCCTTCAGGGGAGTCTCTGTGATTCAGCCGAAGGGCAGAGGCTTCCATGATTTCTCACTAGATCCCTGCGCCTGGCAGTCTGGATACCTGTCCTTGCCCTCTGTCCTGCATGGGTACTAGAGCCGCCATCGGATTGGGGGTGTGGGCAGAAGGACAGTTTGGCCATGGTGCTGCAGTCGGCAGCTCCTCTATACAACTCTGCCCAGTCTACATGCCAAGTGGCCACCCATGGACTGTGCTGTGGACACAGCTGTGAAATCAGGAGGCAGGGGTGGCCTGTGGCCTGGACTGGAACAGCAGGGTATTAGGAAGACAGGTCTTAACTCTGGTCCTCTGGGCGTCCATGGCATGGACATCCATCTCCTGTGTTCCTACTGTTACCTGTCTTCATTGGATTTCAGGGACATCAGCGTCTGAAAGGGACATTTGTAGGCTTCCTATAGGGCAGTGTCTATGATTAAAGCATGGCACTGTGGCTTCTCACCTCTGCTCACTTAGCATTCCCTGTGCAGAGTCGTGGCTCTCTGTGGGGTTTTTTAATACCATTGAAGAGAGGGCTACTTCCCATGACTTGCTGCTTGCCATCCCTAACTTTCATAGTGTGGCCAGCGTTCCCTCTGCCCCTCGGCCGGGAGTGTCTTAGGCTGCAGCATTACTTTAGGACATTGTCTTCTTCCAGCCCCAGGGAGTCTTGTTCTCCTAGAGGCATTGAGACTCCCAGTCGCAGCTTGAGGTCGTGGCTGAGACACAGGGCACTGAGGGACCAGGCACGTAGCTGTGGACAGATTTCTGCCTTGGAAAATGTACATGAGTCTTTGTTTTGGGGAAGTATCATGTTTTAATTCTGCCTCCTGTTCTCAGGTTTGACGTCTAGGGGCCCTGTCAGGCCGTGGGTGGTGTGTTCCTGCTCAGGGAGGGCGGGGTCACTTTGAGTCCCACAGTGTTGGGGGGCTGTGCAGTGTCTTTGGGTCAGCTCGGGCCTAGTTGCAACTGGGCTTTTGTTTGGACTCGTGGGAGGTGAAGAGTACAAATTCTCCTCCAGTGCCCTATTGTGTCCCGGAAGGGTGTCTGGTTGAGTTAACACAGACAGGTTTGTGTGCTGGTGTCACTATGCTCCCGGAGGTGAGGACAGGTTGCTGTCAATGCTGCAGGTGGATTGCCCGTAGTGAGAGGCTTTGTGTCAGTGCTGATTTTCTTAGGGTGGTTGCAGCGTCTCCGTCCAGGACGGCTCATGTGTAACAGTTTTGGGGACCTGATGGCTAAGGTGATCTCACTTCCTTTGTCAGTGTGAGTTTGTCCAGAGACTTGCAAGGCTGTTAGTGTTCTGAAGGACTGGATTTTAGTGAGAAACTCCTGGTGTATTTTAGCAGCTGCATGAAGTCAGACTTTTTTCTTTGTCTTCTTGTGCATGGGGCCTAAGGTCTCGGTACAGGGCTTCATTGTTTAGATGAGGAGGCCTCTGGCCACAATCACATGGAGCATATTTGCAATGTGGTCTACACACATTGTATCACACATGTTTTAGGCATTCTTCAGGTACCAAAGTAGGTGACATTCATATTGCAGGCCCACTGAGGGGAAGGGGATAACATGGATTCATTGCCTGAGGACCTAGGTACACCACTCAAATGGATATATGGTTTCTGTTCCTTCTCAGGCAGAGCTGCAATGCAAGCATCATTGTCCACCAAGAGAAGGATGACCTCTCTCCGCCTGGGTGAGTGGAGGTTCCTGGGACTCACAGAGGCAGTGTGGTTCTGAGTGCGCATCATTTCTGCAGACACATGGGGAGGTACGTGTTTCCCTGCTTTTAAATTCAGACAGCTGCTCTCAGATTTCTTAGAGCTGCTTGTGGTGGCTTGTTTGGGCATCATCCTCAGTGGCACATGGGGTATCCCTCCAAGAGTGGACTGCATGTCTGTCTCACTCAGTGGCTGGGATCTGGATCCTGAAGGCCACTGGAGGAGGCTGAGGTCATTGATTCACCTGTTGAAGTGCCCGGCTGGCCTTGCTAAATTGTGCAGTGTGCCAGAGCATGCTCGGATCGATGATGACTCCCTCAAATGCATTCCTTGGAAAGCTGAACAAAATGAGTGAGAACTCCACACCGTCGTTCTCATCGGATCTGAGGTCCAGCATGTGCAGGGCCCGGGGACCATCAGAGTGAGGGACAGCTGCCCCTCGGTCACTGTTATGCATGCTGCACCCATGGCTTTAGCTTACAGAGCTTCTTGAATTACTGTGTGTATGTTCATCGCGTTAGTTTCTGAGCACATTTCTCAAACACGCGTGTGATTTCTCTTCACGTCCTAGGTGAGGTGTCCATGCAAGGCTCTCTGTGAGCTGTAAAGAGATGACCTTTCTTTCCACTGATGGCTGAAGGTTTTCGGAAGTCCTGGAGGGAGTGTGGCCCTGGGTGTGCTTCATGCATGTGGATCCCTGAGGAAGGTAAGCGTTTCTCTGACCCCACTTCTGTTCTTTTTAGAAACATGTAGCAGTTGTCCCCAGGTGTATACAGATTTTGTTCCATGGGTGTAGAGAGTGTCCCTCTTGCACAGTGGCTGGGATCTGGGTGCTCCAGGCTGCTGGAGGACTGTGGGGTGGTTTCCTCCCCAGATGAGCCACTCAGCAAACCTTCAGGGTAACCCAGTGTGCCAAAATGTGCTTGGATCGATGATGACTCCCTCAAATGCATTCCTTGGAAAGCTGAACAAAATGAGTGAGAACTCCACACCGTCGTTCTCATCGGATCTGAGGTCCAGCACGAGGAGTGCCTCTGGGACAGTAGGAGTGAGGGTCGGCTGCCCTGTGGTCATACACATTCACCCTCCACCCAGGGCTTTAGCTTATAGAGCCCCTTGTGTTACTGTTGATATGTTCGTTATGTTAGTGTCTGAGTACGTTTCTCAAATGTGCATGTGATTTCTCTACACTTCCTAGGTGAGGTGGCTGTGCAAGGCTCACTGTCAGCTGTGACCTGCCTTTCTTTGATGCCCAGAGTTGTGTGGGAGGCCTGGAGGGAGTGCATCCCTGGGTGTGCACCTTATGCATACATTGCTCAGGAAGGTACGTATTTCTCTAACTTTCATTTTTTCCATGTATTTAGCAATTAATAGACTCCTAGAGTGGTGGCTTGTCCACATACCTGCAGTGTTATGCAGGGATTCTCTGTGAGAATGGAGATTTGGATTTGCTTGCTTCACGAAGCTCCTCCAGGGCTCTGAGGTCACTGGTTCACCCACTGGCCTGCCCATCCTGTCTCCCTTCATTTCCCTGTGTCCTAGAGCATGCTTGGATCGATGATGACTCCCTTACAATGCATTCCTTGGAAAAGCTGAACAAAATGAGTGAGAACTCCAACCGTCGTTCTCATCGGATCTGAGGTCCAGCATGTGCAAGGGCTCCAGGGCAGGCAGGAGAGGGGGACCAGTGCTCCTGAGTCACACTCATAAACCTGTCAGCTTCATAGTGTCACACACACCTGCGGTCACTTTTAATGGACAGGAGTACATGACTGGGAGGAGTGAGGCTTAGCTGGGGGAAAGGTTGGTGAGGGTCATATTACCAGAGAACCTGGGTGAGTTACTCACATGTGTGTGTGTGATTTCTATACTTTCCAGGTGGATGACTGTGCAAGGCTCACCATCAGCCATGAAGAGACGAGGTTTTCTTTCCTTTGCTGACCAGAGATGCTAGACAGTGTGTTTCTGGCTGTCCCCTGTGCATGTGGATCCCTCAGGGAGGTAAGATGGTCTCTCCTCCAGTTCATTACCATCACTTTAGATTCCATAGTACTGCTAGACATAGCATGTCTGTGTTTGCCCCGTGGTTTCCCTGTATGAGTGGATTGACTCCTCCTGTTGCTCAGTGGCTAGGGTCCTCATTCTCCACTCCACTGGAGGGGTCTCAGGCCATTGACTCACACAGTGGTCTGCACCAGCGACCCTGGTCAATTGCACAGCATCCCAGAGCGTGCTCGGATCGATGATGAGTCCCTAAAAATGCATTCCTTGGAAAAGCTGAACAAAATGAGTGAGAACTCCAACCGTCGTTCTCATCGGATCTGAGGTCCAGCACGTGGATGGAGGCCCAGGGCAGGCAGCAGGGAGGGACAGCTTTCCCTTGGTTGCACTCATGGATGTTCCACCCATGGCCTTAGCTTATGTAGCTGCTTGAATTACTGTGTATATGTTCAGTGTGTTCATTGCTGAGTACATTTCTTAAATGTGCATTCGTTTTTTCTACACTTCCCAGGTGGGGTGGCCATGCAATGCTGACCATCATCCATGAAGAGACAACCTTTCTTTGGTGACGGGAATTGCTTTAGGATTCCTGGAGAGCTTGTGTTTCTGGGTGTGCACCTCACACCTGGATCATTCAGGAAGGTAAGATGTCCTCTGTCTCAATTTTGGACTGTTGAATGGTCCCACTAGAGTAGCAGGGTGCTAGTCACACGTGCCCAGTGGTATGCAGGGATTTGCTCTGAGAATGGAGAGTCTGTCCCTCTTGCTCAGTGACTTCAATCTGCCTGCTTCTCGCTCCTGCAGGGCTCTAACGTGACTGGTTTACCCACTGGCCGGCCTGTGCTGCTTCCCTACATTTTCCTGAGTCTCAGAGCGTGCTCAGGTCCATGGTGAGTCCCTAAAATACATTCCTTGGAAAAGCTGAACAAAATTAGTGAGAACTCCAACTGTCATTCTCATTGGATCTGAGGTCCAGCTCATGGAGGCCTAGGGCAGGCAGGAGTGAGGGACAGATGCCCCTTAGTCACACTCATGCGTTAGGGAGCCTCCTGTCTTAATTTCACTTCTTGTCTTAGTGGTTTGAGACTGATTGGCCTGGCATTGTCATTTTGACTATCATTTTTTTAAATCTAGCACGCAGGGTGGTGGAACCCCAGTAGGCACTCAGTGCGGAGATGTCTCTGCTGCATTTCCTGGTTCCGAGTAGCCCTTGCAGGTCTTTTTCTAGGAGTTACAGATCAGACTGGCTCATGTTTTCTGATTTGAGCCTCAGGCTCAGACTTGTCAACCTGTGTCCACTTTTTGTCATGCTGAGGCTGTGTGACTGCAGTTCAGCTGGTAGTGGGGATAGAGGGAGTTTGCAGAATGTGTGGCTGAGTTCCTCAGTGCATCCAGATGCACAGAGCCCAGCCACTGACGTACTCTGCTCTGGCCTTCACCTTGAAGTCCAGATGCTATGATTGGTGACCCAGAGGGCCAGCCAGGAAGTTGGGGTGGGTGGTAGTGTGATTCCATGAGCTTCCTTTGGATATCCTGTCTTTTCTTGTTTCCACAGAGCTCAGTGGGCTTCCTTAAAGTCCTTGCTTCCATTGCTCACTTGATTCTACCTGGAAAGGCGTGGCCTGTGTGCCTGGCTCTGTGGTGGCTCACCTTGGCCCACTCAGAGTTCCCATTCCAGGTCAGTGTTGCTACGTAGGGCTTTTCCTTTGGTCTTGAACAGGTGCATGCTCGCATGATCCATGTTCTCTTTGATTTGAGTCCTCTGAGTTCAGAATTTTCAAGGTCAGAGTGCCAGCGTGTTTGATTTTTCCTGGTCCCAGCAGCACTCAGTGTGCTCAGAGGTGTTGGATGGACAACGGGGAAGGACCTGAATGAGGTAGGGACTTGGAGCACCATGTGCCCAGTTCACAGCCCCTCGCAGAGGTCTTCCTTGGAGAACACCCCCATTTTCATTTGTGGGAGATGAGCAGCCTCATTTGGAGGTGGCAGCCTCATCCTTCAACATGTTCTGAAAAGTCAGCCCCTTAAATTTTGTTTGTTTAGAAATGTGTGCTTCTTGAATGAGAATGTGCCCTTCTTGCCCACTTTGTTACTTTTCTCAAGGGATTCACAGCATCCTCCAGGGTGAAACCTGGTTTGGGGAAGCAAGAGAAATTTTCAGTAATCCAGTGAGTCGTTCATATCTTCCATCAGCTGCAGTCCCTGAGCAGACATACAGCAGATCCCTGGAGTTGACATTGGGGGTGGTCCCAGTATCTAAAAAAGGATGTCCACGCAAGGGACAATGAGAACAACGGTTGAGAAACACTGACGTACACGTGCGAACTACTTAATGTGTGACTGCCAGCTGACCGTGTGGCAGTCAGGAGTCACACACGCCAGACTGGGTGGCACTGTTTGCCAAGATCCCAGTGATTCAGAAGGTTGTGTGTGTGCATTTCCCACCCCATTTAGAGACATACAATTCCTTTCTCTTCTGCAGTCCATAGTTTTTCGTAACAGTTATCAAAATATGTTTATTGATTGGAAGGAGAAAGAGGGGAAGAGAGAGAAAGAAACATTGATTGGTTGTCTCCCTTAAGTGACCGGACCAGGGACCGAACTCTGTACCTTTTGGTGCATGGGACAGTGTTGTAATTAACTGAGCCACCTGGCAAGGGCTTCAATTTCTTTATCCTCACTTAGAGTTTATATCGTTTCTGAAGAAAAGTGTCTGGATTTCCCTTGAAGGAAATGGCTGCCCACCCTCCACTGGGACTTTCAGAAAACTCAGTTGGTCAAGGTCAGCAGGAGGTTTTCAGGAACAAGTTTACTGTCTCAGAGAGAATTACGTATGCACAGTAGTACGCCATTACTCTAGTCCTAAGATTTGCAGATCTTTCTTCAGCAGAAATTGAATTTCTATTGGACAGAAGTTCTCTAGAGCTATTACAAATATGAGAAAAGGAATAGATATTATAAGCATAACACCATAAAGTACCTGTTGGTGAAATCTTAGGTGAAATTATTTTTGGGGAAATGTGTTTGAAAATAGAATTGTAAGCTACCACACCGTGCAGAATATTTTCAGATTTTTTTTTTACTTCTCAGGAAGCAAAATAATGAAAGAAGACAGTGGTCTTGTATGAACAGTTTAAGTTCAGAAGACAAATGCATGTGTTACCAATTTGTATGTGTTAGTAAACTTTAAACTTAAAACTTTGCAAGTTTTGCTGAACTTTTCTTTAAAAGTACATTTAAAAATAATAAGTAGAAATATTACTCCTTCACATATAATATTACAAGATACTTTAATGGTTCACATAACTGAGGGAAACTTGTAAATATGTTTGATAATACTTAAGGTATTTTGCAGATGGCTTCAGAAAGAGTATTAGGATATTAGAGATATACTCAATTTTTCTCTTGTTCAGTGGCTGATTGACAATGTTGAGATCAGTAATCACACAGAAGCCATTATTCTGGACATTTTGGGAATACTCAATATCGTAATGCATGTGGTCACATCAGCTTTATGGTTATATTGAGCTTGTTTAATAATGATGATTTACCTCAGGCGCTTTAGTCAAGACTGTAGATTAAAATACTGCATTTGTGATTTCTTTAGATGAAGAATGGTTAGTGGTTTCCAATTATGTCCCAGAAAGGCCTCTAGTCCCTAGGTAAATGGCCTTGGGGCAAATTTTAGACTGTTGTTCAGAAAACAATCATTCCATTTCAGTTAATCTTTCTAGACACCTAGATACTATTGACATGCATATTTCCCTGAAACAGTGGTCTTAATGAAAGTTGATAAGCTGGGAACGCTTTTTGTCAATGAACTTGTCAGGTTCCCCTCTGTGACTTTGGCAGGGGGTATTGGAGAAACCATTTTTTATGGAAACCATTTTATCATCGATTCAATAATAATTTCAATATTATTTATTTTCATTGATAATAGCAAAAAATTGTTTCATAACGTTTAGTGTTTAGATTATGGAAGTATTTGATTTTGTTAACATAATGATTAGCTACCCCGTGTCTCTTTCTGTTGGCTGTCGGGGGGAATAGGAAGGCAGGTCCTTTTTGAATTTGTGCCTGTGAGATACACACACAGAACTTAAGAAAGTCCTGTCTTCCCAGCCTGCCTACACCACAGGCTACTCACACTTCAGAGAGTTTTGTGTTAGATTAGATTATGTGCACGCGCATTTGCATTCAGACTGTATGTACACAAAGGACATTTATATCTCCGTATATATTTCTTAAAATGTTGACTTCCTTCCTTTTCTCCCTTTCAGGTGATAGTGGAGGCTATAAGGAAAGGGGGAAGTCCAGACCTTTGCCTCACCTCTTCAGCGTCTGTTGCAGAGGACTTCTCCACTGGTGGTCTCGGGGCACCCTCGCAGGTATAATTCCACTCGGGCAGGGACGGGCATGTTGATCAGAGGTTTAACAGGCCTAAGATGGCTAGTGGTCAGTCGATGTCGTTCTTCCAAAGCTTGGTGGCATGTAGGTCTAGTTCAATACCATGAAAATTCTTGCTCAGAACCTCACGGGAGTGGGTACAGAAATTGGGGGTAACAGTTTTGAGTCGTAACGGGTTTCCCTAAATGGGATTTCAAGCTCCACTATCCTCAAACAGGGTACAGGGCTGGATAATTACCTAAATAGTGTGGAACTAGAAGCTAAAGAACTAAGCTAAAAGAAACTGTCTAGTGCAGGAAAGAACCATGTCATCTCACAGTTGAGTTCAAAAAGGAAACTTCAGTAAGAAGAGGTAGAAAACTCAGAATAAAAGACTAACAATATGGACACCCCCCCCCATGATTACAAAGAAATACGCACTTGACTCTTCTACAAAGAGAGGGTGAGGGCCTCAACTATGCTTACACTGGAACATTTGCAGTAGCAGATTCTTGACCTTGAAGTTTAACCTTGGAAAACTTGGATGTGCAATGGATACACCAATTGCAAAAGAAATCTGCAGATAATTCATCCCCATAGTTCAGTCCCGAGGTGTTCAAGGGTTAACTGTAATTCCAAATAGATGTTTGCACTAATAAAAACTAACCTCTGAGATATTTAGGTTTATTCTTTAAGGATATGTATTATTATGGCTAATTCTTCTCTTTGTGAGTGACTCAGAAGATACAAGACTCAGGGGAAAAACTTTATTTTTGTACCTGAGTTTTGCTTTAAATTGAGAACTCTTGTGATTCCTTGTTACTATTTCTATGGTGTAGAATTGGTTATATTTAAATCCATATGTAGATGAATTATATCTGGTACATTATTTTGAATTTGGTATAAAGTGTTGTGGTAACTGGATATCATAAATCAACCACTTACAACAGAAGGACCTTAGGAAGTGGACCAAAAAGATTGAGATTTGGACATGTGTTTTGCCCATATGTGAGGCTGAATTAAAATTCTAAGCAGCCTGATACCTGATATGTTCCTGTTTTTATTTAAGGGGAAAATCCGTGCTGTGAGTGAGGCTGTGTTTTTCTGCTCTGCTTTCATGAAGGTATAGGGTAGGACTGGTTAATGGTAAGGTTTTGTTTCTATATAAAAACTCCTGACAATATGCTTGAGGCCAGGGTGTCTTGGTCTCTTTGACTTGACTGTTTGGTGTGTCAGTGGTGTATATACAAAGGAGTGAAGCCTTCTCTCTCTAAGGAGAACCAAAATTCCTCATGCAGGGAACACAGGGACACCTGAGTAAGTTGGACACAAGAGATGTAGTACTCATCTTTTTAAAAGATATTTTATTTATGTTTAGATACAGGAGATGGTAGGAAGAAAAAGAGGGAGCAAAACGATGTTGGAAACACTGATTGGCTGCTTCTTGTTTGCACCCCAACCAGGGAGTGAACTCACAACCCAGGCACATGCCCTGCCTGGGAATCAAACTGGCAACCGTTTTACTTTTAAGGTTGACACCCAACCCACTGATCCGTACCCAGCAGGGCATGTAGCATTCATTGTTGACTATTCCCCTAATCCTGTCCTCAGACAGAAGCCATTGGGAAAGGTGACCTTTTTGTCCCACTCCCCTTGGTGCACCACGAAGTCCCTGATTGTCCTACAGTAAATCTGAGACATTTGGTGCACTTGGGACCCGCAATGAAGGATGCTTTTCGTTGTAGGAGATATCAGCAGAAGGGAGTTCCAGGAGTGGAGCTGCTGCTGTTTAAGTGGATGATCAGATGTTGCCTTTAAAGATGTAATGCAGAACAGTCATGCTCAATAGGCTTCCAGGGGGGCCCAGCAGAGGTGACAATCTCAGATAGTGGAGAGAGGAGGGGTTTCATAACCTCATGAGAGTAAAAATTCTACTCCTGGTCAGATAATGTCCTGTGGGGATACTCTTTTCCCCTCTGTTTGTCCCCCTTCAACTGAGTGATCCTTTTGTATGAACCAGTTTGGATGCTTGCTTCTCATAATCTTAAGAAATTACATGTCCCTTTTTTTACCTTGTACGTAGCAGAAAATATGACTTCCAGGATATGTACCATTACGTGGATTAAGGCTGCCTTTACTGATTTTGAAATCCCAAATAAACCTTCAACCTAGTGAAACTTTCTTCTAGGGAATGGAGGCCTGTTCTTTCAGACCTGTACATTATGATAGGCTCCTCTCTACGAGTGATGTACATGACATGACCCTTATCAGAATTGTACTTCCCACCTAAGCTTGCTTAGTTGAAAGTTGACCAAGTGTTATGATTCAATGATATATTTAATTTTTCAAAAAAGATTTTACTTATTTTTATAGGAAGGGAAGGAGAGAGGGAGAGAAACATCAATGTGTGGTTTCCTCTCATGAGCCTCTCACTGAGGGACCTACCCTGCAACCAAGGCCTGTGCCCTGACTGGCTTTCGAATCCATGACACTTTGGTTGGCAGGCTGGTGCTCAATCCACTGAGCCACACTAGTCAGGGCTCAAAGCTGTCGTTTCTGTTGAACCCTATTTGTTTGGGTCTAAATGCCCAAGGAGACAGCTTCAACTCTGTCACATGATGTCAGGTTTTCAATGTGTCATAGTTTGAAATTATTTTTCAACTAGGAATACGTAGGGGTCCTGAGAATTTCAGCCACAGCGTTGAGATCAGATATGTTTTTGCTTGTGGATGTAAAACCCAATAGAATTAGAAGCTTCCTGGTTTTTATTATTATTATTATTATTATTATTATTATTATTAGGAATAGTGTCCCTGAGATGCAGTTCTCCTGTCTGACTGGTGTCTATTCCTGTTGTGTTAGAGAAAGACGCCTGAGGAGGAGAGCTGGTGGCCTCCATTCTAGGCACAATGTAAACTACTCCAACTGATTTCACTACATTTGCCAAAAGCCCAAACCATTCTGGAACAGGGTTTAAGGATGGCATTTCTGGATACAAGTTCAGCATGAGATAGATGCATAAGGGAGGTGGTTTTGTTTGGGTCAGGAGGACATTTGATGACAAAAAAATTACTCTGACACCCAGCATGGCTGCCGTTCTTGGGAGGGGATGTAGGACTGACTCAGGCTATTCAAAATACAGCTTTGGAAGCAGTAATGACTGAGACCAAAGAACATGTTGACATAGCAAATTTGGGAAAGAGATACAGTGCCTTTAGAATAAAAACATTAGATTGGACAGTAGATGCCCTAGTAAGTTGGAAAAAGGAGAATAGAAAAAGTCATGCTACTAATGGAAGTGAAACTCCAATGTTGTAGATACCAACTTACTTTTGATTTCATGTTGAAGAATGTCGGTCCTATCCTTTTGTAATTCTGGGACTCAAAGCCCTGTTAGGCTGTATCTAGAACTTCTGGGAGGACTGAAAATCAGTCTGTATATATCTTTTTTCCCCAAATAAGATGAGCTAGCCTAAGGGTTATTTTCAGCTGCTCTGGAGAGATCTACAAAGATTTCTTTATGTGCTGTGTAGTATTAAGTGATTTTTATTTTCTAGATTACAGCTCAATATTGTATTAGTATAGGGTGTACAACATAGTGGCTGGACATGTATATGTTTAGTAGCCCCAGCACCTTAGTCACTAAAATATTGTTAACTGTATTCCTAATGCTGTACTTTACATCTCCACAGCTATTTTGTGACCGCCAATTTTCACTTTTTCAGTCCTTCACCTTTTCCACCCAGATGTACAACCCCAAACCCCTCTGACAGCCATCAGTCTGTTTTGTGTAGGTATGAGTCGGTTCCTGTTGTGTTTGTTCATTTCTATTGTTGTTTAGACCCCACATGTAACTGAAATGGTCTGTGTCTTTCCGTGACTGTGTCTCTTACTATACTGTATAGGTCCATCCATGCAGTTGCAAGGGGTAAAATTTCCTTTTATTTAAAGGCCGAGTCATGTTCCATCTTTTAGATGTGCCTCATCTTTATCCACACATGTATTGTTGGGCACTTGTCACCTCCCACATTTTGGCAATAGTGAATAACGCTGTAATGAACATCGGGGCCTCTATCATTTACATTTGGGTTTTTGGTTTCCTTGGAGCTTGGCCAGGTCCGTTTTCTTAGGGGCACTACTGGTCCTTGCAGGCTACGGGATGCTCTTCCTCTTCAGGAAGTGCGGAGTTCACCCTAGTGTTTAAAACATCCTCAGTAGGAGCAGCCTTCTAGGCAGGCCCTGTGCAATCAGTTTCCGGGCTCTACTAGCCCCGCCTCTTCCTGCTTTTCGGGCAGCCTTGTGCGCCTGCGCGGAACCAGGGTCTCTTGGGTATTTCCCAGCTCTCTCTCGGCCTGGGTAGGTACTTCCGGCAGGATTGGCGCGCAGAAGCGCCTCACTTCCTCTTCCTGTGGCCGCCATGTCTTTGAGACGGCTGTGTCCCTGCATTCCCGCACTTTCGCTGGACGGGGTGGGCGCGCGGCTAGGTGGGTGTTGCGGTATTCTGTTGGTGCTTTTTCGAGAAGCCGAGACCTGCGCAGCAAGGAGGGAGCGCAAAGCAGCTACCACCTGCTGGCATGCTCTCCCAAGTGAGCGGCTTCTTGTGCGCACGTGGTGGGTCTGGCTTGCTGTTGCTTGGAGTAGATCTTTTGGGGGTGGCTGGGGACGAGTTCTTTAGCTGTGCTGAGGCCCGGGGAACCTGGGTTGAGCTTCTATGTTCTATCCAAGTCCAGGGGAAATACCACAGGGGCGCTTACCTGTGCTCATCTGTTCATTCCGGCCTGGGTTGCTGGCCTTCTCTAGGCGAGGTCGGTGATTTGGTTATTGTGCCGTGTTCGCTGGGCTATAGTGCCTCTCGGGGATTTTTCTCGAAATACTCACGTACATTTGACGTATTCTTCTGAGGGGGCGAGGTCCAAGTCCACCTGCGCCACCACCGTGTTGGGCCACAAGCGCGTATATATTTTACCATACCATATATTGCTTTTTCATCGTGTTTATTGTTTTCGTTGCTGTGTAGGCCAGTTCAGTTTTTCTTTTCGTGTCCTTTCAAAAAAAAAAAATCGCCTCAACCAACATCAAGCTGCTTTTTTCCTATGTTTACAATTTCAGGTGTTAAACTCAAAGTCTTTGACTTTATTTGTTGTGGATGTCGTAATATATGTGTCTTTTTCTCTCCCATCCCCACCCCCCACCCCCCCCCCTTTTTTTTTTTTTTTTTTGGTACGTGGATATGCAGTTTTTTGGCACTATTTTTGGAAGAGATATTCCCTATTTTGTACTCGATGCCCTTGTGGAAGATTAATTGACCATGCTTTTCTGGGTTTATTTCCAGCTTCTCTATTGGTCTGTATGCTTGCTTTTATGCCCGTGATTTGATTCCTGTAACATTATAATGAAGATTGAGGCCTCTAGCTTTACTCTTACTGACATTGTTTGGACTTTTGGGGTCTTTTTGATTCCCCAAGGGGGGAACAACCTAAGACAGGCATGATCATGGGGAGGCCCCAGGGAAGGTCTTGGGGGACTACAGCAAAAGGGGGTGATGGACTCTGGTCCCTCCTCTTTGACATAACCTGAGTCCTCATTCTGTTTTCCAGAAGTCTCCTAATCTCTTGGCTGCCTTATTTCCCCTTCCTGACTTAAGCCTGAAACAATGACTTAAGCCTGAAAAAATGCTGGTGGTGGGCGCCACCCTGTACTGGAAAGGGCGGTTCCACAGGTTATCAGCTCTAAGAAAGAATTTGTAAAATCCTGTGAAACCTGCTTTGTTTAGAATGCCCTAAATTAAATGATAAGGGTCCAAGAAGGAAGTAAGTTTGTTCCTCAAAGTTTTATGGCTCTTTAGCTATCTTCTCCTGACTCAAAGTAGACCTTCAGAGTTCTTTGTATGTTTTCTGTTGTTATTTCTTTACTGCCTGACAAGGATTAATGAGCTCTACCTGTATCCCTGTTAATTCCTTTAGGTGAAAGCTAGATTATTATTTTGAAACCATTTATCTTTCACATACCATATTGGTACCCATAATTTTCATGTGCTTAATGGGCGGGTATCACAGTCAGTGTTGGAATGTCACAAAACCTTGTTTAAAAATATACTGTTCAAGTGGAATCCACTGATTAAAATGCAGTAATAATCTTTTGCGGTTTAGATTGTCACTTGAAAGTTTCCGTGGTGGGTAGGTTTCACCTTGAATACAAGTGAACAAATAGGAGGTGTCCAGATACCTGTGTTCCATTAAGAAAGTTGCATGTGACTTCTTGGTGTCATTCTTTGTTTTTCGCTGAGTAATAGAGTCACCCAGTATTTTGTGTGTGACCCATTGTTGAAAGGCTGTGAATAAGCAGTATGCATTGTGTTCACCTTTCATTACCAGTGGTGTGTGTGTGTGTGTGTAGTGAAATACATAAGACTGGTTTTGTGTGTGTGTGCTTGAGTGAACATTGTTAAGCCTTTCGTTGAGTCACTTTCTTTATGTTGTTATTTATTTGTGTACATATTCATTCATTCTTTGATTCCCTCCATCTTTGGAATGATCATCACCACAGAAAAGAGCAACATGTATTAGCTTAAGTTCCCAGAATTGTCATAATAAATGTTTCTGATGGCTGTTTCACTCCTTTTTTTCAAGGGCAATTCCCAAAAAAGATTTTCTTTGACCCGCAGCAGCTCTCGCTCTGCACGTCGGTGTTCTTCCAGAACTGGAAACAGGCAATCTCAAGCCCGACTTCGTGTCCTCAGATCCAGGACCATCTCTGGTGAGTGTGCGCATGTGCAGGTGTACAAATGCCTGCCTGTGCCTGCATTGGGTCAATGATGAGAACTCATACTGCCCTGAAGGAGAGGATGACTTAAAAATCATGCTCAATATGTTCACGCTGAGGCCCAGTGTAGGTGACAAACTTATATCACCATGATGGGGTCAGTGATTTCTGAGTCAGCAGTTTGAAGAAAGAATCCCTTGTGCCTCTACCTGATCGTTCCAGTGAACACGGCCCGGTCCAGCTCATGGGCTGTGACGGTGCCCTTTTGTTCATCATGAGAGGCCGTACACGAGGCCTGTCTTTTCCAACTCCGTGTTTCTCTAATTGTGTCTTCCAGGGGGACCTTGGGCAAGGTGGTGGCCATGCCCTTTAAGTTGAAGGTGAGTGGGATATTTATCTTGGCTGGAGATGTGAGACAACGTGAAAATAAAAGGAAGCTTGTTTTGAGGCAGTAATGATATTTTTCTGTACTGCTTTAATGTCAGTATTAAAGGTGGCTGAATTTTTTACAACTTTCAGTTGTAGGAATCGGACATTTAAATTCCAAAGGTGTGCTTCCAATTTATAACACTGGACTCCAAGGGGGCCATTTTCTTGTATGGGACCGTGAAGAAGTGTGATGTCAGTTATATCCCAGCGTTTTACCCAGAATCCTCATGCTTTCCAGATGATCAATATCTTGCTTAGTGTTAGAGTTTTACCACATTCATGAAAAATAACCATTCCAAGGAGTCCAACAGTTAAAGGGCTACATTGCTGTTTTCCTGTGAGTCTTTGTGGCAGGCACTATTGAGTCTTGGACTAAATAGTGTAGGTTTAACAAAACAATAAGGCTTTACCATGTCCACTGACAGATTTGTGGGATTCTGTAAATTTGGTTGTCCTCAATTGGATCTTTGGGCCTCTTAGTTTCACGAAAGTCATGTGGCTGGTTTGCCATTGATAGTGTTTCCTTTCCAGTTAGGTTTCCCTCAGCCATCCTACATAGATTTCTGCATTTCTCAACGGATGATAGGCACCACGTTGAGAGTATTTCCAAATCCCTGTTGTATGTTTGCTCGACTTCGATGTTCACCGAAGTGGTGCTGCATTTTTGTGCGATTGAGGATACTTCTGCATGGCTTTTGGGGGGATGTGATCACATATGAAAGGGACCTTTGAATTGCAAGTTTGTACCTGGTGCTTGGACTCCCATTTGAAAATATCCATGTTGGGAGGTGTTTGCCTAGGATATAGCAAGTGAGCCACACAGAAGGTGTCCTGATATCCATGTTCCCTAGAACAAGAATCATGTGACTCCATGGTGTCATTCTGTGATCTTTCCTGAGCAATTGGCTCACCCAGTGTTTTCCCTGGAGGATTGTTTTAGCACCTGGGATAGGAAAATGCATCGTCTTCACCTTTTTGTGACAAGTTTTGTGTGTTTTTATAGTGAATCTTAGGATTAGTTTTTTATGCATGAGTTTTAAAATGAAAGTTGAGTTTTCACTTGGTTCTTACTCTATTATTTACTTATCTATTTGGGCATTCATTTTTTCAGTGATAATTAGCACAGAAAGGAGTAAAATGCATTGCCTTCAGTGCCAAAGAGAGAGAATCGAGAGTTCAGATAGCTGTCTTTCTCCTGTTTTTCCAGGTCACTTTTTAAATGAAGACTTTGGTTTGCCTTAGACTTGCCCACGCACTCTCTGTCAGGCTTCTTTCTTCCAGAAGTGGACACGTGGAGATCCCAGCCCTACTTGGTGGTCTCAGGTCCAGGACCATCTCTGGTGAGTGTGCGCATGTGCAGGTGTACAGGTGCCTGCATGAGCCTGCATTGGGTCAATGATGAGAACTCATACTGCCCTGAAGGAGAGGATGACTTAAAAATCATGCTCAATATGTTCACGCTGAGGCCCAGTGTAGGCGACAATCTTTGGCACCATGAAGGAGAGTGTTTTTTCTGGAGGCAGCATTTTCTTGAGGGAATCCCTCGCATGTGCCTGCACCCCATCTCTTCCCTGTGAGCATGGCCTTTTATCATCATAGGCTGTAATGGTGCTTTCTTGTGCCTCATGGAACGGCATGCAGGGGCGAAACTTTCCAACTCCTTATTTCTCTCCTTGTGTTTTGCAGGGAGATCATGTTGTACAGTGTTGACAGTGGACTTAATTTTGAAGGAAAGTGGAAGTCTCATCTTGGATGAGGACCAGGGACAACATGAAAGTAAGTGTGAAGCTACCTTTCAGACAGTAAAGACTTTAGCATGCTGACTTACACATCAGTAATAATTGAAGGTGTATTTGAAAAGCACGTGAGGACTGGGGCTTTCAAAATGTCAGATTTCCACCTTTTCTGTGATGAATCCCACTCTAAGAGGGCTAGTTTTTTGTGTGTGTGTGTGGCATCCTGAACCATTTCTGCACAGCTAGATACCCATAATACTCATATCTGTAATGCCAGATTAATATCACGGTCAATGTTGGAATTTCACAAAAATGTGTAAAAAATGACCAAATCAGTGACGTCTACAGTTTGAGGGGCAGTGAAAATCTCTTCCCATGCACTTTCATTCCTCAAATTGTTGATTTGACTAAATGTGAATGTGGTTTTTATAAAGCCATAATGTGTCACTATGTATCATGCAACTGTGGGCTTCTGAGAGTTTGGTATGTTCTCTTCGTTTGTTGGCCTCTTGTGCATCCTGGAACACAGGCCGCTGGTGTGCCATTGTGAGTTTCTCCTCTCATGAGTGATGCCACATAGGGACACGCAGCTGCATCCGCAGTGCCAGACACAGAGTTAAGAAAGTTTCAGAATCACAGTTGTGTCTTCACTTTGATGACAATGAGGCATTCAGTTGTGTGTCCGGTAAGGAGATGCTTGCCTGGCTTCTTTAGGCAGGTAATTAGCTATGGAAGGGAATTTTGAAGTGCAAGTTCTTACCTGCTGTGTAGGCTTTGGCTGAAAGTTTCCATGGTGGGTGGGGTTTGATTATTATATAGCATGTGAGCACACTGGGAGGTGTCCTGGTATCTCTGTACTTCAGAGTAAAGTGCATGAGACTTCATGAATCATGCTGGGCTCTATCCTAAGCAACAAGACTCATCCAGTGTTTGTGTGAGACCCATTGTTCTAATGTGAGAGGAGTTTTCTGCGTTATCTTCATGTTTAATGATGACAGCTGTGTGTTTATAGTGAAAATTATAGTATGGGCTTTAGCTGATGTGCTCTTCAATAGTGGTCTTGAACCTCTTTAGACTCATTTCATTGTTCATTCTTCCTTCATATTTTCCTTCCAGTCCCTTCTCCCTTCCTCTCTCCCTCTACTGTTCCTTCTTCCCTCTCTCCCTTTGTTATTTCTTTCTGTATTCATTTGTCTCTTCATTATTTTATTTTGGAATGACCATTACTGCAGAAAGCGGAAACATGCATTAGTTCATTTCCAAGAGTGAAGGAATAAGTGATGTAGTCCCCTGTCTTAATCCTCTTTCTCCAGGTCAAGTTCGAAAAGAAGACACTTGGTTGGCCTAGGGCATCCAGGGTGCTCTCTGTCAGGATTCTTCCATTGTTGGAAAGGTGTGGATCTGAAGTCCACCTTGGGTTCCTCTGATCCACGATACGTCTCTGGTGAGTGTACTGAATGTGGAGTTATCCACATGCCTGTCTGTGCCTCTGCTGGGTCAATGATGAGAACTCTCACTGCCCTGAAGGAGAGGATGACTTAAAAATCATGCTCAATATGTTCACGCTGAGGCCCAGTGTAGGCACCAGCCTCGTGGCACCATGGCGAGGAGAGTGGTTTCTGGAGGCACAAGTTTTATGAGGGAATCCAATGTGCCTGCACCCCGGCACTTCCCCGTAATCACAGTGTGCTGTAGTCTCAGGCTTTGATGGTGCCCCTTATTCAACATGGAAGGCCATGCAAGAGGGCAGTCTTTTCAACTAGTTTTGTTTACATTGTCTCTTGCAGTGAGTCCTTGTTGCCCAGCGTTGGCCGTGGCTGTAATGGTGAAGGTGAGTGGATGTCTGTTGTCTTGGGTGGAGACGAGGGATAACTCGAACGTGAGTGGGAGGCTGGCTTCCAGGCGGGCAATGAAGAGATGCTTCTGTGCTCCGGTCACCTGCAGTGTTGATGCGGGCTCAGTTTTGTGTTTGGCAGTCCTTAGGGATGAGGCCTTAAAACTCCAAAGATTTGTTTCCTTCCTGTCTGTAATGAATTGGATTCTTACACGTGCAACTTTATTTTTCTATGTGAACGTGAGCAAGTGTCATGTCAGTCTGTACACAGCCTGCTACCGAGAACGCTTACATCATTAATGGGGGATCATACCATAGCCTGTTGTAATTTCACAAAAGCTTGTGTAAAAATTGATCACTGTGGTGTCATCCAGAGCTTGAAGTACAGGAAAAATTATTCTCCTATGGTCCTTCATTGCCCAGCACTGTTGTGTTTTCATCTGACTGTGCTCTTTGACAAACAATTAAGGTTACACGTTTTCCTTTACAATAATTATAGGGCTCCAAAAATGTGACTGTACAGTATGTATTTGTCCTCATATACTTCACCAAAATTAGTCCTCTGCTGTGGCCTGAATGATACCCGATAAACATCCAGATGGGTACAAAAAGTGATAGACTCAAGGTGGATATTAGTTAAAATCACCGTATGATGTTCACTTGTTACTTCAACTTGATCAAATTCAAGCACCAGATAGTTGTGTTTCCAGTCAGTAGACACTTGCATAACTTGTGAGGGATGTGGTCAGATTCAGAAGGGAATGGTGAAGGGCAAGTTCACAGCTGAGCTGAGGCTCTGGCTTGAAAGCTCCATGACGGGTGGAATTAGTGTAGATACATACTCAAAGGAGCAAAATGGGAGGTGTCCAGATATCTGTGTTCCGTGGTCTAAACCATCGGTGTCATTCTGTGCTCTACCCCCAGCACTGGGTCTTGTCTAGTGTTTGGTGTGTGACCCAGGGTTTCAGCACCAGGGAGGAGCAGACTGGGCTGTCTTCAAGTTTCATTAGAAATCCCACATGTTTATATAGCGGAACACAAGAGGCTGGGTTTTGTGTTTGTATGTGTTCTTGCATCAACATTGTTGGAATCTCTCATGGGTTCCTGACCCTGTGTTTTTGTTGCTATTCATTTATTTATACACTCATGTACTCATTCTTTCATTCATTTATTGGTTTTTCAAATGATTTTTAGCTCTGAAAGGACCAGTATGCATTCAGTCCAGTTCCATTATTGACGGGATATTAACATTTTAGACAATGTCTTTTACTCTTTTCCAGGTCGTTTTCTCAAAAAAGATTTTCATTTTACATAGTCCATTTGTGGCTCTCTTTCATTTCAGGCTTCCTCCAGAATCGGACATGTGCAGATCCCCAGCTCATCCACCATGGTATCCCCAGTTCCGGGACACATCCCTGGTGAGCGCACAATGTGCAACTGGGTAGTGTCAGAAAAGTGCCTCCATTGGGTCAATGATGAGAACTCATACTGCCCTGAAGGAGAGGATGACTTAAAAATCATGCTCAATATGTTCACGCTGAGGCCCAGTGTAGGTGACAGTTTTGTGGGACCCTGATGGGAACTGTTATTTCTGGAAGCACCTTTTTTTTTTTTTGAGAGAGAATCCCACGCTTCTGCACCCCATCACTTCCCCTGAGAACATGGCTTGCTGTCATCGTAAGCTATGGCTGTGCCCTTCTGTTTGTCA